>NC_139809.1:26935449-27535449 GCF_963457635.1 Microchirus variegatus
GAGTTAGAAGATAATGCTTCCCTGAAGGCTCCTTCATGCAGTTTATTACACAACAGTCCCACAACAACTGTCATCTTCTTCCCTCCTTTCCATTTATTCCTCCTTTTCTCCCTTCCATCTCCTTCTCTTAAGCTCTCTGTGCTATTCCCTCACTCACAGCACTGAACACTAACAGCCAGTCTCTCTTCGGTTTATTTATTTTTTTCATTCCCAGTGTCACTGGCTGTCTTGCTCTCTCCGTGGTAGTATAGGTGTGGGATGTGGGGACCATTCCACAGCTTTCCCTGCACCGTTGCTATCTGGTGGCAACGATAATGATGGCAGGAAAAAAGGAAGGAAGGACCATAGGGGTAGGGAAAAGGAAGTGGAGAGATAGAGTGCTCATTCACAACAGCTGCTGGTGACAGCATTAAGCAGTTCTCATATGCTACAAAGGGTCTGATGAGGGACATTGTCATCTACCCTCTGTTGCTCTGTGCTTTCTCCTGCACTCATCCTCTGAGATAAATGAGTTTGGTGAGTGTTGTTTTGTTCGCTTGTGCGGCAAATTACCTGTAGCATGCTGCACACATGATGATGTGTGTAGGGTGCAGGCACGTCCGTGCGCGGATATGCACGGCCACATGTGGGAGCCTGCCATCTGTGTTTGTCTCAGCCTTCCATTCTCAAGGATACCCGCTGGACAGAAACGCCTCCACCTCTTCTGCTGCTACTTAACCTCCCAAACTCTGAGGTGAATCCTGCCTTACTGCACTCACCCGGAGGGTGAAAGACTTGATTCAGATTTCTCACCACACGTCCTTACTATATCCATCATTGCGTGATGATTCATGGGCATTTTTTATTGCGGGTTTAGTGTTAAAAAATAAATAAAACTCATCACAGATTTCAGAAATATTAAGCTGTGTTTCCATCATGATACAGTTTGGTTTGGATTTGCATGAGAATAGACGGCAACCTTTCATGAAACGCCAGTTGCAAGCGAGTGATGCTTTTCTGTTGCCCAAACAGATGACTGTGGGTCTAGCTTCACCCTTACCGTACTGAAGCATTACTCTGGTACTCTAAGGGAAGGGTATTGAAAAACTGAACGGTTGAGGCCGGTTATTTTGTTACTATTCTTAATGAAAATGCTAAAAAATATGTACTGTACCAAACCATTCCACTTGCACCCATACCTGTGTTTATGCACATACACTTACATAATTGTCCCATTGTCTCTTGTTTTTTTGTGGAAAATGCAAGTGAGTCAGTAGAGATGAAACAACAATAACAGGCTATCAAATATATTAAAGGTCCCATATTATATCCTATTTCTCCAAGTTAAACTAGTTCCCTGGTGTCCTAATGAACATGTCGGTGACATGCTTTGCTCAAAATACCATGAGAATGAAGCACCACAGCAGTTCAATCACCCTGCCAAAGGAAAATTAAACTTAAGGGACAGGAAATGACATCAGCCACAGAGGCTACTGGGAGCTTACAGCAGTTAGCATTTGGAAAAAGTGATCATTTGCAGGCTCTAGCAGGCACATTGCCGTCATATATAACATGTATCCACTGGACAGATAAATCCTCTGAGGCTGGAAGTTTGTGTAGAACTCTGTGCTGCACTGTGGAGCCAAGCATAGAACTTTTCGCGGACTTCCGGTTTTCGGACGCCTTTGCCCACGCCAGCACTCTTGCGTGTTTTACGGACAAAGTGGAACTCAACAAGTCCAAGAGTTTAGTGTCTTGTGACGTCCCAGTGAGCGCGGAAGTCAACATTGCGTGTTTTATCTCCTGTACTTAGACTTAGGAGGACCACAAAAACATGAGTGAGTCATCTTTTTTCACACTTTGGCGACTGGTAGGGCCTCCAGAGTCCCAAATATAAGGACTTAAATTATTAAAATGTTGATTTTGCATAATATGGGACCTTTAAAACATCCACCAACAACAAGATAAAAGAGCGTTGGCTGTTTTGCTTTCCTGTTGTGGAGGAAAGTATCTATAATAAGTGTCTCCTGAAGACCAATGTTCTTCTTCTCTGGTCAAGACGTTTTTAGTAAGAGGTAGTGAGGCTTTTTAGCTTTTGTAACGTTTGGCATTTCTGACCCATAAAGCGCGTCTTATAGCACTGTTAATGCATTTCATAATTATTTAAATGATCTTTTTTCTTTGTGGTTTTTGTAATCCTCAAAGCTGGTTCTCGGCTTATGAGGCTCATAAAGCTGTTCTAAATCTATTGTGAAAAAGGACGCGTGACCCCGTTTCCCCACTTGACTGGCACATGTTGCTCCCTCAAGCCCATTGTCACCTTTGCTGTCATGGCTGTGGCAGTTTGAGATTGTTAAAAGAGGAGTGCAAGGTAAATTATACACCCCTGTAGTCTATTTGTGTGTCCTTTTCATTTTCTTTTGCCTTGGTGACAGGGGGAAGCAGGAGAAACAACAAAAGAAAACGG
Source organism: Microchirus variegatus (assembly GCF_963457635.1). Taxonomy (NCBI): domain Eukaryota; kingdom Metazoa; phylum Chordata; class Actinopteri; order Pleuronectiformes; family Soleidae; genus Microchirus; species Microchirus variegatus. Next base: position 26,937,896 of record NC_139809.1, read on the forward strand.
TGTAATACAAAGTCAGACAACAATGTCCTGGGTGTTATGTTTGTTGTCACTGCAGCCCCAGAGATAGTTTTGAATTAGTCAGCTTTTATTTTGTTACATTCGTCTGTGCTGCCCTGCTGCTGTTTATGTTTTCCTCCGACTATAAAGATAGCTTTATTTGGAATATGGCGCTGCAACAAACCACAGGAAAAAAAAGATCAGAATAATCGTTTTACTGGACTTTAGTCCTAGATGAGCAAGTCAGTTCCTCATTGTGTGAAATTTCCTTCCGTCATTTAATAATTGATGGGAGGAAGTTTCTCCTGTCCCCTCTCGCCTTCCTTCTTCGTCTGTCTCTTGGTCTCTTGGTGCCCCATTAGTCGAGCTCTTTGCTTCCTCCGCTCTTACACCAGACCAAAAGCAGAGCACACACATACGCACATGTAGTTTAACTTTCTGATAACTGAATGCCTGTCTCTACATTGTCTCTTTAAAATATGTGATTGTATTAGGGCTGTAAAGTCAAAGTTGACTGGTCGACTAATTGGTCGACATGCTCTGGCTCGACCAAAATTGTGATTGGTCGACTAAATTTTTTGTTTTTTGTTTTTTTTTTTATGGTGAATTTCATTAGGAGGAAAGTACCACATGCTAATAGGGGTGTTTTACAGCACACGTGCTTCACAGGTAACAGCCTGTCTTCAGAGAACACCCCTCTTGTTTTCCACTATTTTGGTTTAGTCCAGCCCAGTCGGTTGTCAAGCTCTGTGGCTCATGAGCGACAGACATATTAGCGTTGTCATTAATTAGACATTAATTAGATTTTTAAACTTTTCATTTGAGGCTACAGTCAGTCCTCCTGTCACGTCCATGTCAAAGACATCAGCAGTACGACAGCATTTTTCAAAAGTAGATGACGGTAAAAAAGTGGAATGCAAACTTTGCAAGCAACAGCTTTTCACAGCTCTACTACACACATGACATATCATTTCAAAACAGTAAGCTAAAGTTGCAACGTCCGTTTTGGGTATGAACATATCAGAATTATTAGCATATTTCAATGTTTTAGTCTAATAATCGACCGTCGATTAGTCGATTTTTGGTCGAAATTTTAGGTCTTTAGTCGACCAAGAGTTTCTTTGGTTGATTACAGCCCTAGATTGTATACAGTATGTTCTGGTATTCTCTGCTTCATTCTGCTTTGGTACAAATTACAACTACCAAGAAAAAAACATACAAAATAAGCCCCTGAACTAATTGTGTGATTTGCTCATTAATTGTAACTGTGCATGTCCTTTAACCTTAATATTGATTGAAGCTTATAAAAATTAATGTTTAAATGTAAAACGACAGAATTAATGAAACAAAGTAAACAATTGAATTCAGATTCAGTTTAATTTCATCTCCTATGAACTGCAGATAGTGCTTTTCTTCTCTTCTCTCATGCTGCAAAACCCTCATTTTGTCTCTCTAAACTCCTTTAAAACAAACCCATTGACCCCAGCTTCCACTGGAGAACGGGTCATCTTACTGGCTGACCTGGCTTTTGCTCTGACGGTGTGTATGCACTTACAGAGCTGAGTAGCTTGCTGTGTGGAGCTCTGGTCTGTTGCTCGACCGACCGTTTGGTTCGTACAGCATCGGATCGGTGTGTTCAAGTCTGTTTCCCCCAACATAACCTTTGCCTTGTTGCCATCACATTTGACTCAGCTTATCTTAACCCGATCCTCCTGCAGGTCCACGGTTGCCCAGAGTTTTTTTTAAACCTGGTCCAGTCTGTGGTCAGCTCTCCCACTATGCCTTTTTGAAGTGTGCTCAATAGCTGGACAGGGGAATAAACCCTGATTTGTAAAACTGAATTGGACTGCGAACCCAACAGTGCTTTCATGCTCTCTCATTCTCATTATGTCCCCATTCTCCGCTCACTACTTTCTGTCTCTCTCTCCTTCTGTAATATTCTGACCCTTCCAGCCTCTCGGCTCACATCCCCCTGGCTATGTGAGTTGATTGGTCCTCATTGTTGAGGCCTTTAGACCAATTTTGTTGAAAACCCTCTGCCAGCTGTGAACCAGTTATAGCCGGCTTGTTCTTACTGGCTTTTTTGTGTTGCTGCCTTTGGAAGCAGAAAACACTCATCGTTCGTCCTGGGAGAGTAACGATCAGACACAGCTGCTTTAGAGTCCAGCACAATAAGCACGGCTCACTGTATGACCGTCGCTGAAAAGAGAAGTGAAACAAACAGAGTGGGAAAGAGAAAAAAAAAATGTGAAGGGGAAAATAGATTGTAGAAATGTACGAGTTTGAGTCATTGTGCAGTACTCGGAAGACGACCACAAGGGTGCACACATGCACGTGTGCACATAGCAGATCATTAGTGTCACCAGCTGTTGCTGTTTCAGTCATCATCATTTTCAATGTGACATGAAAAAAAAAAAAAAAAAAAGTAAAAAGACGGAAAGGAAATGGATCTATAATTTGTCACTGGGATGTCGGTTCTGTCGTATGTGATCACACAGTGAGTAATGAGGGTGATAGTTGAATTGTTTGCTCAATGACAATGGGACACATCTGCCTGTTTACTCCATGTTTAAGTGTTAAATACATACAGTACATATGATATAATGTAACATAAAGATGGGCCCTGACCTACATCCAGATAATATTTCAGCTAAATATGAGCTTTACTTTTTGAGTTATGATGTTCACGAAAAGACACACGATGGACAAAGCCATAGCCTGCTTTGTTAAAGGTCCCATATTATGCAAAATCAACTTTTTAATCATTTAAATCCTTATATTTGGGACTCTAGAGGTCCTACCAGTCGGCAAAGTGTGGAAAAAAGATGACCCACTCGTGTTTTTGTGGTCCTCCTCAGTCTAAGTGCAGGAGATAAAACACGCGATGTTGACTTCCGCGCTCATTGGGACGTCATAAGACGCTAAATTCCTGGAATTGTCGTCTCACGGAGCTCCGCTTTGTCCGTTAAACATGCGAGAGAGTGCTGGCGAGGGCAACGACATCTGACAACCGGTAGTCCGCGAAAAAGTTCTATTCTTGGCTCCACAGTGCAGCACAGAGTCCTACACAAACTTCCAGCCTCAGAGGATTTATCTGTCCAGTGGATACATGTTATATATGACGGCAATGTGCCTGCTAGAGCCTGCAAATGATCACTTTTTCCAAATGCTACCTGCTGTTAGCTCCCAGTAGCCTCTGTGGCTGATGTAATTTCCTGTCCCTCAAGTTTTGTTTTACTTTTTTTTGTATTTATTTATTTTTAAAGAGATACTACAAAACAGAGTGTTCTGAACAGGGCTGTTTTGGCAGGGTGATTGAACTGCTGTGGTGCTTAATTCCTATGGTATTTTGACCAAAGCATGTCACAGACATGTTCATTAGGACACCAGGGTTAGGTTAACTTGGAGAAATAGGGTATAATATGGGACCTTTCATGTAGTATCGGTGCACATTGTACAGATACACGTTCACACCCCATTTCTGGAAAAGTTCGGACACGTTCTAAAAATGCAATAAATCTGCAATAGTAATAATAAAATAAAATAAAATGCACTGCTACTGCTACTACTTTTATTTGTTAAATAAAGGTTCAATTGATTCACCACATAGTTTTTATTGCAATGTGTGTCCCAACTTTTCTTGAAATGCTGTTCGTACATTATTTATTTTTTATGGTATGAAACTGTAGCTATTTCCTCTGGAAGTATACGTTTGTGTTATTCCTCGATATCAAAACAGTTTGAAAAACAAAGGATCTTTTCTTCACGCCAGCAACGCTGCAGCCTTAGTTTCATTGTATTGTCTGATGGCACAGTGGATTGAAAAATCAATAATGCCATTTTCTATCTCTCTTATTTTCCTGGTGGTTGGTTTTCACCTCGGATGTGAATTGGAAGGCTCAGTATCAAAGATGCTGAAGCTTTGTGTTTTATACACCATGTCAACTTATACCTGAACTACAAAGTGACAAATTGTCAAGATTATGTTCTGTTACGGAAAGTTACAAAGCAGTAAGGACTGCCATTGTTCATGGCATTATGAGAATTACATCATTTGTTGCTGCTTCCCTGCTGTATATCTTCATATTTCAAGAAAACTTGGTGGAATTTGAAATTAAAAGAAAAAGCAGAGGTTTGTTTTCCTCTCAGGACGTTGTACAGTTAGATTGTGGTTCAATTTGAACACGGGGCCAAAATCATTGCACAGAGAAACCTCCTGCTCCCTCTTCAAAGCCTGTGTGTCTGTGTGTGTGTTACAGTGTTTACTCTAAGAGCAATCCTCCAAGCTGAGGGTTAATGCCAGCAAAGAAGGGTCTATATCTCTATTAGCAAAGGGCAGGACCACCTTTGGACACAGAGGTTACCTTGTGTATGTTTGTGTGTGTGCGTGCGGATGCTGATGTGTGGGGCATTAATGTTATTCAGCAATTTAAAAATGATGAACTGATGATCCCCTCATGTAGATATGGAGCTGGAATCATATTTGTTTTAAGTAAACTATGCCCTCTTTGTTTTCCTCACAGCTTTGTGCAAATTACTTTTAATTTAATTACATTTTTTTACACTTTGCATGTATGAACAACAAAGTTGATAATTCCACTGTCTGGTCTAAATAATTCTAGCAGGTGTGTGTTTTTCCTTTACGCATAAAAAAAATGCAGCACTACATCTTTACAACAACCACTTTCTTCCCTGAAAAGTCACTATAAATCCAACATTATTCGTGACAAGCCCTGTAATCTTGGATGAGTGCACTCCTGTGGTGCAGAGTTGGGGGGGGGGGAAGAGTCTGTGATATAACGATTGACTGTGTGTGAATACTTAGAGTGACATGGATGTGGACCTTCTTCTTTTGAAGTGATACACAGAACAACTCTCTGCTCACACATTTCTTACACACACACACACACACACATTCAAATGTTTGGATTTCAGATGTGTTTTGTCATGCCATAGGCATATATTACAATGCAACAGTATTGACTTCTGCTAATTTTTACAAATACTATGCAATGGAAACTGTAGCCTTTGAAAACACAAACACACAAACATTAGCCCTGTCTCTGGTTACAACATTTGCTTTGGTTTGTCTTGACTTTATGACTTTATGTTTGTTTAAATATGCTTTGTGCTTATTGGCTCATTGAAACATTTACATCTTAGATAGTGTAATTTGGTAATGCACAACAAAGCATTATTCGGTACTTATAAGTCATTTTGACTGTTGCCATAAAAGTGTTGGAATTTTCAGTACCCTTCATGCCTCTAAATATCCAATATCAAGGGCTACTTAATTCCTAGATAGAAAACGCTAAGAGGGAATAAGATGAAAGCAGTAATGCTTTCATCATAGATGCCAAGTGCCATAAAACCCCAAAGAAGAAGAATATACAATCTCACTGCCCTTAAGGTAAATGCAATTAATCACCTCCATTTTGCCAAGTTCACAGGGCTATTAATTCTGGAAATTGTCATATAAAGTCACTTTAGCTGTTTATAAAGTTATACTATAGTTAAAAGACACGGGCAGCGTTTATCCTTTTGTTGACCTTTATCCACAGGTTTCAGCAAAATACTTCTTTATAGAGATTATAAGTGACCCAGTATTTGGTTTCCTGCTAGGATTTTATCAATCAGTGCATTTACATACAGTTTAATCGAGCTATGGCTTTAGTCTGACTAAGACAGGCAATCGGACAACTTGCTGAGTCTTTGTATAGAATTGATTTATTAGCGGTTTACGTCTGACTCCAGCTCCATAGGTGGCGCTGTATCTTTCTATAAGCTAGTGTGTGTATTTATTCAGTTTCCTGTAGAACTTTATTTACGTCACAGAAAAACAAACCGCAAATGGCGAGATGGACGGTGAGATGGCTCGCGCTGTGGTTCTGTATGTTTACTGCTGTCCATGTTAATCAGTCCAAAAGGCATTCTTGTTGTTTGTTCTTTTCCAGTACTACGGTTTATAAGTCGTCTCATTATTCTCCCGGGTCAAAGACCAGGGAGGAAATTGCGTCGCATGTGCAGAACGCCGTGTCCGACTCCAGCCCGACTAAGCTTATACATGCAGGAGTAATCGGATATGAATCGCATTATCCAGGTATGTTAGTCTGACAAAGATAAGCTTGAATTAAGTCGAACTAACATATTTACATGACATTACAAAAACAAATTATTGTCTTAGTCCGGACTTTTAACATGCATGCAAATGCACTCAAAAGTGTAGTGTTGCCTTTGTGCCAGTTTTGTAGCAGTCACACTGCAGGTTATGAAGCTGGGCGATGGGTGTGTGCATTACATCAATAATGTATATGGGCTGTGATTGTATTATTGTGTTATTAGATTGTCCTCACGCAGAGTATACATGATTAGAGGATTTGTTGAGATAGTGAATTCGTTTGCGTTGTGTTTGCATGGCTTAGCAAGTGTATGCTTTCGTGCTTTGTCAATGTATACAGTCATTTGCATCTGACTCTCCCCCCCACCCCACCCCCCACTTTTTGTGTATACATAATTTTGCTCATTGATTTCTGGCCGGACTATTTGTTACCCACTTACTCAAGTCAAATTAGAAAGCATGGTTTGTTTGTATCCACAATTCAATCGATTGGAGGAGGGGAGGAGGGCAACCGCTACCAAACTAAATGTAATGAATATAATGCTTAGTGGGGGGAAAATCCTTCATGGATTGTATGCATTTGTGTGGAATTAATGAGAAATTTCCAGGTTGACAAAGCACAAGTTATCCGGTGTGCATGTGGATGGAAGGGAGCTGTGGTGTAGAGCGGGTAGGTGTAATTTACATTAGTGCGAGTCAGTGCCTTAACAAGACATTATCCAGCAATACTCTGGGCCCAGAGAGATGTACTGCATTAAGTACAGATTTTCACTTGGAAATAATCTATTCACAACCTCTTGCTATCTCCTGCTTCAACATGCACAGCAAAGTTAGTGTACCACTACTGAAAACCTGATAATAGCTGTCCATTATTAATTCAAACACCCAAACTCTGTATACTTGCTCATTTGCCTAAAATGTTCAATACCCTTCCTCGCAATCAAATGAATGCTTTCTTTAATTGTAGAGATTGAATGAGAGCAATGCTCTCTCTCTCTCTCTCCTTTGTCACCCTAAAATTAGACACTAGATCCAGGATTTTGTATCCTTTACTTTGTGCTCTCTCCCAAGCTGAAAAAAAATGCTAACAGATGTGCTAACTGCACCAATGTTAACTGGAAATATTGTAGGAATTTGCATCCGCAACAAAAAATAACGCAGACAATGCAGAAAATGAGTGTGTTCACCCGGGTCTTTCGTCCCCATTAATGCCGATTGGACTTGAAGCTTAAAAACCCCCCAGCATGCATTGCAGTCATTTGACCCTGGAGTGAAAGATGATTAAACACATTCCCTTTGGTCAAAATCCTGTTTAAACATGGGATTAAATGTTATTTTTTTGGGGGGTTTTTTTACTAGTGGGAATTATTCCCACTCTTGTGTATGTGTGCCTGTGCATGCTGTATGGTTTACGAGTCCACTTGGCAATCTTTCACAAGGAGCAGCTGACGCAGAGGGAGAAGTGCAAACAAATTACTTTTCAGCTGTGCAAGGTAATAGTTAATATGCAGCAGATGCATGCACTGATATTCACACACACACACACACACACACACACACACCTTGCTATGGGACAGTGAAAAGCAGTGTTAATGAGGCCTTTCTGTGGAGCGGTCTTTGGAGAAGCTGCCAAACATGAGCCCCCTTCATCAGCCCCCCACCCCCAGACCAAGAACCCATTACTGCCAATTAGTCCAGCTCTCAGAGTCCTAATGGAAACTGTCACGCACACACATACAGACTCTCACTGACTGAATCACTCACTCAGTCACACTGAGATTCACACTCACTACTGTACAACGGGGGAAAATATTATAGAAGCCTAATTTTAGCTTGAGAGGTGGAATCCTGTGAGTCAAGCACAGGCACAGTGATTGCAGAGGTTGCTTAGTAAAAATCATACTGTAAAATAATCCGTCCTTTATTGGTTGTATAGTGCATCTCCAAAGTAAAAAACTGCTTGTGTGAGAATTTCACACATTCCAAATAAATCCCTGCTTTGCACAGATAATACCACTGCACATAACTTGATTTGTTGTGTTTTTTTGTGAGAGTACCTCTGGTTTTTTTTTGCGTAGGTTGAAATATTTTTTGCCGGATAAGTTAAAAAAAACAAAAAAACAGCTGCTGTGTAATGTTTGTCTGATCAAGGCACTCCACAGTGATTCACTGGAAAAAAAAACCTGTCGCATAAGCTATAGTCGAGTCTCGGTAGAGCCTGGCATTTTCTCTTCATTTCCAATACAAGATTTATTTCCAAAGATTTGTCTCTGTGAGGTTATCTGGATGTCAGCTCCACTAATCATGTTAGAGAAAAACTTTCTCCTCTCGGCCCGCAAAAAAAAAGAGAAGAAAAAGAAGCTTGTCTCGAAGAAGAACATATCAAGCATGAAGCCACAGAATAAACAGTGAAGATAATGCTGCCAGTACAAATCGATTCTGCATTATGGCCATCGAGCATTAAGCCAGAATCTTAGCGAAGAAAAACACGAAGTGTCTGAGGTTGTGTTTAGAAAATTCACTATCACTTAAACCATGAAACCAAATCATGTACACTTATTTTTTTTTTACTCTTCTTAGGGAAAACTCAAATGAGAACTAAACACTGATAAGAAATTGTGGAGAATGTAAGTTTGAGATGAAGGCATGTGGAGAGGAGACAAAAAAAAACAAAAACAAAATAAAGATAAGCCGGGGTAAGGTCAGTTCACTGAAGCTTAAGGAAATAAGCTCCAAACAGAAGATTGAAAAAAAAAAAAAATCCAAAAAAAGCATTGTCCCTCAGCAGAAAGGAGTGCTATGAGGTAATAGAAAGTGATTAAATAAACAGGATTTGCATGGGTTTTTAAGCGTTTTTGGTCCACACACAAATCTGTGCATTGTGTTTGTATGACCTTGACTCTTTTGTTTGCAAACATCACCTGATAAAAGCTTAAATAATCTGGTGTGGATCCTCTATCGCCCCCCTGTGGATATCGGAGCAATTAACAAAACACTGGCGTCTCTATGACCTAGTTTTTCACCCCAGTCTCTCTCACACACACATATGCAGGTTTTACACACTCCCTAGCCCATTATTATAACCTTAACCATAAATGCCCAACCCTAAATCCAGGTCTTAATCCCCAGTTAAAGTGTGGACCAGCCAAAATGTCCTCACAAGGATAGGTTTGCTTGACAATCAATCCACACAGCCTACGAGAGACACATGACTTAAGAGGACATTGAGCTAGAGCTAAACTGCAATATGAACCGCCTCCGTCCCTCACATCACGCCTTGACCACTGCAATGCACTCCTGAATGGTGAACCTCACAAATCCCTCCATAAACTTCAACTACTTCAGAACTCAACTGCTCATATCATCATCAACTTCACTGGCTCCCTGTCCATTCAAAAATCATTAAAAATCCTTTTATAAAAAAAAAAACCCTGCATAACTTAGCTCCTCCATATCTCACTGACCTGCTCCACACTTACACACCTTTTTTCTCCTCAGCCTCCCTCCTGTTCATACGGGGTCGTACCTATGTTCTCCGGGTCCTATGTTCCCCGATCGGGGAGCATCTGACCTTTTTTTTTAAAAAGGGTCCTGTGTCCCCACTTTGTGGAAACCTGGGTGTGGAGCTCCAGGATAAAGGGTTAGGGTTAGGGTTAGGGTAGGGTAGAGTTAGGGTAAGGGTAAGGGTAAGGGTTGGGGTTAGGGTTAGGGTTAGGGTTAGGGTAAGGGTAAGGGTAAGGGGTAGGGTCCTATGTTTCCCAGGTCCTTTTGGGTGAACAGCGGGGAACATACAACGTGGGGAACATAGGCCCCGGGGAACATAGGCCCCGGGGAACATAGGACCCGTGGAACATAGATACGGTCCCCTTCATACCACATGCCCGTCTATCCACAATGGGGCTATGGTCATTCAGCCGTTCTACCCCCCCAGCTCTGGAATACGCTCCCACAATACATCCGAACAATAACGCCAACGTCTACCTTCAAATCCCAACCCAAAACTCACTTATTCAGATTAGCTTACCCCACACACGACCACCCCCACAACTATTACCTCAGCCATCTTTTTTCAGTATTAATTTTTAAACTCACATGTACTGTGGTGAGGTGCACACACAGGCAGATGCACTTGCTCATGCACATTTTCAGGCATTTGTTTCTGGGAGCGCTCTTTGCTGAGCTCACATTTTCAATATCGGACAATTCCATTCATGAGAGGCTTGAATTGTGACTAAGATAAAAAAGAAAATACAATGGTGAAGTCCTGCTGAACATCCAGGTTTATTTTTAGCAGTAAAATTCACCTTTGAAACTTTTTTTTGAAAGCCATAGCGTCACCACAGACACAAAGACAAAAACCTGCTAAACTGTGGAAAACAGAGAGAGGCATGTGGAGCTTTATCGGCTCAGTCAGCATTGGGTGGAACTAATTTTTTGAATGTGACAGACGTTCTTTTATAAGTTACACACTACAGATTTAATAAATGTGAAGAGACGGCAGAGAGAACTGAACTGATGAAGTGGGTTTTGGCGGTTTGTCTTACTTTGTTTTTAAAGTAATATGAAGCCGTGTTTGAGGAGAACATTTGTACGTGTGTGTGTGTGCGTGTGCGTGCGTGTCCTTCTCTACTGCTGTTCTACTTGAGATGAGACACCAAATCTGAATCACAACTATCTGATTTGCCGTGAGTGGGGCTCAGGTGTGTCCCGGTGAAGTGAGAAGAAAACCACATGATCTGGAATTCCCTGCACGCACACCAACACACACACACACACACACACACACACACACACACACACACACACACATATCGGTGTTCATTTATCAGCACACATGTCGTACACCTTCCATTTCCATACATTTACCTGCTATTTGTCATATTGTTGTGTGCGACTAGCGAGTAGTGCAGAATCATTTTGTAAAATGTTCCATCTCTGCAGTGATTGTGTGTGTGTGTGTGTGTGTGTACAATATGCACATCAAAAAGATTGTACCATATGGGTTTCAGGTTGGTTTTTTTTGCCCTCTTTTGCATGTGAGGAGGTCTGGTCAGGTCAGAGTGAACAACATGTCTGATTGTATGGACTGGACAAGTGCCAGCTACTGACCTCCCCCCTGTGACAGTACACATGTAGCACACAGCATGGCTCACGGGCAGCAGGTCGCTCAGACAGAGGGAGGAGATGGAAGGTGATGGAAGGTGATTGGAGGAGAGAGGAAGCAAAGCGCTCCGGAAAATGGGAAAGGAAATAAGGACAGAGGAAATGAAGGGCAGGGTAAGAAGGAGGCTTTCGGAATCAAAGCACTGAATTGTTTCTGTTTCAAGGAGCTGAAGAAGCTTCATTACAGTGTCAGGGGTGGACAAATGTTTTCACTGAAGAGACAGAAGAAGAGAGAGGTGGGGAATTAGAGCCATTTTCCACTCCTGCGGTGCCACTAGTTCCTGTTGTGGTCTCAGATACACCGACGACTTAATGTGTTGTTGTTGTTGTTGTTATCAAAGCTTCATTTATTCTCCGCATGTGTTGTGGAGAATTCTGTGTTTTGTTTCACAGTGAAGCAGAAGTGCAGTTGTTTCATTTTACATTCAGCTTTTACAGTTGCAGCTTTTTGAAGTTAGTTCTTCTTTTCTTTTCATGTTTTCTATAATATAAAAATACTCAGCTTAGTAATAAAACGGTATGTTTTATGGCCTGTAAATTAGGGCTGTAACGATACGCGAATTGAAATCGCGATACTCAGAGCCACGAACCTGTGTCTTATGTTCACCAAACACAGTTAAAACACCGATGGATCAAACCCGCAGGAGCGGAAAAAAAACTGTTCCAGCGAACACATTGAAAAGTAATTGATCTTAGCTGATTATTATTTATGTAAGTTTATATTCCCCTAGAAACTTGATAAATTCTACTGTTCACTAAAAAAGAAAAAAAGGAATGTTAGGATATTGAAAAAAAAAATATATATATATATAAAAATAATAATAAGAAGAAGAATAAGAAGAACTAAAAAGAAAGATAATACAATGTGGCACAGTGTCAGATATCCAGATGAAATGCTTTTTGGGGAAAAAACTTTATTTCAATTTCTGTTTTGCACATACTAGCTTTCCATATGTCTGTCACATGAAAGAAAATGCAACATAACTAAAGCTGCTAGCTCAACAAAGACCATATTTGACCTGGTTTGACCTCCATCACAGTCTTCTTGTTGATGTAAGACTGAATCTGTAGGATTCTGGTTAAACAATGGTCTATTGTAACTTATTGCAAATTGATAATAGGTTTCCATCATTTCAAATGTTAACTATAATTCATCACTGCCAATGACTCATGACCTGTCATGATGTCACACATACCCTGTCATCCGATCTAGTTAGGGGTTGGTTGTGGACAGGAACCAGTTGCAGAGCATTGCTTGTTTTACCCTGATGGATTAGAGCATGACGTCTGAAGCCAGGGGTGGATTAATCTCTAAAGGGACACGACTTATTTAGATTATACACAACAGGAACACACACACAGAGACACAGAGGCATCATTCTCTTATATATACACTACATGCATACAATATGCACCATTAACATTCCAGCCACTGCTCCACTGTGTGTCTGTGTGTGTGTCCATTCCTCCCACCTTCAGGAAGTGCCCTTCTTTTTTTTCTGCACTTTTGTCTCGTGTCCCTTTCTTCTCCTTTCTCGTCTCCCACTGTTGAATCGGAGAAAGCCTCTCTTCTTTTAATTAGTAGTGGTGTTATTTTCCTCCAGCCAGGACCACTAATATTGCAATTAGCTCCTGCAGGAAGCTTTCAACCACAGCCTTTGTTCTTGTGTGTTGCTGTACAGCAGCCCATGTTCCTGCATGGCTCCACTGAATATTATATGGATGTGATGCAGAGAGAGGCATAATCAAAGCTGGCCTCGTTTTTTACTCCGTCAGAATCATAACACTCATCGTTCTTGTCGAGGAGGGTGAAATGATTCTCTTCCCTCTCTGCTGGGAAGTTTTCTTTCTTTTTTTTTTTTATTCCTTCCTGTCCTTTTCTATTTTGTTGGGTCGGATTCTTCCACTTAATGTTTTAATAATCATCTTCCTTCCACATTTCTCGCCCTCACCTTTCTCCACTACATCTCCCGCGTCTCGCTTCTGTTTCTTCTGGTATCTCTCAGAGCTCTTCTCCAACCCGCCCTTGGGGACAGATAGGAAAGGTCGTAAAAAACCAATTGAATTTAACGGTGTGACACTACACTGTTAACCTATGAGTGGACCGATGTTCTACCACGAGTCCTGAGTGAGACAGCTCAAGAGGCTGTGGTTGTTTAGCTCGTAAACCTTCTGACACGATTACTTTCGCTGCTTGGTTTTGAAAGCCAAACCTCCTCATGTTGAATAGCATTTATGGCGCTTATCTCCACTTTCCATAGCACAATAAAAGACTACGAGTATTTCTACATTTCCCAGGATGGGATGCTAGTTCATTGTAGAGTGCCTCCTTCACTACACCTCCCTTTATACTGAGTGGTAAGCAAAAATGTTAGGAATCTTGTTTCACATGGACTTTGCTGGCCTTTGCCTCTGTGGTTAATTAGCCATGGCTCCATAATTTAGGAGGGATTAAAAATCTGCTTTGCGCGTCAATATCGCCGATTTGCACGTCAGGGTCCTGCAGTATCCCACTTCACCATCGGGTTGCGGTGCAAGTCTGGTTTGAGCAGTTCACAGCCGAAGGGGAGTCGGGGTGTCGGCTGGTTCGAGGGTCGCACGGTCGAGGCTCGGATGACTATCTTTGGTGACTTCTTCTGTTGTCAAACTAATAGGGTGGAATTTCACCACCCAATGTGCTCTTTGTGCGGTTGCAAAATCTGGGCTGCACTCGCAGCCTGTGCGTCGGTAACGCAATTCACGTCATGCCCACAGTGTGTGCTGCGTCTGCAGCCGCTGTGCGCACAACTATACCAGGGCCTTAATGACACAATGTTATTGGAGCATGAACAAGCATGAACCAGAGAGATACCCATACACGTCAATCATAACATGAGAACCATTTTATCGTTGATTGATGCACATCTGGAGCAAAGAGTTAAATCTGAACCACCACCAGTCATCCATCCATTATCTACCGCTTTATCCTCCACCCGAGGGTCGCGGAGGGTGCTGTGCCTGTCTTAGCTGACATAGGGCGATAGACAGGGTACACCCTGGACAGTTTGCAAGTCCATTGCAGGGCCACACGTAGAGGCAAACAACCGGTCACTCACACTCTCACACCTACGGTCAATTTAGAGTCACCAGCTTACTTCATCCCCAAATCTGCATGTTATTGGACTTTGGGAGGAAGTCGGAGAACCCGGGAAAAACCAACGCACACACGGGGAGAACATGCAAACTCCTTGCAGAAAGGACCACCAGTCAGTCTGGTGATTTATCATTTATTTTCTAAATTCAAATACTGCTTATCATGTTTGCGTGAACGGTCGTGTGTCTCTTTTCCTGTGACACACTGGTGACCTGTCCAGAATATACCCTAATTCATGTCCAATAGCAGCCACGATCGACCTGAGGATAAGTGAGACGATGGATGGAATTATAGATAGATAGATAGATAGATAGATAGATAGATAGATAGATAGATAGATAGATAGATAGATAGATAGATAGATAGATAGATAGATAGATAGATAGATAGATAGATAGATAGATAGATATTTTTAAAGCCCATAATTACTCATCTGTTGTGGTCATTTGTGCGTCCTCACCCATGCAGAGGTTAGCATGACTGATCGTCTGCCTTTTGGGTTCAGCATCTGATTCCCTCTCCTGTCTCTACTGAGACAACTTTTCAAAAGATGCTGCTTCTCACCCAGATGGAACTTTCTCCCTGTGATCACGGGGACAGAGATGGCAGGATGCGCAATGGAAGGAGTTTAAGGGGAGAAAGTGATAGTGTCACACTGTGCAGAGCGAGGTGTGGGGAAAGAGCATGGTGGGAAATATCTTACATGAAATGTAAATTTAAAAAAAGAAGAAGAAGAAGAAGAAGACGGCAACATCTGTGCGGGAACTTCAAACACCCTTTGAAAGGCATAATGTTATTCTGTTTGGGTTTTTTCTGGCTTGGTAAACATTTTTTTTTTTGGAAGTCAGTTGAGCGTGTGCATGCATGTTTGTGTGTGTGTGTTTAGTGCTTTGTGGAAAATGAGGGACTCTTGGTCCTGGATTTGGACACATGAATAAATAAATAAATAATTGATGACTTGACACTATTCTCTTTCGTCAATCATACCTTGCCACTAACCTCAGTTTTGTTCCTCTGTTTTCTCTCTTTCCTGCTTTTGCTGGCTGGATGGAACCATGACACCTCATCTCAATGTCCCCTTTTGATTGCCTACCAGGTAAGATATTTTAACTCTAAAGAATGCCTGCCACTCTAGTTGCCCTGCTACTTATGTGTTCTAGTGATTGACAGGTCTGTGGAAAATGATCAAGAAGCAACTCATAAGTGTACCACTTCTACTTAAGTCGCTTCCTGGTGTCACAGAAAACCGATGTTGAAAAATGTGGAATACATTATATATATATATATATTATAACATAATTCATTCTCTCCAATAGAGTTTGTCCTAAATGCAGCAGAATGTAGTTCTGAAATGACAGTTACAGATCTAATCCTATGCATTTGGTGATGTCTGACCAACTAGCAGATACATTGTGACACACATTGTAAAAAAGACACACATACTTTTCTAGATTTCGGCATCTGATATAAGCTGAGCATGCGTGTTTGTTGTTGTGTGTACACTGTTGATTTCCCTATTAGTCCAACTAACTACAAAGACAATTAAGCCAGATCCCACGTGCCAGAGAATTAAACATTATCATTGATTGATTATCATACCATGAAAGTCTTCCATTACCTCAACCCAACATTATAGTATTAATCACTTCTTATTTGCACTTTTCCATTTCCTATCTCATCAACCTCATTAGTTTTTTTTTTTGTTTTTTTTAATTTCTCAAATTTCTCCTGACCATACGTTACTCCAACTTTCTCTGTACTTCTGCTCATGTCATTCTCCTCTTGCTGTTTCACCATTGCTCCTCTCCATTGGTGAAGGCTATCATAGCTGAGCGGGGCTCTGCAGTGAGGTGATGGTACGTGAAATGTGAAATCCTAGACTTTTCAGGAAGGGGGAGGTGTTGGCATCCCCGCTACACCTCTGTCCTTTAATCAACAGGGGCACCATCGATGTTCCACACCTCTTCTCACCTTCATCTCCCTCGCTCACTCTGTCCAACCGTCTCTCCATCATGAACACACCCCACCCCCACCCCCCCCCCTGCTCTGCTCTTAGCAACAGTGCTGTCCTCTCAAGAATGTCAGAATCCTTATTACTGCACAGATGGGATTGTTTCTTTGTGGAATTATATCTTTGTATTCATTATATTTCAGCATCTAGTTAGTTATTACACTTATTTCTGCACCTTTAAGCTATCGTAACCCTTTTATTTATCTGTGTCTAATTCTGGTAGCTATTTTCTTTTCTGTGAGGGAAAAAAAAAACAACAGCAATCAGAAAGGTGGAGAAGTTGAAAGGCATAAAGTACAAACAAAGTTTCACAGTAATTGTAAAAGGTGCCTGTGGCATAGATACGGTAGAGTGAGGAGGAGTGTGTCATTGAAATAGAGGAGAGCAAATAGACTTGAGGGTTGGGGGTGAGGCAAAAGTGCAGATTAAAAGCAGCCCCAACTTGTTTGAGCTGGCATTGGGACCTAACACATTTAATACTCCTTCTCTTTTTCTTTGTTTCCCTCTATATGAGGCCTATCATTGCTAGACTTGGAGACCTGTTGAGATGACATGACCTTGCAGAGTTAGTGGTCCTTTCACTTTTTCACGATGGCTTGGGCTGCAAATGCATACGAACGGTTGATCCTTATGTATCAGACTGTATTCCACTCACGAAGCTGCTCGGGCAATACTACCTACTATCCATGATGCTCCATCACTCTGTTCTCCACCGCTCTTCTCTTCCTGTTCCTCCCTGTATGCACTTGTGCGTTGCACCAAACCAGAGTCATAAGGCCATTTGCGTCACTGGCTCCAGACAGTGTGTGTGCGTGGGTGCGTGCACTACACTGTTTGACCTTAGCTCCCCAATACACAGTACAGTTGAGATCTGACAGGTGTGTGGATTTCCCTCACTGTGGTAGTAATGGGAGCGGTGCATGGGCTACACACACACACACACACACCCAGGTTTCCTCTGCTATCTTTTTGAGGCATCACATTGACTTCCAATGATCGACAGCCTAAACAAAGCGTGATCAATCATTACCAGTTAATGCCTAACCTTAACCTTAACCTTCCACCACAATCCACATCTTAACTCTAACTTTAAGCACAACCTCAGAAATGATGTCTAATTAAGACCAGGATTTGGTCACGCACGCACGCACGCACACACACACTTTATCTGTAACCTTGGGTGTGGACCACCCCTTAACGTCTATCATAAACCACTTCCCCGTGCGCCTTGTCTCCATAGCAACGCAATAGCAACCCCCCCGCCGACCCAGCCGGCCACTTGCAGAGCCTTTTGAAATGAACTCGACCCGCCCTTCTCAGACCTTTCCATCTGTCATCAGTGGCTGAGTGGATTGTCCGTCAGCCCTGTCTGACAAAATGATTGGCGTTTGTTGCTCAGACTGGCAATGCAGAGTGCTCTCTCCACAAAATGAGATGAGCCTGTGAAGGACGGACAAGCAAAGGAATGCGGTAAATGTTTGACGTGAACTTGAGATATCCCCGTCATGAGTGTTGCCTGAAAAAAGGCTCTTACCAATGAGGGATATGGCGAATAGGTTTTTTCGAGAGATCTTTAGTCAAATCTGTGTCTCTGATTGTCAAGTGATGTAGCTTGTCCAAAAAGGCTGCACACATATCTGTCACAGGCCGACATACATCATCGCACATGTGGCAGGCTCATTCATAGCCGCTACGGCAGGACACGCATCCCAGTCCGGTGATGTACAATATGTAATAAGCATGTCAGGGATACCTTCGCATGTCTGCAAGGCTCCTGTGACAGCTTCATGAGCATTACCATGATATATAAAAGCCAGCATCAGCCCTGCAAACATGACTAATGCTTCTGTACTCTCTGCTCCGGGGAGGGGGCATTGATACTGTCTGTGTGTGTGTGTGTGTGTGTCTGTGTTGTGATCACTTAATTATACAAATTAACTCTGTGATAGTGCTCTGAGCATTTGCTGTGTCCTTATGTCCAAATAGTAAAAAAAAGCTCTGGTATTATTGACAATATAAACAAATGAGCTGCACACACACTAACACACACACACACACACACATCAGATGTTGAAGCACCACAGATGGGGGCGGGGTGTTGTGCCGATCAATACGTCGTCAGTTGCTCGGTCTGTATCATTATCATTTT
Source organism: Microchirus variegatus (assembly GCF_963457635.1). Lineage (NCBI taxonomy): Eukaryota > Metazoa > Chordata > Actinopteri > Pleuronectiformes > Soleidae > Microchirus > Microchirus variegatus. The sequence continues at coordinate 26,956,467 of NC_139809.1, forward strand.
AATGGCTGCAGTATTTTCCCTGCTGACGGCTTTGGAGAGGAACAAGACCACACCAGAGGTCTGTGAAAGTTCACTGCCGCTGTGGTCAGCCGGGGGGCAGCAGTCACGGTGTCACAGTGTGGTCAATGACATTTTGAAAAAATGCCGTGCAACTAATGAAGACAATACTGACTGTATCGATTATAGCTGAACCAAAGGCCTCATTTTTAAATGGTTTATAGAGGCTGACGTCCCTCGTTTCTCCTCAGATTTGATCTGTGCTTTGATTACACAAGACACATGAGATAACAACACTGACGCGAAGTTATAGTCACAGTTATTTATTTTGACAGTGACACTTGCTTTACAAGTTACAGCTTAAGAAAATCAGACTAAAATTTTCAAGTGACTAAAAATTCACTTTAAAATGTTTTATTAGTGACCACATAAATGAGTGGATGGTTGTTTGTCTCTATATGTGGCCGTGTGATGGATGGCGACCCCCATCTTTCACCCTCAATCCCGTCAGCTGGGTTTGGCACCAGCAGTCCCGCTACCCTCATGTGGAAGAGAAAGCTATATATAATGAATGAATAGTTTTTTTTTTATATTAATTATTATTGTTTTGAGTAAGTAAGAATTTCTTTGCATGCACTGTTTTATATAACGGTTAACCTCTTGAAAGCGTAGTGCACAGGTTTTAAATATAATCAAATGTCTTATACATTTGATCACACAACTCTCTGTTTTTTCTCAGTATGGCAGTGTTTAGAGCTCTGCACTCCACACTGCACACAGGAAGTGATTAGTTTTATGTAAAGACACAGACGGAGGCAACAGCAGCTGAAAAAACAAGGACTTTCAGCAGTTTGACAGGACATAATGCTTCTTGCCCCCTGAGCTGCTGCTGCTGTTTAAACACAAACGCCTCCTTTGTCGAGACTGATAGTATTGCTTGACCGAGCCTGTTTTGAGATGAAGGATGTTGGTTCATAAAGAGCAAACAAAAACAACAACAACAATCACAGAAAGTTTTGCATTGTAGCGAACTCGTCAATCTTGATTTGATTTCTATCTTGAATTTGTGACTAAGATGAGTCAGATGATGTCGGCGTCTGTCTGCACTCACCATCGCATGTAACGATTTAGCAAAAACCAAAAGTAAAAGTTAAAACTCACTTTCAGTAATTGTAATTGTGTGTAATTTGTTAAACTATTGGCTACCAGTGAAGGGAGCTGATTTATAGAAGCACATTATTTCGACATGAGCTGGTCTGAATCAGTGTTTCAGCCTGAATGATTTCCATCAACGATAGATTTGTTGATTATTTGGTAAATGATGGCTTGTAAAATGTAAGATATTCTCAGTTCAGTGCCATAACACAGAGATAATCAAAAATGACAATCAAATAATTGTTATGATCCTCGGCTTCACAAATGACTTGAATTTGAATTGGGTTGTTAAATGAGTGGCTAAATAAAGATTACTCTGTGTGATGGAAAGAGTACAGTATTTGTGATTCATAGCATAAAGCATTAAATAGAGACAGTGTCACTGAAGACGATTCTAAAAAGCTTATGTGGAAGAAAGGGAGAAAATGCTACAAGCCTTGAACCTGTTTCCTCTGTAACGGTTGGTGCGTCTTTGTGATGAAGACATAGAAAGGAAGAGAGGCTGTGTATGCTATAGGGTGTGTGTGTGTGTGTGTGTGTGTGTGTGTGTGTGTGTGTGTGTGTGTGTGTGTGTGTGTGTGTGTGTGTGTGTGTGTGTGTGTGTGTGTGTGTGTGTGTGTGTGTGTGTGTGTGTGTGTACTCAGGCTCTCTGCATGTATCTTCTCCTGCAGTCCTGCATGCGGTGACAGGCTGACATCACAGTGAAAGCCCCCCCGAAGTCTTGTTGAACAGATGTCTCTCTGCTCTCTCAGTTTCCCATGGTGGACTACACAGACCTGACACTGTCGTCCATATATATATATATATATATATATATACATGTATATAAATCTGCTATTCTTTATCATACAGTTTACAGCTTCCTTTACTCTTCTCTTTTTTTCCAGTTGATCTCTTATTGGTTTTTGCCGTTAAGGCCCGAATTGCACTTTCGGCCTTGACATCTCACTCTCAGATCGGTCTTTGTTCAGTTAAAGGCCAGGTGAAATGGAGTTTTTGCTTCGCGTAGCTCATTCCAGCGCTTCCCGCTGCATCTGTGCGTGAGTGTCGATTGTGTGTCCAGTGTCTGAGTGGATGTGCTTTTTGTACAAGGCAATGGTCCATGCCCTGTGACGTGAGCCGTGTTTCTGAGAAAGCGGGCAATCTGGGCCTTGGCTTTATTCCAGATGCTCTTTCATTTCCATTCAGCAGTGGGCTGTTACTCTCACTGGAACACGTGTGTTCACTGCTTACGCACACGCAGACACACATGCACTTACACAGTTGCTGATATATACAGACACGTTCGCAAGTGTTGCAGAAATTAGGAAAGTGAGGAAAATAACATAACGCATATTTGGAATTGCTTATTCATGTTTATCCCTAACCCTTAGTGCTCACGCGGCACATATCCATTTCGCAGGAACACCCTTGGTAAATTGGCATGGGAATAATACACAACTCCTTATATGGACATCCTGGGGGTGTGTGTTAATAGGTCACATATTCAGGCTTTAAACGTACAGTTTTTGTCTTATGTGTTGTTTTATATATATACAGTATATATATATATACATATATATATGAATATATATATATATGTATATGTATATATATTTGTGTGTATATATATGTATATATATGTGTATGTGTATGTATATATATGTGTATGTGTATATATATATATGTATATATGTGTATATATATATGTATATATATATATATATGTATACATATGTGTATATATATATATGTATATATATATATGTATGTATGTATATGTATGTATATGTATGTATATATATGTATACATGTATATATTATATATTTATATAATCAGATTGTCTCGGTTATGCTGAAAAAGGATATCAGTAGCCTAAGTGCTCCGTGTTGTAAGAGTTTATTAGATATTTTGCTTCAAAATAATCATCTATATATATATATATATATAACATATTCATGGAGGTAAAAATAGATGCTGCTGTGGTAGGAAACCATGATGCAACAGCACAGCCGTCGCTCCTTGTGTCTCTTGGGAAAAATCAGGATGGTGTTGAAGACAAAAAAAACAAAACATAGAGACATGTCAGACAATTACCAAAACAAGGGGCAACCGATACTGAGCGGGAAGATTGACTGATTGACTGAGGATAGGGAATAGAGGACAAAGTGAAGATAGAGAGACACAGGCTTGGAGGGAGCTGGAGCAGGAGAGAGAGGGAGACTGAGAGCGAGAGAGAGAGAGAGAGAGAGAGAGAGAGATTGGGCTTACGGTGGCTAATAGAAATTCCCTTGTTGCCTCATTGAGATGCAACGGTGGCTTGGGTAATGAGTAAGCTGCCACTGACGCATCGATTTAGCCAGAAGACTCGCTCAAATTATCCCACTCCACAAGAGAGATGTCAACAGCTTCACCATTGGCCACCGGCATAATTACTAACGCATCCACCCACCACAACACCTCCTTCATCTGGCCTTGTTTTTCAGTCTTACACAAACACACTGTCTCCATCCCCTTCCTCTGTAACCCCGCCCCCCGGGCCATCCATGGCCAAATATAAGGTTGCGTAAGCAAGACATTGCTATTTGAAGCATGAGTGGCTTGAGACGGTGTTCTTTGAGAACTCACGACTTGCTGCAAGGAGCAAAATTCTATATTTATCAGCACAAAAAAATAAATAAAAAGGCACATAAGAGAATCAGTCAATCAGATGAGTCATCGTAACACGTGGCTGAATGATTTGTTAGAGCCTTGGTAAGATTTGATATGATTGTGTATCGTTTTATTCACCGCTGTTGAGTCATGGATTCAATCAAGAGTTTTATCCACTCTTGTTGTTAATCCTAGTGCAGCTTTGCAAGTGTTTAAATATTAAAATGATTATATTTTCTCCGGGTCAACTCGCAGTCATCTCTAAATCATGAAATCAATCAAAATGCTCTCAATCTCATGTCTGCATTTTCAATTATATTAGTAGGTAAGTTAACATCATGACTCAGCAGAATTAGAAGTAAATACAGTGAAGAGCTGGAAAACAGCCGTACTATCATCACGTCATTTGACTTTGTTGACATATTTTTTTTTTTTTTATGAATTATATTTATAGGGCATGGTATAAGGCTACATGCTGTGCAGCAAGTCAGCTCTCTGACACAGACAAATGCTCCCGTCTTGTCTTCATTGTTTCTCTCTGCCTTGAGGTGTTTGCAGTCGGGGCTGAACACTAATGGTGAAGTGTTGACACTCTGACCTTTCCTCTGTGCAGCGTATGTTTTACACACAAACGCACAGAATAGAGGCTCAACAAAGACGTAGTAAGGAGGAGGAAAAGTCAGGAGAGGAAAACCACGAGGGAGTGTTTTCGAAACCTTTTGGGCTTTTTGACCAGGAAGTGAATGCATGTCTTTATCAATGTCGCACATCAGGAGGTGGTCACACTTACAAACACATTCCCACTAGAGATCATTGTTCTATCCCAGCCTCACACAACCCTGTGCATATTGCCCATAATACTGTGGCTTGTTCTATTATCGGACAATCCTTCCTGATGTATTGTTAGAAAGTTCCTGGTGGTAAGGCAAAAGGGGCTTGAGCACCACCTCCTTAATATTTGTAGAAATATCAGTTGGGGGGGAAAAAAAGGATGCATTGCTTCGCTTTCTGATCTGTGTTTGATGTGTTTCTCCTGCAGTTTGTACCTCTGAGTTGAAGCCTTTTACTGTTTTACTGTTAAACCAGCAGCAGGGCTCATTTTCAGATTACGTGCTCAAACCATCATCTCCCTGACCGCCCCAAAGTGGCAACGCAGCACCCTCGTTGCCAATTAAACTGCAATCAACAAACGAAGATGGAGTAAGACATCGAATTACATCCAATATCCTCTCCCATACTCAAGCCTGTCGTTGCCAGGCACAAATTAGCTTACAAATTAAGGCACTGAAGATGGGGAAAAGTCGAGTTGCCAGATAAGAACCAAACAACATCCTGCCTGCATTTTGATGTGTCGTTCCAACTTGGATTGAACTTCCTGCTTTTCTCTTGATGTGGACAGAGAGTTTTAGTTGACTTTTTCATGGTCCGGGCTTTGACCATCTATTTCAATCTTCATTCGGACGAAAGCCGGTTAATAAGACAGGTTGATGAGAACTCATCACACCGTGCCAGCCTGATTCATGTTTGATCATGAAAATGTTGTCTAGAAAAACCTAACTCTTAATTAATGAAATAAGTCAAGCTGAATTATAGATGAGGAAGCTGTTGATTAATTGCTTCTTGCTCCGCTCTTCGCATTCTCATCCCACACAGTTGGCTTGTCTCAGTGGCCTGCATGCCACAAATGTGTTTTTATTGGTGCCCCTGCATGCGAGTACACAGGTGTGTGCAAAATACAGACGGAAGATCACTCCAGCGCTGCAGAAATGCCTTTATATGGATACAGTGTGGGGTTTGTAATATTATCCAGACAGATGTTTAATTATTCATAATTTTACGTGACGGGGGTTATCTAACACACGACACGCAGACACTGTGCGGCTCTTTGAATGGTGTCGAGGGGGCTCCGCTCACCGTGATGCCTATCAGAGAGTCATCATCAAGGTACCAATACTTAGCTCATCATTTTTGCCTCTTCATTTGACTCCTGTCTCCCTGGAGGAGTGCGAGTACATGTACATGCGTGTTTGTGCACATGTGTGTGTGTGTGTGCACATGTTTGTGTCCCGTCTGCTAGAGTTGCTGCACTGGGCCTGGTGTGGCTAATTAAAAGGAGCCTGTTTGCATTATTCATGAGGCTGTAATTATACATTCCTTTTGCAGATCCCCAGTCATAAGCATTAAAAATAGATCTGAGTATCGATGCTCCGCCCTTCTAGGCTCTACTTTCTCTCTGTTTTTTTTTTTCTTACCCAGAATCTCTGTGTCTGTCCTTATCCTCACCCATACACTGATCTCACTGTCACAGGCCTCATTGTCCCAGTGTTTTTTTCCTCTGACAGCGTCACTGTCACTCGGCTCTGTGGCTTGACCTCCAGTCACATTGGGCCAGAATACACGGCGGAATATTCTGAATCTGCAATGACAGTCTCTCACACAGAGATTCAGAAGAGAAACCACTGCCTCTGATCAAGTTAATAGAGACATCATCTTCCCAGAGGAGTTCAAAAAAAAAAAAAAAGGGGAGGAAACTTCTTTGGGCAATCTACAAAATCGGCAACAAAGAGATTTTTGTGAGTGTGAGATGGCTACAGTAAATATAAGCTCTAGGGTGGAAATCTAGCAAACATGACGCCGTATTTTGTATGCCTGCCAGAAGTTTCCAGCACAAAGTCATCAACATCCATTAACTTTTTGCACTGTCAAATATATGACAGACTGAAAGTTTTTGCTGCGCAATCATGCGTTAGTTACCTCTGGCAATGAGACTTGTTTGCCTTCCTGGCAGAAGAGACTGTGTGAAGCTTGCAGCCTTCACCATGCGGGTGATGAGCTCCTATTCTTGCATATATTTTCATGCTGATGAGACTGTCATAAAGGGACGGGGGTTTTGTGCAAATCAGAGAGCTTGTTAGTTAACAAAGTGGATCTTTCAGTAGAAAGCTGCCCTTGGGAGAACCACTCAATCGTTCATTCAGGTTTTGAAATAAACAAGAAACGACAACAAAAAATAATAATAATAATCTCAATAATACATTCTAGGATTCAGGATTGTATCCTCAGTGATTTTCAGGTCTTTCAACATCATACACTCTTTACTCCTTTTAGAAATTAATTTATCAGATCCTGTCTTATGCCCCAGACCCACTCGCCCATAAAGGACTTTTTCTAATTCAAAGAAAATCTCTAGCTCTTTCCTGTGACCTCAATTTTGGATAATTTTTCACTGAAGCCCCAGTGATGCCAATGGAGAACGTAATGGAGAATGACTGTTGCCCTAGACCATTGGTTCTCAAAGTGCGGCCCTGAGGGCCAATGGCGGCCCGCAGAAGCATTTCTGGCGGCCCACAATGAATTACAGTTGATAGTTTTAATCCAGGAGGTACTAAGCTTGTTAAATGTTTATTGGACATTACTGGATACAGACCAATCAGTGTAAACAAAAATACTGGGTATTTACCTGGTTTCTATATGGTGAATTTTAGTGTATTATTGGGTTATAAGCTGGTAATAATCAGGTAGCTACAGCCCCCAATTTACCCAGTAAATATATGGTAACAGAAATGTGTTACTTGATATTAACCTGTAATTACAAGGTAAGAACAATGACCAAAATACTGGGTAATTACCCAGTAAATTATAAAGCGTTATTATATTAATGCTTAAATTACATTATATTAACGCTTATATTACTTAACGCTAAAGTGTAAAACTGCAATCTGGTCATTAAAATTATTGAAAATGGGATTTCTTTCTGTTTTTGTTTTTCTTTGGCGGCCCCTCAGTCCATGATGGGTTCCTAAATTGGCCCTCAGGTATCAAAACTTTGAGAACCCCTGTTCTATACATTCTATTATATACATTGATTTGCTTGTTTGGGTTTATGCCTTAGTTTATAGGTGCTGTAAAGTAGGGACCAGCTGAAAATGAATGCTGTTTTAAAATGAGCTCAGTTTAACTCTAACTGGTTTAGCTGTATAATGATGAAATAAAATGCAATGAGATATTGTAATGCAAGGGGGAGAAAAATAAATGAAGTGTCAAACACACGTGGCGTAGAACATAGTCAAAAATAGAACGCTTAAATTACAGGCTTCCCAATTTGCTAATTGCTTTTTTAAATTGTGGTTTTAATGTAATTGTTCAGCCGTTTAAATGCAGCACATACATATGCAAAAACACAAAACAGAAAAAAACAGGGAACAGGTGACTGCAAAAAAAAAAGAGAAATGGTTTTTCGACAAAGGATAATTTCCTGTTTGATTTAGAAAAATGTCCACACATTTAATTTTCAATTCACCCCTCTTGGAAGTTATGGAAATCTCAAGTTGAACTGCTGGTTCATTATCCAAATGTGCACCGGGTCATACAGCCGTGATAAGTAAATTGCCTCTCAGCTGTTTTCATGCATAGATTAAATTCTCTGATGGAGAGAAATTGATCATATCTGAACCAGAGTTAATGGTGTAAGTCTATATTATTCAACAATAATAATGGCGAGCACGATCTTCATAAAGTCAAAGCTCTCAGTGCCACTATTCGAATAAAATACTATTTAAAGGTCCCTTATTACATCCTATTTCCCTTATTAACCTAGTTCCCTGGTGTCCTAATGAACATGTCTGTGACATGCTTTGGTCAAAATACCATAAGCACCACAGCAGTTCAATCACCCTGCCAAAACTGCCCTGTTCGGAACGCTTTGTTTAGTAGAACCTCTGTTTAAGAAAACAAAAAAAATACTTAATGGACAGGAAATGACATCAGCCACAGAGGCTACTGGGAGCTAACAGCAGTTAGCATTTGGGAAAAGTGATCATTTGCAGGCTCTAGCAGGCACATTGCCGTCATATATAACATGTATCCACTGGACAGATAAATCCTCTGAGGCTGGAAGTTTGTGTAGAACTCTGTGCTGCACTGTGGAGCCAAGAATAGAAAGGACAAAGCGGAGCTCCATGAGACAGGAGAAGTCTAGGAATTTAGCACATTGTGACGTCCCAGTGAGCACGAAAAGTCAACATCAATGCGTGTTTTATCTCCTGTGATTAGACTGAAGAGGACCACAAAAACATGAGTGAGTCATCTTTTTTCACACTTTGCCGACTGATAGGGCTTCCAGAGTCCCAAATATAAGGATTTAAATGATTAAGTGAATGATTAAGAAAGTTGATTTTGCATAAAATGGGACCTTTAAATTAAGTTATGGCCTTGAGGTGAACGTTCAACCCCCTAATTCCTGGGGTCTCCAGGTACTCTGGAAAGCGGGACAGAATAAAATAACTTCAGTAAGAATCCGTAATTTTGTGCTGGGATTTAACCTTAAAATGGAGGCTTCTGTATGCATGTGTCATTGTGTGTCCCTCCTCGCTCTAGTACTCCAGGGCCCAAATTGCTCTTTCTGCGTTTGAAGCTGTTCTGTTGGTCTGGGCCACTGTTGTCACTGATGTTCCCATTGCTTTGGCTTGTAAGGTTTAGAGGTTTGCAGGGGAATTAAGCCTGGGTAAGACTTACGTCATGCCTGGTTGAGTGTAAATGCGAAAAGAGCAAAAGTGGAGGTGGACGAATGAATGACATGGAGAGAGATACTGTGAATGAAGAGGGCAGAAAGAAGTGGCAGGAGATAAACAGACAGAGAGAGAGAGAGAGTGTGTGTGTGCATTTATTGAGAAATGATTGCGCATTGTTTGATCTTCGGCATGTTGTCTCCCACCTCCTCCGCGGTATGACTCAACAGCTTTCTGCTGCCATGTTCCTGCTTAGAAAGATGAGAGGTTGAATAGAGAAGCGGTTCGGTGGACGAGTCAGAAAAACCCCGACTGATTAGGTTGAGAAGCAACGAAGTAAAAACATTCGACTGAAACCGAGAACAAGATGAGAGTCGGCAGCATGTAATAACTGGATAGTTAAAAAGAAACCAAAAAATGCAGATATTTGAGATTTCGTTTTGTGGAAAAAGACTGTGGCATAATTATCTGCTATAGCCAAAGTCCTGTTTTATGCATGCAGAGCAAGTTTTTTGCAACAGGGTCAAGCAATGAAGAAAAAAATGAATACACCCCCCAATACAAATGCACACATTTTGTTATTAATTTATCTTCTTATTTATGATATAAACAGTGAGTTTGTCAGACGGATTCATGGCGTGCGTCTTGCATAACTGCACATGTGCTTGTGTTTGTATGAAAACAAAGTGTTCTGAAAAAAAAATTGAGAAAATGAATGTAGACAGTTTGTGTTAAGTGTAGTAGGTTATTTTCAACCCAGCCCTGTACACCCCGACTGGGCCAGACTCGATCGCTCAAGCCTACTGCTTTCTGTTTTGTATTTTTTTGTTTGTCAAACTTTTATTACACATCATTTATTACACATTATAATATAAGGGAATTTATATTTATTTCATTACACCAGACTAAAACAATGCTCTGCATTAGGCTGGACTTTAATAACTCACTTTGTCATTCATACACAACCTACCAGGCTGCAACCACATTGTCTCTGCTAAAGTGTCCTCTTCAGTCACAAGACGCACGGTAAAGTACCCTGTAGAGTGGTAAAAAAGATGAGGAAGTGCCCCACTGGCTGCCATTCATAAGTGGCCTCTAAAGCAAAATATAAATTAAAAAATCTCTTGTTCTAAAGCGGTGTCTTTCTCGTGGAGATAAGTGATGCAGTGCCAGATAAGATGCCCTTGCAGAATCGTTTCCTATGGCCTTTCAATCAAAAAGAGTGCCGTTTTGAAGTTCCCTACTGTCCGTACATCAGTGTCTCCCAACCCTGGTGCTCAGGGAACACTGTCCTGAATGTTTCAGATGTTGCCCTGCTCCAACACAGCTGATTAAAATGGTCAGCTCATCATCAGAAGCCTGATAACGAGCTGTTCATCCGAATCGCATGTGTTGGAGCAGGGCAACATCTAAAACGTGCAGGGCAGTGTTCCCTGAGGACCAGGGTTGGGAAGCACTGTCACTACATGACAGTATCCCAAAGGAATGGAGGAAATGATATTCAGTGCTATAAAGAAAATGCCCATCTCAGTGATAGAAAATGATAAAACGACAAGGCAATCGGAGATGGCAGACTTCACCCCATTCATGAAACAAGCCTCTGTCGACCGCTGTTGGTTACATTGGTAAGTGCAAGTGTGGAAGCAACAGACAGACACACAGAGCCACTAAAAAACATCCATAAGGTCGAAGTAATAATGTGTGGAGGTCCATATAGAGGTCCACATGAAATTCTTTGGACATGGCTGCCTTAAAGGGATAGTTCAGAATGTTGAACATAAGACCTATTTTCCAACTCAGCCGGCGTGATGGAGACGTCTGGAGACGTTTTCAAGAAATTTCATTCAGTTCTTCTAGTTGCCGAGTTCGCTGATGCTATGGCTAGCGCAAGTCAATGATACAAGTTAGCATGGCATTAAAAACACTCATACCGACTCCACAGTGCACCCGAGGCAAATCGATTGTAACGGCAGACTATCGATGTACAGATCTGTGTTGATAGAATAATATTTGAAACAAAACTAACGTCGCATCGCATGAATTTTTGAGGGACTACTTTCTCAGTACTATACTTCCGGCAGCGGAATCAGTCCGCCGCTGCCGGAAGTATGACGCGCTGATGCTGCTGCTGAGACATAAATCCTTCAAATTGCAAGGTTGGTTTTATTTCAAACATTCTATCAACACAGATATGTACATCGATAGTCTGCCGTTGCAATCGATTTGCCTCGGGTGCACTGTGGAGTCGGAATGAGTGTTTTTAATGCCATGCTAACTTGTATCATTGACTTGCGCTAGCCATAGCATCAGCTAACTCGGAAACTAGAAGAACTGAATGAAATTTCTTGAAAACGTCTCCAGACGTCTCCATCACATTGGCTGAGTTGGAAAATAGGTCTTATGTCCAAAATTCCGAACTATCACTTTAAGTAAACTGTATGCCCTTTTTTTTTTTAATACTGCCCCTGACCTTCCAAATGTCTGTGCATGCCACCTTTGACATCATACAGTTGTGGTGGTAGCTGTCATTCTCTGCGTTGGTCTCGTTTCCTACACACCGCAGTGTTTCATTTTTGTGTTTACCACGACAGCCTTATGTTCCTCATCTTAAAAAAAGGCTCTGTCAATCAATACTATCAGACCTGACAGAGGCAGCATTAAATACAGCTGCAGCGAAGGGGCTTGTGAGGGCAAGACACCTTTATCCTGACAAACTGCTGATTGAGCAGTATACTTCTGAAACATTACATGAGCAATTCTTTGTATTTTCTGTGTATTCCTATTCCAACCTGTTTGCAGCCGTCTTTCTATCTCAGTGTTGTCTGCAGCGTGGGAATATATTTATTTGTTTTTTAGACAATAGTAAGTTTTCCTTTACCTTTGTTAGCAAGTCATCAGCTGATAAGGCAAGTGATGGGGAGCCGAATCATAACTTTATGAACTTATTTGACAATGTCTGCCAGCTATCAGCTCTGTAGTTTCTTATCTCCTGCCAAAAATATGCTGTAAACTCCTTGTCGTCAAAAAAGTTTGACAACCACTGTCATATCACTAACAAAAATGAAGACGGCACAATTTGTTTTGATAATTTAACATGCTTCTTCTCTCTGCCCTGTTAGACAGGATTCCCATGCATCGCTGCTAGGACTTTCCGTGAGGCTAGAACACATTGTGTTTCCTTTCAAACACCGATCTCAGCACAGCGCCGTAGCCCCCACATCGAGCATTCAGGGTTGGAGAGCAAAGTGGAAAGCTCACAGATCTGTGCCTAAGGGCAATGAGCTTCTTAGAGCCACTGCCTCAGGGAGCGGAAGCTAAGCCAGTGTAAGCTACTACCATCTGCTGGCATTGGCTTAGGGCTTCTGAAAGATCAAGTTTGAAAGTGAGAGTGGTTGCGCAAGTGGAGACATCTTGTTTTCATCGTTTGCTTCAAATAAACGCTTCCAGATGGAAAAATCTAGCTACCCAGCAAGTATCTCTAACCACACTGATGTCAATGCTGTGTGGTGGATGAAGCTGAAAACATTGAGCGAGTGTGGCTCTGCCCATGTTTGTGTAGATGACAAAGTTCCTCCACTAAAGAGGGTTCCTGTTTTCTCTGCTGTCCTCCTTTCCCTCTATATCTCAGATCAATGGCAGAAGAAATCAGTCTCACAGTCAGGGTCCATCTCCTCTCCTACCTGCTCCTCCCAGGATATCCCCGCTCTGCCTGATGATAAATCAACCACTGATCGACATGTTTTGGTACCTGGTACAAAAATACCTCTTGCAAGTCAGGGAAAAACAAGGTTGTCTGCGTGGGAGTGAGGGATTCTGGCTAATAGTATAGGCTGAACAGCTCTAAGGGAACTCATGAACATACCAACAAAGGTTCAGTGGGAACTCCCATTCCATGCCAAAGGGTTTGTATTTAAAGCGGCCATAGGACGGAAGTTCCAATTAACGCTGTTTTCTTGGTGTGTATCTGCGCCATTACCTCGTTTATATGAAGCCCTGAAGGTTAGAAACAAAGTTTTGATACCTGAGGGCCAATTTAGGAACCCAACATTGGACTGAGGGCCGCCAAAGGAAAAAAACCGGAAAGAAATCCCATTTTTAATAATTTTAATGACCAGATTGCAGTTCTACACTTTAGCGTTAAGTAATCTAAGCGTTAATATAATGTAATTTAAGCATTAATATAATAATGCTTTATAATTTACTGGGTAATTACCCAGTATTTTGGCCATTGTTCTTACCTTCTAATTACAGGTTAATACCAAGTAACACATTTCTGTTACCATATATTTACTGGGTAAATAGCTAGTAATTGGGGGCTGTAGCTACCTGCTTATTACCTGCTTATAACCCAATAATACACTAAAATTCACCATATAGAAACCATTTAAATACTCAGTATTTTTGTTTACACTTATTGGTCTGTATCCAGTAATGTCCAATAAACATTTAACAAGCTTAGTAGCTCCTGGATTAAAACTATCAACTGTAACTATCACTGCGGGCCACCACAAATGTTTCTGCGGGCCGCCATTGGCCCACCGGGCCGCACTTTGGGAACCAATGGTGTAAAGGGACTGCGGCGGGGAGTCGTGACAAAGCCATTTTTAATCATCGTTAATGTTTTGATAATGAGTAGCAGTGCATCCACCGTTCCAGAGGGGGGGGCTGTGCTTCTGAGAGCTGGTGTGCTGATTACGTCACTTCCAGGTATTGGCCAATCACAACACAGTTCTGTCTACTGGGGGTGAGATTTCAGTCTGAAACAGCGCGGCTGACAAGAGCTTCAGTGACTAGCGATTAATTTCCAGCAACTAGGAGGTTTTTTACAATAAAAACAAGTTAATGTATCTAAGTAGACCTCCATTACTCACATGTATGTGCGATAGGACCGCTCTGTGGCCGCTCTAAATTCTAGTACACAGTGCTACTAGTTCACTGAAGGTCATTTTTAAAAAGCCCTGCTCCAACATCCTGTATAGAACCCCAAAGGTTTCTCATTGAGATGTGTCAAAAAATACCTGTTTCGTCCCAAGTGTGAAAGGGTTTTTGATGCATGGGAATGTGTTTAATCAGCATTAACTTGTATATTGGCATTAGTTTTTGGCATTGCATACTTTCTGATGCAAGTTCCAGTGTCATTTCCAGCACAATACTAAGACACACGTTCTTCTTCTGGCTGTTACCTTTTACAACTCGGGACCGTGTTCAATACTTGACTTAAAGGTGAAGTAAGTAGTTTATAGTGCCATCTAGAGGAGAGTAGTATAATAATAATAATAATACAGCGACTAGACAATGCAGGAGCACATAATATGTATAAAAAGTGGATTTTGGGTCATATAAACCCATAAATACTACACAGTGTCCCTTTAAAATGATCTCTGTTGAGTTTGAAAAAAAGGACCAACGTAAACGATCCTACATAATAATGACTGTAACAATGTCAAGGATCTTCATGGTGTTGTTATTTCCTTTATCAGACTCATTTTGTTTACTCATTTGTGAAGTCTTATTTCAAGCACGGGTGATGCAGGGGTGAACAAAAAACATCACAGGGCAGAACAACCACTGGCAATGGGAATGGTGTTAATTGCCTTTTTTTAGTGGGTTCACTTGGGTTCAAAAATCCCCGTTATACTCAATCATTTTAGTGTGAAAGGGGCTTTAGATGCTGCCAGCATGATTGTACTCTGACTCCTGTTTTTCTCTGACAGACGTCGGCGAGTCTCGTTGTGATCTGATGAAACACAATCGCTTGAAACGAGGGAAAGAGACAAAAAGCTCATTACCAAATCCGTGCTAGCACACGGATCAGTGATGTGAGCAAGAGACACTGACGGAATGTTTTAAGTTGTTGGAGAAGCGGTTGACAGGTGACATTTTTCCCATTTTATTAATTTCACTTTGTTGCGTTAACGCAGCAGTGCTCTCCATTGTTTTCATCCTTTTTTTCCGTTTCATTTATCTCTTTCTTTTACCCTCCTGCTCCGTAATGGCTGATTCTGGCAGACACAATCAGTTCAGCCTTTATTCAAAAATCACATTCATCCCTGATTTGTCGAAGTCAGCAGGGGGATGATTGAAACTACTCAAAGCAATGCGGCAGCTTTTAGCCTGACGAGCCAGACCCACGTCAAGATGTAGGGTCTGGGAACTCTCCATAGGAAGGGCTCAATCGGAGGGGTGGGATAACGCTTGTCTTTCACATTCCCTCTCCACGCAATAGGATATCGCTACAACCAATCAGAGCAACGAAGGAGGTGACGAAGTCAGAGCGACTATACAACTTTGTAACATCAGAGCAGTTAACCCCAAACATCATTTAGTTCACATTACATGTTGAATATCTACTTTATTGCTAAAACGTACTTACCGTTTGTATGTGAGGTGAACCTCATCCACCACAATTCCCAAAATGTTTTCTTTGAAGACCTTGGTGGCCAACATGTCCCGCCATTCGCTCTTTAAAAGCCATGCTTCGGGACTCCCGTATATTAACTGGCACCGGCCGCTTCGAATTTCGTTCCGGTCGTCTTTGCCCAGTTGCACAGCCTTCAATCCAAGTGGTATAGCCTCCTTGGTCTGTTCTTCCATCAGTGCAATTAATGGAGAAACAACGATCACAACGGGATTGTGATGGAGTCCCATCCGCTTTCCGACCAACGGAGCTAGTTCCGTACCCTGTCGGCAACACTCCAAAAACATCCTTCTTTTCTAAAAAGGCCCTAAAAGATATTTCCTGTTCTTTTCGCAAAGAAAAGTTCAACTTCAAATCGTCCAGAGTTGCGCTCAAAGCCGACTCGAAATAAACTTTTTTCGCCAGCGGCAGCCATCTTCCTTGTTTTCGAGTAGCAGAATGCAGAATTCAGTCGCTACTTATGGTCGTCGTAACGTTAAGCCCGCCTACCGCGATGTGATTGGGCCGTCCGTTTCTCGATTTCTCAGCTTCTAAGCTCAATGGAGCGTAGCTAGACTGCCCCGCCAGCCAAATTACATTTGCTGCCGCTAGGGGGCGTCTAGATTTCTAGACTAGCACAGTGCAGCGAAATGCTCACTGATCCACGGAGCAAAGTTCTCGTGTGTTCTTTTTCTAGAAGTCCCTTCACATTTCAACATTAATCACAGAGGTGCATGGAAAGTAGGGATTGCACAGCCAGGATAGAAGACATGGGTCAGTTGATGGTGGCGTCTCTAGTCCATAAGTCCCTGGTCGGTGTCATTACTCTGACATTGTTGTGAAGGCGTAGGCTTTCGAAGCTATTGATTCAGGAGGAGGGCGAGAGAGAGGACAGATCAATGCACTTATTGATTGAGTGGTGTTGCAAACTCAGGTCAGCTGCACATCTGCTTTTACAATTACATGTGATCAAAATGAAATGAAATGTAATCCATGCACTCTCACACACATCATGCGCCCGTAGTGGGAGAGCTGTAGCAGTGATGATCTCTACGTTTCCTGTTTGAGACCATGACCCTTTGTGCTGCTCTCTGTCAAAGCCGTGTATGTTTGCAGCCGTGTTCAAAGAAGGCAGGCCTTTCTGAGCCCAGCCCAGATCCAGATGAAACCCCCGGGCATCTCACATACACATTTCCTTCAGCCTTGCCACTCCTGGTTTAGCTCAGAGCTCAGAGCTCAGAGCTGTAAGTGTTTCCTCCAGGGTAACATCACAGACAGGTAGAAGGGTTACAGGGAAGATAAAGGCAAATGCCCTCATTAGACAATATTAGAGAGAAGGAGGATGAGTGGTTAAGTTTAGGCCGTGGAGAAGCTGATGTTAATTACACATTACAACATACTCGCGAAGAGTCCAGTCATTATGAGGAAATCTAGTGTCCTTGAATGCACAAATGTCCTCTTGCAAGAGGATGATTAACCATAACCTGGTCAGGTGGGGAGTTTCAGATATTGTTAGGAAAAAATAGTTAAATGCTTCTGTAGTCTCAATGCAGGGAGAGTGTGTGTGAGTCGGGCTGAAGAAATAATGGCAAAATATTTCAAAATGTGGAACACATAACCTTAGATGTCAGGGAAGCCAGCTCACTATATTTTTTTTTAAAAGACAACTTAAAACTTGTCTTTTTCTTTAGCCTAGCTTTTTTCTATTCCACCTTGTGTTGTTTTATTTGCTTTTTTACTTTATTTTAAAGTTAAAACAGGTTTTTTACTTTAAACTTTTCCTTTTCATTAATTTTTTCCTCACAATTGCTCTGTTTATGTGTATTGCAATATGTTTTGACCATATCATGCAGTTCTCTTTCCAAACAACTGCAGCTGCAGAACTCAACCACATGTTGCTCTATCTACTATCTCTTGAAATCACATTTTCTTTAAAGGTCCCATATTATACCCTATTAACCCAAGTTAAACTAGTTCCTGATGCCCTAATGAACATGTCTGTGTCATGCTTTAGTCAAAATATCATAAGGATGAAGCACAATAGCAGTTCAATAACTCTGCCAAAACAGCCCTTTTCAGAATGCTCGGTTTTGTGCCTGGTCATTTACATGTGAATGAGACCCAGGTAAACGCACATCCACTGCTTCCAGCGGAGTGTCGATCTAACTTCACAGCCATACTGTCGCCACTTATCATCTATTGTCATGCACCGTTGTCCCAACCCCCGCTCCATATACCCCATAGTAATGTCCGTTTACCTGTTGTTACTGCGTTTCACCGTAATGCATAGAGTGACCACGATTTTGGCTTCTTGCGATCATAAAAACATTAGAATCGGAAAAAAAAACGATTAATGCGCGGCGCGGCGTGTATGTAAATTCCTATGCTAGAAAAAGACCTTGAATGCACCAGTGTTACTGCGGCCGCAACTGACGTGTGTGGATCAATAATATGAGGAGAGAATGTGGAAACACGACAGAAAGGAAGCCTTTGGTTGAGAAGAAATGTAGGACAACATCTACATCTTTCTGCAGTGCTTTCAAACGCGTGCTCCTCATATCACCGATCCACACGTCACTCGCTAACTGCAGGCACGTAACTGGTGCGTTCAAGGTGTTTTTCTAGCATAGGAATTTACATACACAATTTTTTTCATAAATAAAATATATCCACTTAATCACAAAAATCCTCTGAGGCTGGAAGTTTGTGTAAAACACTGTGCTCCGCTGTGCAGCCGCTCTTCCTCCCTCGCCTGCACTCTCGTATTTCACAGGGACAAGGGGGAGCTACAGTGGAGCTACGGTGGAGCTGTGAAGTACTCTGCCTGGCGGGGTGCCAACATTCACGGTGAAATGTCCGCACTGTCGTCACTTGGTCAGGAGGTGTAAACATCGCGTGTTTTATCCCCTATACTTACACAAAGTGGAACCACTAAAACATGACTGAGTCTTGTTTTTTCACATTTTGGGGACTGGTATGGCCCACTGAGTCCCAAATATAAGTACTAAAAGATTAAAAAGTTGATTTTGCACAATAGGGTACCTTTAATATACTCTTATATTTACTTTCTGTGTGATTGTTTATACGTGTTTTAAATAGTTCCTCCTGCAGGGATTAACAAAGTATTTCTGATTCAGATTTGTTGTTGTTGCATATTCTAATTTGGTAAGCATAACTCGAAGCCACTCTTTGATAATTATGTGTAAATGAGTGTTTTTAAACAGCTTTATGAAGGTACACACAACACAACATGACACAGCTCTTTGGAGCCTCTAAAAGTATATGAAAAGATAGACGTTTAAATGTTAGTTAATGATCATTTATGATCATTTTAATACGGATCAAGTGGCCCTGTTTCCTGTTGCGGCTCTATGTAATTTAGGCCTTTGAAGCTGTGTTATTTTTCCATGACCATTTGTTCTACTTTATTAGTTACAATGCTTGTGATTTTAGGTCATGAAAGAGGCTTGTTATAGCGAACTGTCATGTAAAGGTTCATTTACACAAAAAGGTTGTTGTAACAACATAATGGTCTGTGTGCCTATGTGCGTTTCCCCCCGTGCTAATGTTCCGTCTGCTCATAAAAACACAGGCATTGAAAGGAAGACGGATCGTTGGACGAGTAATCCAGTTAACTTTTCATGTGTTTGCGGGCAGATATTTTCTCTTTAATGCATTTATCATGACTTATGAGCTTCTCTATAGCAGCCATTATGATATGATTACCATCACAGGGCTAATGGGTTTGTCTGCTGTTTGCCTCATCTCCTCTTCCAAATCTCTCTACATCTTTTTTCCTTCCTTTTTTTTTTGTGTGCGTTCACATCTTCATCCAATTTCTCTCTGACTCTCTCTCGCTCTCTTGTCTATGTGTTTGCAGTCACGACCCTGCGGCCCCTCAACTCCCTAGCCAGAGACTCACTGCCACACTATTCTCTCCATTACTGCTTAATTATCTGTGGCCTGCCATTTTATTAATGTGCTACCCCTAACTTTCATTCTCTTTCACATTATCCCCACATCTTTGCTGCTTTCCGATCCTCCGCATCTCGCTCACCTTCTTGATTCTTCAGTGGCTTCAGAACGCTAGTTTGTTCTTAAAGCCCATCGACGCGTCTCTCCTCCTCTGCATGTTTTAAAATAGAAATCAAACTGTCATAAAAATAGTCGGGAGCCCACGTAAGTCTGGATCATGTCATCCAGCCAGTTCTTGCTACAGGACTTCTCTCCATTGACGTGTCTTATATTAACTGCACTATTCCTGTCCTTGGCACATTGTAACACTTAAATTAATTCCGCAGTCTTCATCTCTGCCAGCATGCGAGATGCAAGAAATCAAAATGTCCACGTTATTCCACTCCAGGGTTTCTATAAATTCTCTGTGCCAGAGCCTTGAGAGAGTTTCATTGCTGTAGTTTACAGTGAAAAAAAAAAAAAAAAATCACAAGATCATCTTCTGTCATCTTGGTTTCACTGCAGCATGACGGGGCCATCGGGGAAATCAGTAGTGCAGCGGCGACATTTGATTGTGCAGGAGTGTGTGTTTGTTTCAGATTGTGACTAATCTATATGATGCAAACATTATTTTAATGTTCCTGCCCTTCTGTGGTTTCTGGCAGAAAATGGATCGGAACATAGTAAATATACACAAACACGCCACTTTGTTCCACTGTAACTATACACTCATTGAGTGAACATGTACCGAGGAAAAGGTTTTTGTGTTTCTGTGGAGAATCATAGAATGTATGTGATTTTTTTGTTGTTGTGTGTGATTCTAAATATAATTGACTGCTGTGGTGTATCAAACCCTTTAAATCTCACCCAGTGCATCGGTGCGTTTGTGTTTTGCAGTATAAGGTATATTTTTTATCTTCTATGATGTTGAAATTTGACTTCCTAAATTACCCTTTTACTGGTTTTAGTGCCGTGTTGCTTCTTTCTTGTCATTTCTGAAGTGCGGTCAATAATGAGTTGCGTTCACTGACCGACCTCTGGCTTTGCAATGACTCTGTTTGTTACAGCTACCTTTTATTGTCTGTTTTAGCTCACTCAACACGACTGCTTTACTGCAGTTTAGTACATTATAGGAATCAATAACACAAATGGCCCACTCACTTACTGCCTTTATGACTCAAACAAACCCCAGAGGGCAGTTTGTTTAAGGAACTGTCAGAAGTCGTTATCAGCATTCTCCACACATGGTCACAAACCATTTTAACATCACGTCTGCTCAATGCACATCAGTGGTTTGCCAAGAAAAAAACTTATGTTTTCTTCACACATTACGTTAATGTGACAGTCAGTTTTAAAATATTCCAGCATAATGTGCCCACTAGGAACCAGCATTCAGTGCAGTCAGTGCATGAATATTGAACTGCTTTCTTGGTGTTTTCTAAATACATATCAGTTTGCTATTAGCCCGAGTCAAGTGAGGACATCTCATTAGTATGTGACCTATATGAACCTAATAAATTGTGTTTTTCCTGCTTGTTTTGCAGGGTTGGTCAAGCTCGGAGTCCACTGTGTAACGTGCCAGAAAGTTGCTATAAAGATCGTCAATCGAGAGAAACTCAGCGAATCGGTATTAATGAAGGTAAGTTTACAGCTTCTGGTTATATTTTCTTTAAAAAAAACGGTGTTTTCGGATGACAGTTAGCTGTGTTCAGATGAGAATTTTAGCTAATTTTCAGAAATTCAGAAAATGCTGGTGTAAACAGGAAGTTTATTCTCTCCACTGCAGTTTGCTGTTTTGTTTGCTGACAGTGAAAGGCAAGATCAAGGATTTCTATTAGGTGACAGGGTGCGACTGAAAGTAAAAGTTAAAGGTGAAGTAAGTTTATAGTGCCATCTAGAGGAGAGGCTGAAATTTACAACAAAGAACTGCTCCTCTGCTCACCCCCTCCCTTCCCTGAGCGCTACGGTATCCTCAGCCGGTCAAATGTCGTCCTCGTCGTCTTTCTCCGTGTCAGCAGATGAGGTTCGTGAGGCGAGGGAGAGGGCGAGCTACCGCGGCCGTAGCAGACGAAGCGGAGAGAGTGGAGGCGGGACTTCCGCTACAAGTAAAGCGACGCTTGATTTGTTCTCTCGCGTTTGTCCTTACAGGCTCCGGTAGAAACATGGCGTCTCGCTGCTAACAGTGGCTATGCAACCGCGGTCCGCGGTCATGTTATTTTAAATGACTTTTTGAAACACTACGAAAATGAAACAAAAACTATTATACAGCGACTAGACAATGCAGGAGCACATAATATGTATAAAAAAGTGGATTTTGGGTCATATAAACCCATAAATACTACACAGTGTCCCTTTAATAGAGCTTTTCGTTCGAGTCACAGTTGGTAGGAACCAATCAAGAGGTGTGTGCAAGTATTTAAAAGTCTAAATTAGGTGCAATGGACTGACTGCTTGTGTGAGGCGTCTTAATTTTAATATAAATCAACAGCTGATCTTGCAAATCCTTGCAATCATGTTCATATTTCAAACTAAAGGAGACAGCTGTTTGGCGCCGTCACCAGAAGCCTTCAAGAAATCCAGGGGTAACACAACAATAAAGCAGGTTTTGGCAGCTGTAATTACTACAGCCCCAATCCTTTTATATGTTTTTTTTCCTGTTACCCACATAGCCTGTTTTTAAAGGATACTGCAGTTTTTTTTGTATTAAATTCCACGGACTCTGCTGGGCCCCTCTCTCTCTTCAGTGCCCACTCAAAATGTATACGCTGCATAAATGACCCATGTGTTGATGGAAGAGTCGCAATGAAACCAGAAAAGAGCAGGAATATTGTCGACAACAGGATGTTGCAACCTGGAAATAGTGTTTTCATTGAACACATGCAGAGAGGAGCTTCTGCTGTAATTGTTTGCTCGCGAGCTGGAAAGCAGGAAGTTGATGGGTTTTTCCTCACAGTGCAGGTTATGAGCAGATGGGAAATCCCTTTGTTTTGCATCACTTTTTGACACGTTTGATGAAAAGGATTCCGTGCTCGGCTATTGCTGTTTTCATAAACAGTTAGTATTAACCAGCTTCATGCTGTGTCGGTGACTCTTTCTCGCTCATTGCTTTCTCGCTCCAGGAGTTACTCTCTTAGTCAGTTCAACACGCAGTGTAATATTTTCATGAAGGACAGACAGGTCATTTCTGTCCCCCTCAGCACTGACAGAGGTATTATTAGCTTTACCGGTTGGTGGAAGTTGGTGGGAATCATTTGAGCAGCGAGGAAGGTAGCAGGATAATGTCCTAACCCAGGGTGTCTCACACTGTGCTGTCCTGCAGAGGAAAAAAATGATCATAACTGATGCCAAACACTGACGGGACCAAGGCTTTTGCTGAAGCTGCAGTTCACAGCCAATTACTGAACTCAGCCAGTGTCACTCCTGTCTCAACTGGTGTGTGGTAGGTAGTCGTGTATGTCAGCAGGTGTGTGTGTGTGTGTGTGTGTGTGTGTGTGTGTGTGTGTATGTGCCAATAGGGAATGAATTATATGGAAGCTACGGGCAACTGGGTTCCTGTGAAAGAGACAGTTTTAATATGGGTCTTGTAAGTTTGAGAATAATAACTAAAAATCCCCGATCAATCACTATCATTATTTCACATTTTAATTACAGGTTTAATTGCACCTTTCACACCGTATCCAGAAGAGTTTGTGTTTAGTGGATGAGATGGGTTGATTAATGAGTTTTATTCATGACTCACAAATGTGTGTGTTATTCTGTCAGGAGTGTACGTGCACTTGATTGTCCTCATGCAAGGGAAATGAAGTATTCCACAGGTGTTGTGAGTGCAGTTGATATAGTATATTGTGATGATGTAGTACTTTATTTGTCTTTGTTGATTTATTTATTACCATAAAGCAACTTGACGTTTCCACTATTATGCAAAGCCTCTGTGCATATATGCATCTGTACGTCGGAGACACGGTACAAGGCATGTACTGTATTAGCCTACGGTGTTGCCGAGGTCACTCGTTATGTCCCTCCTTCTTCTGGGACACCAACACTGGTGTCAGACATCACGAGATTACAAATCCGCTTTCCTATTCGAAAGGGTTCCCTACTTTGGCTGGACAGGATTGCTCTGACTCAAATCCACATTCCCCGTTCTCCCCCGCACAGTGTTATGTGTCTGGTCGTTGGCCCGTCTGTGCGCCTGTCAGACTGTCAGAGTGATCGGGCAGAGTGCAGACTCGCACTGTGAAATGTCACCTTTTAATATGCTAATGTTTCGGGTCCCACTGGTGTCATTAGGGAAGAATCTGATTCTCCTAGACAGGTGTGTATTCACACACACACACACACACACCTACAAATACACACCTGCATTCTGTATATGCAACACATTCGTACAGGCCATACACAGTCCCACAAATGTTCAAACGGAGATTCGTATGTACGTATGTGCAAGAACACATTTCACTAGAGCCGCAACTAACGATTATTTTGGTAATCGATTAATCTGTCGATTATCGATCAGTGTTTGTCAAAGCTGGAAATGATATGTTCTCGAATGTCTTGTTTTGTTCACAAACCAAACATTATTCACTTTTAATGATTTCTTTGTTTATGTGGAGCAAAGAAACCAAGAAAATATGCACTTTTAAGAAGCTGAAACAATCATAAATCTTGTTTTAATCATGAAAAAAGCTTCAAACCGATTATCGATTATCAAAACAGTTGCCGATTAATTTAGTAATTGATTAATAATCGATTCATCGATTAATCGTTTCAGCTCTACATTTCACACATCATCCCTCCATGTCTGGCCTTCCTCCGACTGGCCTCGGGAGTCAGTGGAGTCTGATGCGATGAGGAGACAGGGTTGCCTTAATTGCCTCAGAATATTTGTCAGAGGTCTGTGTTCCACTAATGCTGAAGTCTTCGGTCCACATACCCACTGGCGATGACGCTTTCAAACAGAATGACACTGAATTGTCTTAAATAATGAAGCTGTGTGTGTGTGTGAACTTACTCGTCTGTAACCAGGGAACGAGCCTCGACTAGTCAGCCGATGATTCTCTTTCAGTGGGAAGCGTCTGCATGTCATGTTTCAGACGACTACAGAGAAACGATGAGGAAGATAATACACAATAATGCACTGGCTGCTTTTATTATACTGTAGATGCATGGTAGGGTCAGAAATGTGTGGGACACAGGAAAAATAGGTCCTTGACGTATTTAAAGTTGCACTTGAAATGTCCTCCTACGCATATCCACAGCCGTGTTTGCCAGTGCTTCAAGCTGGAAGCTACGTTAAATATCCACCCTCTTTGATACGTGGAGAGGTTTATATAAAATTCCACAATACTTGAAGTAGAAACACGCCCAAGTGAAACAGAAGCTGCCAAAGGCCTTACTTTTTGAGACCAGAAGATGGAGTAGATTGTATCTGCTGACAGTACAGGACACTAGGGAAGGGGCCGACCCGATCCAGTCATAATTGACGGATCGGAAATCTCTATAGTTGTATCGGACATTTCCGATCTGTCTGTGTGTGTGTGTCTGCTGAAATGTCTCCACAAGTGATTCCCTGACTTATCTGCTAGCTGGCTGCAAAAAGTGGAATGGGTTTCCTGAACCGAGGCGCGTGTCGATGAGACGCGGAGAAACGATGCACGACTCCGTTCAGGAAATCCATTCCACAGTTTACAGCCAGCTAGCAGGCGAGCATGATTGACCAGGAGTTAACCGGGAAGTTCAGCTCCGCAACCTGCAGCCGAGCCGACGTAATCCCAGCCTTCAAGCCAGGGTTCACGTTAGCCGGTATATATGCCTGTTTTTGGCTGTTGTCACGTGAATTCGGCTCGCGGAAAAAAATATTACCGGGCCAAAGAGACTGTATTTTTATTTATTTTTTTTTTTATTTTTTTTTTAAACACTGGCATTGCGTTGTTGATTGAACATTCACAATGGTAATAACAATGATGATAATAATATTAAAGCAAACAGAGCATCCATATCGGAATAGTATCGGAGTATCGGCAGCTATCTATAGTCAGGTATCGGGATCGGAAGTGAAAAAAGGTGGATCGGTCCATCCCGTCCATCCATTTTAACTTTTAAGCACTTATATTAGAGTCCAAAATACCCCCAGAATGTATTTTATAAAGGCCAAAAAAGTTCATTTTCTACTCTGGTACACAGCACAGCTAATAGTGCCAATACTGCCACTATAAGGTGCTATTTGGCTTCAAGGTTCAGCGTGATGTGCTAACAGAGATGGTATTCTTAAATGTAAAGAGACACTGTTACCTTTCTATTATTTAATTTGAATTGTTCTCTGACTTCTTTTCTCCTAGAGAACTGCTACCCACTGGATATTTTCCCTTTTTCTCGACCATTCTCTGTAAACCCTGGAGATGGTTGTGCGTGAAAATCCCAGTAGATCAGCAGTCTCTGAAAATCTCACGCCACATTCACAAAGTCACTGAATCCCCATTCTGATGCTCGCTTTGTACGTCAGCAGGTCCACAGTGTGTCCGAGCGGATCACGGTGATAAAAAATACAGCGTACAACACTGTATGTGTGAGTGAAGTGTGTCTCGTGAGAATAGTTATGGTTTCTGAGAATCAGCCAGTCTTCTCGTCCCTTGCTCTTTCTGTCCGTCTGTAGTGGTCGGCTGTGAGTCAGAGAGATGGTGGCAGAGTACCTGACTACTGTGACTGATAGAAAGCTGTGGAAAAAAATGCTGGCAATGCACAGACTAAGTGGACTCGGTGTGGCTACAGAAACCAGCCATCACAGGCGTAACAGGCCACA
Source organism: Microchirus variegatus (assembly GCF_963457635.1). Classification (NCBI taxonomy): domain Eukaryota; kingdom Metazoa; phylum Chordata; class Actinopteri; order Pleuronectiformes; family Soleidae; genus Microchirus; species Microchirus variegatus. The sequence goes on from NC_139809.1 coordinate 26,982,908, forward strand.
CAGGGAGGACAGACTGTGTTCACTTATCATACAAAAAAGAAGCTGCAACAGAATCTCCAGAAATAAAGATGTGAGAGGTTTTATTTATTTAGAGAAAAAGCAACAATGCAAATGCTGATTTTATCTGCCGAGTTTCCCTGCATCTCATAAAATTGTGTAATGCCTAATAGCAATCTAATAAATGTTACAGTGTAGCTCAACTTTACTCCCTGATCAAATTTTCTTGTCTATTGTGAGGAAGTTTTTACATACGACGGCAGTTCTTGAATGCTCTTGTCACAACAATCTGACAACTCTGTAATTGCTGGGCTGATTGTGTTTTTGGGAAATAAACCTTGGTTTTTAGACTGAAAAGATTTAGAAAGTTGTATGAACCAGGGGTTGGTATGACTTGAAATACAACATAAGTGCCAGTTTAGTACTGACAGTCAAACTAAACTCCTTTTGTATCTGTTGAAAATTAACATTTTCTCACAAAACCTGCTTCTTATTTTTCATGTTGCCTACAATCTTTGAACGCAGGGTTCCCATGGGTCCTTGAAATCTTTGAAAGTTTGTGATTAATAGTCAAGTGCTTGAATTTGGTGCAAGAAATAAGTGTTAATGTCTCCCCCTGCCAATGTGCCCTTGTCTGTTCCGACGCCACCTACTGTTTCATGCATTGCTTGATGTACGTAGACGCGGGGCCAATTCCAATTCCTATCTTAACCCTCAATCTTAACCCTCAAGCTCAACCCTTAATCTTAACTGGTCCTCAAAACCAAGTGTTGAGGGTTATTTTGTCACTTAGAAATGGGACACCCCTTAACTACAGATACGTCTTCAGACTGTGGGGGGCAGAATAACGCGAAAGCTGCGTCCAGTCTGTCAACTCCAAAAAAGAAGAAGAAGAAGAACACATTTACATCACGATTATTTATTACGATCTGTTTGTCAGTCAAGTTATTAGGTTGTCAGTTAGTTAGACGTCAGTAATCCATAATATGGGTCTAAACTAAGATAATACAATGGTTTTCTCCATTTTTATATCTCTATTAACAAAGAAAATACTTCATTTGTATCGCACTCGTTTCGCTGCTTTCGGCGCCATCTTTGTTCTGTCAAAACACGCAATGCATTCTGGGTAGCCCTTGCTCCCAAGGGTGGTCTCGGAAAATCTCAATATTGAGGGTGATACAGCCCTTAAACTTGTCCCTCAACTTAATTTTTCTGAGAATCGGGACAGCACTTGCACTAGAGGGAGCGTGCATTTTTGAGATTGAGGGTTAAGCAAGGAATTGGAATTGACCCTAGGCCTGCTCGGAACAAACATCAAGTCGTAATCTCTGCCGTTGACGTGAGATTCCACGCAGAACAATGAGCGAGTAGCGTTTAGCAAGAGTGAGCAAATGACGTGATGCCTGGGAAATGCAAATTCCAAGATCTCTGGCCCACCAAAGAAAATGACAAAGATTGACTTGACCAAGAACACAAGGACAATCACTTGTCCAGATGCAGAGCGTGCTGCAAATCAATAAAAGTGGATGCCATGGGCTAAGCGGCTCTTACAATGTCCTCTCATCTTAAAATGTGTCGGCACATTCTGGTCGTTGAACTTGAGGGAATCGGTCTCAGAAAGTCCTTGAAAAATCCTTGAATTTGATGTCAACCAAGGTGTGAGAACCCTGTTAATAAAAATGTGCATTTTGATAAAAGGTCTGTTTTCGTATAGTGCTTATCGAGTCCTAATAACCACTCAGAGTACTTAAAAATACAGTTTTGCCATTCGCATATTATCATACAGATCATGTATATGCAGCACTTTTCCATCACACATCTCTCATAACCATATTACCATACTTCGGGCGCAGCCACCCAAGTGTTTCGGCCAGGGACACATGCAGCATGTAGATTAGCAGAGCCAGGGATCAAAATCTAACGTTTGGAAGATGACCCATACAACCGCTGATCAATAAATCATCTTTTTTCATAAATATCGATATTAAGAATATGAATTCTTAACACTTCACTGGATGCCACAGATAGTAAAAACTGACACATATTGTTCATTTCTGTGCAATCTGAATTGTTTCATCCTTAAAAACATTATCTCTCTTTCTTGAAACATTTTTTTTTTAATGTCCGGCACTTGAATGATGATAATTGCCCAGGTTAAACAAACTATATTTCCTATGTGAGGGCTCCTCTGGGCCTGTAGCAAAATCCCCCAGTGCATTAAAAAAAACATGAGTCTCTATTGCAATGCTTCCAAGCACCTTCTGTGACGCTCATGATCCGATTGATAGAACCATGGTAGAGAAAAACAAACACTCTGCAGAGCCTCTTCCTGTGAGCAGAGGATTCACTGTTCTACATTTCATACCATGTTACTTATCATTATGCTGAGTCGAGCAACTTTTCTTATCCGCAGTTTGGTTTCGGGCTGAGTAAAATTGTTGCTGTAGCCACCAGCGTTAACAACCAGCGGTGGGAGAAGGGTATATCTTCAGCAGTGGTGGTTGCTGAAGATGGCTGTTCTGTTTCTCCCACTGAGCGAGTGAGATGGTGGCGGCAGCTGCTGCTGTTGGGATAAGGACGACTAATTAGCCGGAGTGACTCGCTCTCCTCCTGAAGCAGCACAAACTTCAAAGTCACTCCACTGTCCCCCAAGCACTGAGAAAGGGAGCGGGAGATGGAGGAGAGGAAGATGGGATGCAGAGAGGATGGTTAGAAAAGGATAGTTAACATGAAGTTGGATAACTCTGAATGGATGTCTTATAATTATAATACAGTTGCTGCACTGTATGTTATTGTATTTGATGTTTTGATGTCACAGTGAAATTACTGACTGACGACTGCCCTTGATGTCAGTCATACCGTTTCAGATGAGAAAGGTGAGCGTCTGGAGTAGTCGGGGGTTATAACTCCCTAATGCAAATAGCTGTAGCATTGCGCTAAAGGCACCACATGTAAGAGCCGACAATGACGAGGAAGTGCCGCAGCCAGCGCAGACAGCTGTATTACTGAAGATGGCCCTAAAATTTAATGGCAAGTAACAGAGTTGGTACCGCGCTCTCATTAAACGTCAATTAACAAGATAATTACTATTCAGCTATGCCATTTTTTTTTTTTGTCTACAATGATGATATTTTGAGTCTTCAGTGTCACTGTTTTGCGTGTGTCAACAGTGGTAACAGTGTAACTAAACACCTTACACCACTTGTTTCAGGTGAAAACTAGTGTAGTGCGTGCTCAGCCATATAGACCAGCGGTCCCCAACCTTTTTTTGCTCCACGGACCTGTTTAATGTCAGGAAATATTTTCACGGACCTGCCACCTAACGCTGTCTGGTCGCTATGGTAACGCTTTAAACGTGCCTTCGAAATAAGATACACAAAACAGCTGTAAACATTTCATTATCGTTGATATATTTGTTTTAATCACTGAATGAAGCCCGTCATATTTGGAACAAGAGTCGGGAACTCAAATTGCTTGCACAAAACTATTGATCAGCACTGAGCATTTGTTTGTTGTTCATCAAAATCAGTATGCGCCGAGAGCACAGGTGGGCGGGAGAGAGAGAGAGAGAGAGTAACGAGTGCGAGTGAGTGAGGTCTGCGGTTTTGGCCATTAGTTCATTTACTTATGTTTGTGTAGGTGTGTAGGCTGAATACGTCGCACAAGTAAGCGAGTTTTGCGACTCACTCCTTGTCACTGAAATGTGCTGCCAGCGGTGACTTCTTTTCTGAGAGAAATCGCTGCAGCGGCTCTCGCTGCAAACACTCTGGCCACCGATCTCCCTCGCGATGCGTCAAGAGTGAGTCATAGACAGATGTAACGGTGGAAATCGGGTCATTTTTCAAAATAAAACATTGTTCAGACCCCGATAATAAATAAAATGGAAATAATGTTATTTTATTCAAGTTATTTATTCTTTCTGTGCGGCTCGGTAACAAATGACCGGTGGGTTGGGGACCGCTGATATAGACCATTTTCATTTGTACATCAACACTGTAAATAAAAACATTAATATGGCATTTAATTAAATTAATTATAAACGTAATAAATGACTAATTATCCTTCTTGTCAACACCAGCATTCAAATGTTGCCATTGGCTATTTTAGTCCATGCTTGCATCACTGGTTTTCATCACTCTCTTGTCTAATCAGTGTGAGCCTCATTGTCTAACACTAAAAAAAAAAAAGAAAAAAAAAAAAAAAAAAAGCAGGTGTTGCTCTGTCACCTTCCTCTCTCCACGACGTGAAGCACGGTGTGAGCAGCACCTTGTTAGACAGCCACAACCCAGCGTCAGATTTCACTACTCACCCTCACTCCCTCAGGTCTCAGCCCGCTTCTTTGGCATTTATCAAAATCAGGCATTGGGGCGGGGAGAGAAGCAGAGACTTTAATTACACTTTAAATGTACAGCCATTTAAGACTAAAAGAGGCAGAGAATAAAGGCTGGCTGCTCATACTGACATTGCGGGGGCGAGTGAGTGAGGCGCAGGGATGTCATGGCCTCAGATGAATCACACGAGGTCTAATCTTGTTATCCCGACACCTCGGCGACAGCGCTGTAGCTTCTTTCTTGCTGCATCTCTACTCTTCCCTCCTAATGATTATAGATTGACCATTCTCACCTCTCTGTGTTCCGCCGTGAGTGGGTTTGGATTTAGAAAACGCCTCAGCTGCGCACGTGTCGTCCTCAACTTTGCGCCGTGTGTGTGTCTTTGTGTGCGTGTGTGTGTGTGTGTGCACGTGTTTGTGCTGCGGCTTGAGCTCAGACACCCTTTAAAATAAATGGGTTTCATATATTGTGCCCCCTGCGCGTTGATCCATCAGCTTTGTTTGGTTCTAAGGCAGAAGCCGGGGCTTAGCGCACAGCTTGATTCTAACAGGCTGATTGATAGTAGAACTCTGTTTCCCTGCTCTGTGCTTGCAGCTTCGTGCTGTCGACCATTTCTGCTTATTGATGCATTCAAATGTAGGAAATTTTATTTTTTTTAATAAAAAAAAAAAAAAATCGTCTTTAACACTGCTGTCAAATAGTGGTATTAATGAACAATACAAAATGACATTGTCAACACAGTGCATTTTTAAAAACACTCTTTTCCCCCTCACAGTTCTTGTTAAACCTAAATAATAACATGGATCTCCCTAAACCTTTAATTCCTTACAAATCCCTTTGTCTGTTATCAGTCAATACAATGGTCACTCGGCTTTCTACATCCTAATTTGGTTTCCAGTCACCACTTCCAAATCAATGTATATCCAATTTTTCCAGTGTTTATTGAGTCCCAAAGAGGCTCAGGTGAAATAGGAAACGGAGAAATTGATTTTACCCACAGGGCACGCGAGATGTTTCGGGTTCGCCAAGAAATCACACCGTGCCTCACCTCAGACAACACCGTCCACTGAGTCTTACACAGTTCTGAGTGCTATAGTTTGGGATCTAACATGTCCTGGGGAGACGCTTAAAAACCCTGTCATCTGTTCACTGAGGTGACAGACCTCAAAAAAAAAAACACACACGGTGCCGACTGGCTGTCTTTACGTTTTTCATACGTCTGAGATGAAACGGAGATGGAGTGCAGATAAAATAATGTAATGGAGGATAGCGGAAGGCAAGCTGCAGCAGCATCCCCCATCGAGCTCAACAGGAGACAGACAAACGTCTAAACTGATGGCGTTTGTTTTTCCTCTTCAAAGGCGACGGTCGCTGTGTTGTCAGATTGATGAGAACACTGTTGGTTTTCTATTTGTTGTTACTTCGGTGTCATTTATTGTGCGTTTCCTTTTGTGAGCAAGGGCCATATTTTATCAAATTCTGCTACGTCTAAGTAGAATGCAGCTTTCATGAGGAGAGCAGCAGCAGAGTTTTCCTTCAATGTTTCTTTTTTATTTCCATTTTTTTTTATGTTCTTTTGTTTTGCTCTGGGATTTCTTGCTTCTTTAATATTACCTGTGAACCCACTGATGTGTATTTTGTCAGTTTCTTCTCAGCTACAGGGTAACGTGTTCTTCTTTTATCCATCTTGCTTGAGAAAGGACTGATAATTGAACAGTTATTTCAGGTTCCCTTGAGAGGGAAAATGTACAACCTCAATTTTTATTTTTAAATCTAAATCTATTTTAAATCTTCTCTCCTTATATCATGCTGCTTCTTAAAAATTGCCACATTTCTCAACATGTTGTCTGTCAGTTTATTTAGTGTATGTGTTAGTGAATGATTTTGTTTAACATTGGCCTTCAGGACTTTGTACGGAGCCCCCGAAAAATGACGGAAAAAAATAAAATTGAAAAAAAAAATTCATACTTTTTTGGGAAACTCAAGATCTCGACTTTGAAACTTGTGATTTCACTTCTTTTTTTTTTTTTTCATCATTTTTTTTCACTGAGACATATACGGAGCCTTTTTTTTTTCTCATGGCTCCGTATATACGTGTAATAGAGCAAAAAAAGGTAATAAGTAAATATTAGATATTCTTATTCTGCTGTAATTTACTTCTAATGTATGTGTGTGTGTTTATTTATGCACACAACTAATCTTTATATGCAGTCATACGTATCATATAAATGACAGTACAATAGATGACCACATTGCTCAGATTCTACAACGCTGCCTACTCACACACACACATACACATACCCTGATGGCTGTGTCACTGCAGTATTCAGTCTGCAATAGTCTCACATCAGACAGACAGTGTTATGGGGTGAATCACAGCTCGAGGATGAGCGGATCACGAAGAGCTCTGCCATCACGTCATCACGAACACACTGTGTTTACTGGAGTAGACTTTATTCAGGCCCTAACTCAAAGGAATTTGATTCTCATGAGCAAAAGCGCCCGCTCGACGATCACAATACACACTCAGAAATCAGCTACTTGACATTTGTATGCTCTGATAAAGTTTATTTATTATAAAGTTTTATTATGTTAAGTATCACGAGGGCTTTTTAATTGTTCATGTTGCAAAAGCACATTTACAGAGTTACCTTTCTCACAGGGAAATGCTTTAATGTAACACATTTTTTTTTGTAATTGCTGTGCTATTATACTGTGATAAGTTTCTTTTAATGGTAATGTTCCCCCAATGACGATCATTAATATTGCATATTCTTGCTAATATTCTGCCTCTATAAAACACAGGTTTATGTCAGAATTCTCAAAAGTGCTGTGGGCTAATCAGAATCACTCGTTGGTGTTTTGGTGCATAACCAATAACATAACGAGAAGATAAGTCTAAAGAATAAAGTACGATGATAAACGTCTGTGCATGAAATAGCGGCCTTTAAGTGCAGTACAGTATGTAATAAACGCTAATGTAATGGTACAGTAAATTTTACACGCAGTTACTTTAAATGCTCCCATTTCTTTGTGGCTTCATTATGCACTTCATTAGCTTCCACAGGGCCAAAAGTATATACACAGACTATATTTATTTATAGACTGAGCATAGATTTAGTACTTTTTTACAGGTTTGGAAATAAATTGAAATTAGTCCTGACTCGGCAATGCTTATGATTTCATGAGTCAGTGTGTTGAACATCTCAATCAAGCTACTTGATTCCTGTTAGGATTGTTTTCTAACGGCTGCTCTCTTCACTCGAACTCAAATCTCTCTGCCCGCGAATGCACAAACACACGTATGTAAATTTAATCAGAGAGAGTTTTTACGTTTTTGCGTGCCCTTTGCCATTCTTGTGCTAAATAATTAGTACCAGTGGAACACGATTGTCTGCCTTTTATGTGTCAAGTAAGATAGACTCAGTTTAAAGATGTAATTAACAAGTGCAGAAGCTTAAGCAACTCCCTGATTACATAATTAGGACGTTGCCTGAACTTATTTGCAAAGCTTTAAGGTAATTTGAGTTGTTTCCGTTCGCCGGTCTAACTTATACTGACCTGTTGTCTATCCAGTATTGACTCCTCCACCTGGCTAACTACTGTCCAGGCTCATGTGTCAACAGATAAGTCATGTATTTATATGTGGAGATAATTAGTTGAGTAGATGAGTCCTAATTAGCTTCTTGTTGCAGTGCACTGCAGTGGTCCTCATTACTCAGTCATTACTTACGATCATTTGTTTTTTTCAAGTTGTTCATATACCTCTCTGCTGTCAGGTCATCTCACTCCTACTTGTTTGCTGATTTGCTAAACTTAAACCGAAGTATGAAGTTATCATAACTTTTCTTCCAACTTTGGTCAATTAATAATATCCAGATTAATGTATTTTCCTTTGTTAAAAAAGGGAGTATAGTTTCACAGAACTCAACTATAGACAGAAACAAAATGTAAAGCTCTCATAGAGTGGTTCTATGGCACACATATATAGTTGCTGCAAACGAGCCGATAGAAATCTCTCCTGACTGAAGCTCTCGTCAGCCGCGCTGTTTCAGACTGAAATCTCACACCCAGAAGACAGACTTTGTTGTGATTGGCCAACCAACGAGAGCTTTCCCAACTGTCTTGTGATTGGCCAGGTACCTGGAAGTGATGTAATTAGCACGTCAGCTCTCAGAAGCGCAGCTCCCCCCTCTGGAATGGTGGATGCACTGCTACTCATTATCAAAACATTGTTTTAACAATTTAAAAATAGCTTCGCCACGACTCCCTGTCGTAGTCCCTTTAACGCCTTTGAGCCAAAGTCGTACCCAGAGTCAGAAGACGATGTCGCAAGTGAAACACCTCCACAACGGACGTTCTACTTCTGCAGTTAAATGTCCGGATGTGCCCAGACTAGTGCCCGGAGCTGGAAGATGTGCTGTTCTGGAGATGGGATCCTTACGTAACGATTCCAGGCTTTTTCAGAGCGCTTGCACAGCCCGAGAATACAATTAAACCCAGCGTTCTCAGCAGTGGTTGAACTGTTTGTTTCAGAACTTTAGGGGTAATGGCACAGATACACACCAAAAAACAGAGTTAATTGGAACTTCCAGTCTATGGGAGCTTTAAAGCATATATATTTCATTTCAGTTCAGCAGCCAAAATGGAATATAAGCCTTCAAGATATCACATTTTAGTACACATTTCCTGAGAGCATCCAATTCTATCTTCATGTACTGCACTTATAAGAAAAAAAAAGTTTGCTATCTTACATGCAAATGTAGGCTAGAGCGGTGATTAGATTTTCACTTTTTTTTCAACAGATATAGATGACCTTCATCACTATCTGTCTATCTAGTCTGCTGAAAACCAGTTTATTAATCCACATTTCCCATCATCCACACAACCCAAGGTCACCTTTCCAATCCCCTTGTATGAAATATCCCTCTCTTGGACGAGCTGACAAAAAGACAGTTCAGACAAGCAACTCAAAAACATGACTGCCAATGCGATCAACTGCCTGCCAGTCACTGATAAATCACTCATTCTGCAGTTTCTCTCTCCGCCAGCCCGCCCCACTTCATCCATCCATCAGCTCATTCAGTGGTTTTGAAAAGAGGTTCACGACTATAGCCTTTGACCTCAGGGTGTGGAGTTGCCTCTGCCATTAGACTCCATTAGGATCAAGGTCAACCAGGGACATGTCGGTTAGTGTGGGATAATGTGGTCTGGCAGACTGATATATCTTTCACCAAGAGCAGACAACAGAGACATTATTAGAGAAATAAAACGAGAGAAACACAGAAGTGATGGAGGAGGAGGAGGGCTGGAATTGGTCTTGGGTGTGAACGAGTGAGGGAAAAAAAACCATACGATAATGGGGAGAGATGAAGGATTAAGACTAGAGCTGCAACTCACGATTATTTTGGTAATCGATTAATCTGTCCATTATTTTCTCGATTAATTGATGAAACTTTTGGTCAGGAAATGTTAAAAAAAACGTTGATCAGTGTTTGTCAAAGCTGGAAATGATATGTTCTCGAATGTCTTGTTTTGTTCACAAACCAAAATGATTCACTTTTAATGATTTCTTTGTTATGTGGAGCAAATAAACCAAGAAAATATGCACTTTTAAGAAGCTAAAACAATCATAAATCTTGTTTTAATCATGAAAAAAGCTTAAAACCGATTATCGATTATCAAAATAGTTGCCGATTAATTTAGTAATCGATTTAGTAATCGATTAATAATCGATTCATCAATCGTTTCAGCTCTAATTGACTAGTGAACTAGCCGAGACAGAATCCTCCTTGATTTACTTGTCTTTGGCAATGATCAGACTCACCCATGTAGTCTCCTTTTCACCAAAACTGACACATGATGCAGAGATTATCAAAAAGAACTGCTGCACTGACTGTCTTTACTTATATTTTTATTTGTGAGGTCAGGGAAAGCAATAAACAGAGAAATTAAAAATGGAGTTAAATACCTGGCCTCAAATTTGTATTTGTCCATTGTTTTCATACCAATGCTAATTAGGATAAAAACATGGCATATTCACACTGATTTACATGACCCATAAGAATCTGAATTGGACAGTCCACTCATATGTACCATACTTTATCATTTACTTTCCTCATAATGCATAGTAGTATCATTATAAGCAGTCATCAGGCTTCCCCACATACAAGTTATTATTGTCTTGAGGGAACGGTATCATGTCCCTCTATATGAAATACAGGAAGAACTCTTTGGACACAGACTCATTGTGACTGATGACATTCTAAAATAACACAGACTGCATGAGCGTGTGTGTGCATTTGACCTTGAAACTGACGCCTATATATATATTGTTGCAAAGACAGACAAATAGCACCTTATCTTTAACATGCATGTGTAAGCACATACATGTACACACAGATGCACACATGCATGTGTGCACACCAGCTTGTCTGCCCTTCTGCTTCTGGCAGGAAAAGTGATTCTGCCCTACTGGCTCGCTGACCGACATATGGATGAATGGAGGTAGCTTGTGGCTTGTCATCATCAGGACCGGGTGTGTACAGTGTGTGTGCATTAATGTGTCCACATGTCACAACTATGAATGGATGACGAACTGACTGGATTTGTCTTGGAGCCAGTGGCCAAGCTGTGCCGTCTCCGCCCCGTCTGCTCACTGACAGTTGGCCCCCCGATTCTCTCCAGCCATTACCCCCGTCCATACTTTACTTCTCCCTCCCCCATATGTTATCTTTTCTGTTTATCCAGCACGTCTCACTCCCAGCATTTGCAAAATGAGCTGTGATTTTACGTGCTGTGTTTTATTCTTTTCAGACAAATCCAATTAGACTGAAGAGAGACTGAACAATTGAAAGTAAAAGTCGTAATAAAAAAGACTAAATTGAATTAAATTACAACGAGGTGAAAGATGAAAATTAGGTAAGCAAAATGAATCATGTACCTGACAAATGAGAGAAATTGCAGTGAGTTTACACTAATATATCCCTTTGAAGGTTGACATCAGCTGGTGTGATAATCAGGGAAAGTGATCATTTAAGGACCGTTAGGTTGAGTAAGTCTGTGAATTCAATTGAATTAAAAGAAGAAATCATCCGTATCCGTAATCCGTTTTTGTAATTACATATTTGTAAAACAATTAAGGGATCATCCAGTGTGATTGTTATGAAGTATTAATAAGTTATCAACATTGACTTTGCTGAGAATCCTGCCATTTCCATGGACTCACTTTGGAGCCCAACACTCGCTGTGGCTAACAGCAGGTACAGGACCGAGACTTTTAGAGTTACTTATTAAAATCTACACTAGTTTAAGGGTGAATTCCAATTCCTTTCTTAACCCTCAATCTTAACCCTCAATCTCAAAAATGAGCGCTCCCTCTAGTGCAAGTGCTGTCCCAATTCTCAGAAAAATTAAGTTGTGGGGCGAGTTTAAGGGCTGTATCGCCCTCAATATTGAGATTTTCCGGGACCACCCTTGGGAGCAAGGGCTACCCAGAATGCATTGCGTGTTTTCACATAACAAAGATGGCGTCGAAAGCAGCGACACGAGTGCGATACTAATTAAGTATTTTCTTTGTTAATAGAGATATAAAAATGATGAAAACCATTGTATTATCTTAGTTTAGGCCCATATTATGGATTACTGACGTCATTGTTGCGTAACATTTATTTTTATTTTACGATCTTTTGTCAATAGCCGGCCGGTGCGGACAAGCGATCGTTTGCTATGGTTTACTTTTCAATAAGCCGTGGTGTGTGGTAACTGTCAAAGTATTATCTTATAACAGCCATTCTCAACCTTGGGGTCCCGACCCCAATTGGGGTCGCAAGATGATTTCTGGGGGTCGCCAAATCATTTTGTAAAAATATACATATATTTTTTTTTATATATTTTTTTTTAAAATCAAAATTAATGTAGCATCCGATCAGACGTTATAATGACGACGATCGGTTTGGCCGAAAAAGTACACTGGAGGGGGTCGCACTCAAAAAGGTTGAGAACCACTGTTACAACTAACTGACAACCTAATAACTTGACTGAAATAAAATAATAAATAAATAATCGTAACGTAAATGTGTTCTTCTTCTTCTTCTTTTTTGAAGTTGACAGACTGGACGCAGCTTTCGCGTTATTCTGCCCCCCTACAGTCTGAAGACGTATCTGCATTTAAGGGGTGTCCCATTTCTAAGCGACAAAATAACCCTCAACACTTGGTTTTGAGGGCCAGTTAAGATTAAGGGTTGAGCTTGAGGGTTAAGATTGAGGGTTAAGATAGGAATTGGAATTGGCCCTAAGCTAACCATATCTTAGGAATATGTTTGCAACTTTATCTTGCCGTTGGACAGCCTTTTTTAGCCTGGAAACTGGTCCATTGGTGCTGCTGCGCACATCAGCCCACTCACCAAGGTCAGCGTTCATATGTCAATACCCCCCTTTACAACAACAACAGCACTTCAAAAAACGTTCCCTTGAATAACCTTTGCTGTTGAAGCCTGTGAAATAAGGTCAGTGGTGGTGTGCAAGGACTTAAGACGTGTGATAACGAAAAAATAAAAGCTTTTGAGATTCCACACGAACATGTTTGTGGTATAACCTCAAACCACTCTTTGTATACTAAACATGTTCATTGAAATGATTTAGACCTAGAAACATGGTACAAAGAGAGACATGGGCCAGGTGCACCAAAGCCATCGAAAGGGAATTGTCTGGTATTTCCTAGATCATCGTGTTTTCTCTAATTACATGGCTCCATCATTGCCTTCCCTGTCATCATTTAACTATCCGCGGGCTGTTTGTTGCATGTTGCTGCTAAAAAGGTTATCTTTCGCCCTGTGTTGTTTTAATTAAAAACAAAAGAGGCTGCAAGACTCTGGGGGGAATGAGCTGGCATGGCCACTGTGCTCTCTTTCTGTCCGTCTCTTCTATATTTCTCTTTTTACGCTTCGCCATCGCAGGGAATTACATGGGCTTGTGCTTTATCTCGCTCCTTCCTCTGCCTCCCCCTTTTGTTTTTCAATCTATCCAGCAGCTCGTACATGCACTGCAGCTCCAGTGTTAGCATAGTTATTCACATTTTTTTTTTTTTTTTTTAGCTGACACACATGACTGCCCTGTTGACTTTGATCCTCAGATCTCGGTATCAGGAGACCATTCAGTCACTTGCCCGGGGGGAGGTGACAGAAATGTCTGTGTTTTCCTTCTTTGTGCATGAGATGGCACAAGATGCAATAAGTGGAGAGTGAGAGATGACAGACCCTGTGATCCAATATTTTCCCCTCTGAGACTTTGGGCTGGTTTCTCTTTACAGTCATTCTGTGACACGTGCGACATGAGTCTCACCCCTTTGTGTCTTTGTTGCACGCCTGTCTCTGATTGCCTGTTCTCTATTTCTGAACTCTGTATAGTCACGCTGATGACACTATTGATGTTTTGCCACTCTTTTGTTTGCTTGCCCATTCAGACATTCAGATCCAGTCGGCTGTAATTTAAAGAATCCATAGCAAGCAGAGAATACTGTGCAAAAACTGGCTCTGAACATCTGAATTTGGGATTGCACTTTTTAACCCCAGAAGAGAAAGGGAAAGGGGCTTTGGTGAGACAGTAGATTTTTTTTTGTTGCATTTTCCTGGGATCAAGGCATTGTTTACAAAGCCCTGAAGTTTCGAAACAAACAGTTCAGCCACTGCTGAGAACGCGGTGTTTTATTGTAATCTCGGGCTCAGCGAGATCTCTGAAAAAACCCGGTCCGGTTACGTAAACGGCAGTTCTCCTGAACAACAGATCCACCGGATGTGCACTAGTCCGGGCACATCCGGTTGCGTACATTGAACCGCAGAAGAAGAATAACGTCCATTGTGGAGGTGTTTCACGAGCGACAGTGTCTTCTGACTCTGGGTCTGACTATTTTTAAACACTGTTAAAACAATGTTTTGATAATGAGTAGCAGTGCATCCACCGTTCCAGCTGCGCATCTGAGAGCGGGTGTGCTGAATATGTCACTTCCGGGGAGTTGAGTCGCAAATCTCACGACTGGGAAACACCGTCAGAAAAGAGGATTTCTATTGGCTCGTTTACAGCAACTAGGAGGTTTTTGACCATAATAACAAGTTAATGTATGTAAGTAAACCTACATAACAGGACCACTCTATGTGAGCTTTAAGTTTTAGTTAATAGTAGCCTACATACAAATTGCCTAATGGCAAAGGGAAATTAAATGCATGACAGTAAAATGTTATATTTATTTATGGGAATGCAATTTAAATTGGTCATAACATGTTATTTATCATCATTTATAAATGTCAACCAAATGGCACCTATATAAATGGCCATTTTGGTGATTTTTGTGTCGAAATACTTAGACCAAAAATGTGTCTATTTCAGTGGATTTGCATTTCTTTTATGGAATTTCATTTTACGAGACGTTGAACAAAGATGGTGTTTGCTGTTGGTTCGGTATTGGTCCCCTGTTGGTCCCCTTAAAAAAAAGCCAGTAACAACCATTACTGCTAAGCACCAGTGACTGTTTCCATGTAGCCCCATTCCTGTCCGTCTCTTTTGCAAAGGGTTGCTTTCCGTTATAACTTACCATCTGCACCGGCAAATTACACCATAATTAAAGTAATAAATCACGTGAAATGCTTTTCAAACACGTCAAAATTGAAGTCCAGGTCAAACAAAATTGTGCTCAAGCTTTTAATTTGGACAAACACAAATGTCATTTGCTGGCACCTGTTGGTAAAAGAAGTAATTCATGATCATTCATCATCACATAGCTCCAGGTTATTATATGTCTTCATTTTCGCTCGCAGCCATCTTAACAGAAATCATCATTACATTTCCAACCTAGCGACCTGTTTAGCTGGCAGGTTATGACACTGAAAGGCTCATCCACCAACGGACTTCTGACATCTTCTACTAATGATGTCCTCTCCTCAGCAATAACCACCATATATTACAAGATATATTATCTCCCCATCAGATAGCCAATTTGGATTAGTGTCAGTCTTGAGCTCTCATTCCACCTCTGGTTTCTGATTAGGTTTTTTACTCCCCTGTTGAGTTATCAAAAAAATTGAGCAAATTGGCTGTAAATTAAACTTCCGAATGGAAACGAACACCTATAACAAGAAGGATAAAAGAAAGATGGTGTGGGTCCAGATGACCACCTGTCCATCTGTCGGTGTGTGTCACTGTGTCTCAATGAGCACTGTCCAACTGACTGCTAATAAAGGCTTAATGATGTGCCATGGTGATAAGGCGATTGGCGAGAAGTGTCCACACTCACAGATGTGAAACTTAATGAGAGAGCGAAGTGCAGGTGCCAGGCCAAAAGTTAGGATGGCCACCTGGCATTTGGGCCATGCCAACATAATTGCAAGAAAGTGTTGGATGTGTGTAAGGCTTTGAGGAAAAAGTTAAGGAAACAGGTAGCAAGTACATGCTTGAGTAGATGCAGCTGCTGCTGCTGCTGCTGCAGTGTCGGACCATTTCTTTTGACTGATTGTTTGTTAATGAATAAAAACCGTTGTACTATTTACTGCAAGAAAGAGCACAAAAGGAACACATGTTCGATATAGTGTGTTAATCACCAGCTAATCTTGCATTCAGTTGTACAGTTAAGTCTGAACATAAAGCCTCATTTCTCTTATTTCAATTAACTTAAAGGAGGCGCTTAGAGGCTGTTTAAAAAAAAAAAAAAAAAACAGCTGCTGCCTCTGGAGAGTTTGGGCAGCTCATCTCTTCCTGAGACCTTGGTAGCATTATTCTCTCTGCAGGGAGGCCCCACTGCCAGCTATCTAGCTAACAACTGCAGGCTCATTCTTAACAACATACCAAAGCCTCAGGTGAGAAAGTGGCACGGTGTTGTGGTGCTGATTGTGCTCATTAGTCTTTGGATTAGCCCTGATTGGCCTAGCCGTTACCCCCACTGATACGGCATGCTAATGCTAATTATGCATTTACCACTTTACCCTTTTTAGACAAGCTGTGGGCCTGAGTCCATTAGCTTTATATTCTCCCTTGACTTTTTCTTGGCTGCAGATCCAACACCAGTTGCACGGCATTGCATTTTCGCTTCAATCCACGATGTAAATGATCAGCAGGTTTTTTATCATATGCTTTCCATTTGATAAGACGTGCAGTGAGGATGCGGATTAATCCAACTCAAGTATGGTTTCCATCAGCCTCTTTTGCCTAAGGGCAGGGGAAAAAGCGGTTGTTTCAATTTAAGAACAAAAAAAAAGGTTGATGTGAATGAGAGCAACGGAAACGGATTCAGAGAATGACATTTAGAAATCACCTGATCAAAACATCAAGCGATTACTGGAAAAATAGCACAAACGTGGCTGAGACATACTCTGATCTTGCTTGGTGCTCTTAAAGTCAAGTTGTTCCTTCTTTTTCTTTTAGTGCGACCTTATTCTTTTGTGCCACCCATTGTTTATGTTGGTGAACTAATTGCCAGTATGCACATGTGGATGGAAACGCACATAAATGCATGTTTTCACTTACGGAATTATTGAAACTTCAATTAAAATGTGTAATATTTTAGAAAATTTTATTAAAGTACTTTCCAAAGTTTAAAGGGATACTTCACCGATTTGAATGTGGCTATGTATTGCCAGAATAGCAGTAGTATTTAGAAAATGTGCTTCCCTCCCTCAGTTTTTCCCTGACTTGTAAAAAAAGTGCCCTACTGTGAGTCAAATGACGCGTTTTGCATCACAGTAGGGCAAATTTTGAAAATGGAAAACAGATTTTTTTACAACTCAGTGAAAAACTGAGGGAGGGAAGCACATTTTCTAAAAAAATACTACTGCTATTCTGGCAATACAAAGCCACATTCAAATCGGTGAAGTATCCCTTTAATAGAGCAGACAGAGATGACCAGCACGATATGCAAGGAAATCAAAAACAATAAGAGAGCGTAATTAAGAGGACAAACCCGATTTCAAACCCAGCCAAGCAAACAGCTTGGTGGGCGTTTGCCAAAAATCATAGTTGGCTTTAAACTTCATTTCACATGGCTGTTCATAAAACCAAGCCATGATGAGTGTGACATCAAAGCAACGTGAAGGCCGTCAGAGGCAAGCGACATACTGAAATTGACTTTGATGAGATTGAGATGAGGCAGAAGAGCTTTTAACTCACACTGGCTTTTCATCTCCATCATTGTCAGTCAGTGTTAGACAGACAGACGGTGAGAGAGAAGGTGGACAGGAAATTTGGAGGAGACGGAGTGGACGGATAACCACAAGGAGCAAAGTAGAGAAGCGCGGGGAGCTGAAGATAAGTGGTGGCGTGCTGATTTTCAGTGGCAGCTGTACATGCTGACTACAAACTCAGGAGATGCTGACACAAATCCAAACTGATCTGCTTGTGTTTGGTGAAATCCAGTTCTTACCTGTCTCACAGTGTGCTTGCATGTCTCTCAGCAGCTATGTAAGCAGAAAAAAAAACAAGAAGAAGTCTTGCTTATTCTGGACAGTATATGTACCACTGTCTCTGCAAACAACTGCAGTAAAACTAGACAAACTGCAGGTGAAAAGCATCCTTTGGGAGACATCAGTGTATCTGAGTGGACATTTTTTACCCCATTCCCCCACAGTGTTTACTCTTAGATGCCAGAACTCTTCAACTGTGACATCTGACTCTTACTCTGCAGTGATTGTTGTCCAACCAAGCTCAAAAATGTTCACCTTTACCAAAACACACTCGATTCTGAAGTGCGTTTGCTAAGTAGTGAGGGGTTTTTTGTGAGTAAGGAAAGCAAAAGCTATAAAGAAAACACTGTGTTTACTTAGTTTTATAAGTAAACTACATTTACACTTGTCAAATCCATTTTGTCAATAAAAAATGTTGGTGCGCTCTTTGCGTTGGTTAACTTCTCCCTTTTAAGCCCTTGTGCCTGTTATGTAAAGGGCCAATTCCAATTCCTATCTTAACCCTCAATCTTAACCCTCAAGCTCAACCCTTAATCTTAACTGGCCCTCAAAACCAAGTGTTGAGGGTTATTTTGTCACTTAGAAATGGGACACCCCTTAAATGCAGATACGTCTTCAGACTGTAGGGGGCAGAATAACGCGAAAGCTGCGTCCAGTCTTTCAACTCCAAAAAAGAAGAAGAAGAACACATTTACGTCACGATTATTTATTTATTATTTTATTTCAGTCAAGTTATTAGGTTGTCAGTTAGTTATAAGATGATACTCAGACAAATACCACAACCACGGACATATTCAGCTGACAGTTACCACACACCACGACTTATTGAAAAGTAAACCATAGCAAACGATCGCGTGTGCGCACCGGCCGGCTATTGACAAAAGATCGTAAAATAAATGTAATGTAATCCATAATATGGGCCTAAACTAAGATAATATAATGGTTTTCATCATTGTTATATCTTTATTAACAAAGGAAATACTTAATTTGTATCGCACTCGCTTCGCTGCTTTCGACGCCATCTTTCTTATGTGAAAGCAATGCATTCTGGGTAGCCCTTGCTTCCAAGGGTGGTCTCGGAAAATCTCAATATTGAGAGCGATACAGCCCTTAAACTCGCCCCTCAACTTAATTTTTTGAGAATCGGGACAGCACTTGCACTAGAGGGAGCGTGCACTTTTGAGATTGAGGGTTAAGATTGAGGGTTAAGCAAGGAATTGGAATTCACCCAATGTATCTCTCCAACAGTTGTTCCTGGAAACACTTTCTATAAGGTATACTGTGTTGACATTTCGCTAATCAAATGTGTTGTCTCTCCTCCCCTCCCTCTGTTTTCCTGTTTGTCCCTCAGGTGGAGCGAGAAATAGCTATCCTGAAGCTCATAGAACACCCACACGTTTTAAAGCTACATGACGTCTACGAAAATAAAAAGTACCTGTAAGTATCACCGGAAGATTGTGGCGCGGCCCTGATTTATGTAAAGTATATTAAATCGTAAATATACTGCACACACTCAGGGATTACAAGTTTGTACTAAAAAACTTTCGTGGCTCAGAAACAGCACGACCGTCAAGTGCTCTTATGGATATTCAAGCAATCTATAAAATCCCAAAGATGATTTTGTTGGACTAGGGAGCAGTTTTGATTGGTGTATTATGATTGCAGGGCAACAGTGATAGCCTTGGAGGGGGCGGATGCTTCATTAGTACAGGCATAAAGCATTTAATTTGGTCATGCACGCTATGGGACTGCTAACAGGGAGAGAAAGTATCCGCAATGTAAACACCACGACGCGCCTATCAGAGATTAGCCCCGGAGAGTGGCAGCCACATTAGTCGTCTACTCGGCTGCCGCACACAAACACACACATACACAAACGCAGTCGTAAATCTGTTTGGCAACTTTTACAGTGAATGACAAGCTCATCAGTGGTTTATTGAAGCCCTCGTGATCTATGATGGAGGGTTTATCAACTAAATTCAATTAGTTCTCATGTTCAGCTTATAGACCGAATAGGATTGAGCACGCCACTTCAGTCCAGGAACCATACATCTCATACTTTAACACGATAGGAATAGCAGTATTATTGTATTGTATTATGATTCATCTTATAATTGTATTATCCAAATCACATTTTGCGTCTGTTGCTTCATCACGTTTTGACAGCTGGTCACTAGTAGAGAGTCACACAAGACAAATTGCTGCACATTTGCCTCACCAGCGATTGGAGTAGGCTCTTCACATCATTTCACATCACTAATGTAGTTTTTCTCTTAATGTTGTCTAGATTCTCACTCAGATATCTTATAACATGGCAGCCAATTACAGATAGACTGATAACATATAGTAACTGACGAGGTGAGAGGGTAAAGTGGAAGCTGTCTTATGCAAAGCCCAGCAACAATATTTTATTTATGGATAATTTACTGCTAGTAATAGAAAAATGAATGCCCCATCTTTAGAGAATGATAAATGGTCTATGAAAGAAGGTCAGTAGTCTCAGAGAATATAATGCATATGAATATATTGCACATATGCATTTTTCTGTTTTAGAATATTGCTGCGGCTGTGTAAAAAAAAAAATAATAATAATTGTATTGCAGACAATACAATTGTTAATGTTGATTTTTAAATGTTATATCATTAAAGAGTATAGAGTATATCCTGACCCTTATATTGGCCAAGTTCTCAAAGATATAATTAATGTAGGATGGCGGTCGTTGAGGCCAATTATAAGTTTACACAACGTCCAGTTTCCAGGCAGAAATTGTAAAGTCTAATTGCAAGGTATAGCAGCTAATATATTCAATATATTATTCACTTAAGCAGGTGTTGATTCTAGTAGGTAAACCTTTTGTGTTACATTTGCTTTTTCCTGCCTGTTTCTAAGCACAGGGGATACACAAGGTACAGTCAGCACTGACAATGTGTCATAAACTACAATATAACTCCACAAAACCTACAATATCCCTTTAAAATGCTTGATCTTTCAGCTGTTTCTTGGCTTGACTTCCTCACTCTAGTGAACCAAAGGGTCAATTCCAATTCCTATCTTAACCCTCAAGCTCAACCCTTAATCTTAACTGGCCCTCAAAACCAAGTGTTGAGGGTTATTTTGTCACTTAGAAATGGGACACCCCTTAAATGCAGATACATCTTCAGACTGTAGGGGGCAGAATAACACGGAAGCTGCGTCCAGTCTGTCCAACTCCAAAAAGGAAGAAGAAGAACACATTTACGTCACGATTATTTATTGCGATCCGTTTGTCAGTCAAGTTATTAGGTTGTCAGTTAGTTATAAGATGATACTCATACAAATACCACAACCACGGGCATATTCAGCTGACAGTTACCACACACCACGGCTTATTGAAAAGTAAACCATAGCGAACGATCGCGTGTCCGCACCGGCCGGCTATTGACAAAAGATCGTAAAATAAAATTAAATGTTACGCAGCAATGACGTCAGTAATCCATAATATGGGCCTAAACTAAGATAATACAATGGTTTTCATCATTTTTATATCTCTATTAACAAAGAAAATACTTAATTTGTATCGCACTCGCTTCGCTGCTTTCGACGCCATCTTTCTTATGTGAAAACACGCAATGCATTCTGGGTAGCCCTTGCTCCCAAGGGTGGTGTCGGAAAATCTCAATATTGAGGGCGATACAACCCTTAAACTCACCCCTCAAATTAATTTTTCTGAGAATCGGGACAGCACTTGGACTAGAGGGAGCGCGCATTTTTGAGATTGAGGGTTAAGCAAGGAATTGGAATTCACCCAAAACCCACTCCCTTGGTTTTCATTGTTTCCAATTCTGACTTTTTCCACTAAAAATTTGAAATCACCAAGCCAAGATAATCCTCGTAACATCATAAGCTTTATTTCATGACTTTGAGTCGCCCCTCCAGAGCACCTTAACAATGATGTACTGTTAGAACTGATTAGGACACTTCATAAAAAAGAGAATTCATCAAATAATCTGAGTCGTTAAAAATCTCAACCAAACGAGACTCTTGTGCTTGCAAATGCAAATATGGCACAGAACTTAGTAATAGTTTACATATTATACAGGACATTTTGGTCATGTTTTTGTAGATGTGTTACTTTCCATGCACCTCTGTGTATGTGGTGGTTTTACACCTGCCAAAGATTTTGTCATTGCCCATGTTTGGCTTTTAGGGTTTGAGGTTGTTTAGTGTCCACATATTTTGTTGGCCATTAAAAGTTTGCAATGCTCCAGTTTCGTTGATAAAATCAATGTCCACAACAGGGAGATAGAGGAGAAGAATTATTTCACTGCCTGTCTGAGATTCCATTTGTCATAGTGAAGATGGAGGGAGTTTTCAGCTCACAAAATATACGAGCACAGTAGCGCAGTTTGGGGGCCACCGCGCTGTTGGCTTTCAGCCCACAGATGTATCTTAAGGCCTGGGTCAGCAGAGATTCATCTCTTGCTTGTCTCTTTTGGAGCACCGGAGCAGCATTACTGTACAGTCGGGTTGACAAACTGTCCTCAGCTCTGCAGCCGCACAGGCCACAGGGCCACGTGAAGAGTGGTCCGAGGAAACAGGAAGGAAAGGCGATGCTTTAAAACATTGGTTTTCAAAGTGCGGCCCGCGGGCCAATGGCGGCCCACAGAAACATTTCTGGCGGCCCGCAATGAATTAGAGTTGATAGTTTTAATCCAGGAGCTACTAAGCTTGTTAAATGTTTATAGGACATTACTGGATACAGACCAATAAGTGTAAACTGTACAACTGTATTTACTATGTCATCTAATTTTGGATGACATAGTGACAAAGTATAGTATGATGTTTTTGTCAAATTTTGGCATTTACATTTTTTCCCAAAAATGTGGGACGGCATATATGTAATTTTTGTCAAAGTTTGGACCTAAATTTTTTTTGAAAAAAAACATATATTATGTCATTTTTGTCAAATTTTGGACCGAAATTTTTTTTGAAAAAAAAAAATCAAATTTGGGACGACATAGTAATGTACCACATTTTTGTCAAATTTTGGACCAACATTTTTTTGAATTTTTTTTTTCAAATTTGGGACGACATAGTATAGTATGACGTTTTTGTCAAATTTTGGACCAAAAATTAAAAAAAAAAAAAAAAAGTCACATTTTGGACGACGCAGTATAGTATGTCGGTTTTGTCAAATTTTGGACGCCATAGTTATTACAAATGGGATTTCTTTCAGTTTTTTTTCTTTTTTTTCCCTTTGGCGGCCCTCAGTCCAATGTTGGGTTCCTAAATTGGCCTTCGGGTATCAAAACTTTGAGAACCCCTGGTTTAAAAGATGTAATAAGAAGAAACCCTTCTTCTTCTTCTTCTTCTTCCTTCTTCCCTTTTTTCATGTTCACTTCGCTTACGTCTGAGAACAATGTGCGCTACCCTTTTTCATCTTTTTATAGTGTAAAGCACCGTCTCTCTGATGCGTCCCGCCGGAGGTCAGAGTGTCTGGAATCAGAATCTTTCACAGACAAAACACTGTTAGCTTGTCTCACTCTCTGACTGTAGGGACAACTTACAGGTGACAAAATGGAAAAAAATAGTCAACGTGATATGGCTTTGGGGAGGTCAGAGCGTCGATCCTGGCTGCTTTGACTGTTTTTTAATGATTGTATGAGAACAATCCCTGCCTCACAGCTTCCCCCTCTGTGGTCGACGGCTATGATTCGTCTTTTCTGCAAGACTCTTTTTAGATTTCTCTGTGGAGAGCACAGTTTGTTGTTGTTTTTGGATTTACAAGTAAAAATCTGTCTGTCTTTCTTTATTTTTATTCTTCCACTCATTGCCTTGTGTTCCTGCCCGTCTGTCCCTCTCCGTCTCTCAGGTACCTGGTGCTAGAACACGTGTCTGGTGGTGAGCTGTTTGACTACTTGGTGAAGAAAGGCAGGTTAACGCCGAAAGAGGCAAGGAAGTTCTTCAGACAGATAATGTCTGCTCTGGATTTCTGCCACAGTCATTCTATATGGTAAGTGACATCATCTGCATGCAAATAAACTAGCCATATCTCTTGCTGCTCTGGAGGTTTTTTTTCTTAATTCATGAAGGAGCAACAAAAGGCATCCCAAATATCCCTTGGTTTTCATTGTTTCCAATTCTGACTTTTTCCACTAAAAATTTGAAATCACCAAGCCAAGATAATCCTCGTAACATCATAAGCTTTATTTCATGACTTTGAGTCGCCCCTCCAGAGCACCTTAACAATGATGTACTGTTAGAACTGATTAGGACACTTCATAAAAAAGAGAATTCATCAAATAATCTGAGTCGTTAAAAATCTCAACCAAACGAGACTCTTGTGCTTGCAAATGCAAATATGGCACAGAACTTAGTAATAGTTTACATATTATACAGGACATTTTGGTCATGTTTTTGTAGATGTGTTACTTTCCATGCACCTCTGTGTATGTGGTGGTTTTACACCTGCCAAAGATTTTGTCATTGCCCATGTTTGGCTTTTAGGGTTTGAGGTTGTTTAGTGTCCACATATTTTGTTGGCCATTAAAAGTTTGCAACTAGCCATATCTCTTGCTGCTCTGGAGGTTTTTTTTCTTAATTCATGAAGGAGCAACAAAAGGCATCCCAAATATCCCTTGGTTTTCATTGTTTCCAATTCTGACTTTTTCCACTAAAAATTTGAAATCACCAAAATTAATGTTATTCTACATTTAAATATATTGATATTAAAGCTACAGTACACATATTGGCCATGTATTATTGTGCCTTTGTTTGGTCTTCAGACAGAGACAATGGAACATTATTTTTATGCTGTGTCCCTCTGTCAGCAAAAGTACCAGACCTGACTTGGCACTTTTCCAGTGTACAGTTCTAGCTCCGCTCGCTTTTTGTTGTTGTTGTTGTTGTTTTGTTTTTTTTTGCTTCCCCATTAGGGTTAGTACCTGGTGCTTTTTTTAGTACCTGCTCTGGGTCCAATACAGGAATCAAATCAAACAATGCCAATAAGTTAAAAAGACTTCCTTAAGACATGTTTTAAATCTTCAACATTTAGCAAGGACATTTCCTTAAGGCGACATATTATACAAAATCAAACTTTTAATCATTTAAATCCTTATAATTGGTACTCTGGAGGTCCTATCAGTCGGCAAAGTGTGAAAAAAAAATATGACTCACTCATGTCAGTACAGGAGATAAAACACGCAATGTTGACTTCTGCACTCATTGGGGACGTCACAATGCTCTAAATTCTGGAATTGTTGTCTCGTGGAGCTCTGCTTTGTCCGTAACACACGCGAGAGCAAGTCCGCGAAAAGTTCTATTCTTGTCTCCACAGTGCAGCACAGAGTTCTACACAAACTTCCAGCCTCAGAGGATTTATCTGTCCAGTGGATACATGTTATATATGACGGCAATGTGCCTGCTAGAGCCTGCAAATGATCAATTTTCCAGCCTCTGTGGCTGATGTCATTTCCTGTCCCTTAAGTTTTGTTCTACTTTTTTTTTTTTTACCTTGGACCTAAAGAGATACTACTAAACAGAGCATTCTGAACAGGGCTGTTTTGGCAGGGTGATTGAACTGCTGTTGTGCTTCATCCTTATGATATTTTGACCAAAGCATGTCACAGACATGTTCATTAGGACACCAGGGAGCGAGTTTAACTTGGAGAAATAGGGTATAATATGTCTACTATATACCTCAATATTTAGCAGAGGAGTCTAGAACTGAACTTATCTTTTAAATGAACTGAGTCTAATGATTCAGTACACTGAAAAGAACTGCTTTGCTCGTCACTAGTTTGTGTGTTTGTGTTGCATACAAAACGACCTCACAGCAGTTTCGTGCCGGGCTTTCCGAGCTATGACGACCTCGCCCATGTCGAGGAGGTACTGTAGTAACGGAAAATGACGTGCCTGTTACCAAAACCGAGTAGAGTCGAGTAGAGCAGATCCGTGCTCGAACTGTATAATGGAAAAGCAAGTAAGCGTAATCCTGTGCTTGACTATTATTGATACAATTGGAACACTATACATTGAATTGTTTATAGTTGTGTTATTACCTCTCTAAAGTGGTGTAGACTTTGGTTTTTAAAACTTAGAACAAAATGTGCACTCAGCATGCAATCTTCAACTACAAATATAATCAAATAACTTAATTAAAAAAAACACCGTCTCGATATCTAAATCTATCTAGATTTCTTTAATATTTTAAAATGTTTGGGGGTTGTTTTCTCCACACAGTATTGCAAGCAGCCACTTAGTTTGCTTATGCCTTGGGCCGAATGTGGGCTTAAACAGCATTGTGTGAGCTCATTAGACGGTGGTTTCAATTTAACAAACGTGTTTATATTTAAAAGCTACACACTACATTTAAAGAAAATATATATATATATATTGTATTAAATCTTCAGAAGTTGCAACACTACTACATGCTTGAGAGCACCGATGTCCAATGTTGAAGTGCTAAAAATGTAGAAAATACAACCCTGTGTCCACTCACACTCAGTCAGATATGTTGCAAAATTGAACAGATCTTCCTTTGGTCAAGCTTCACTTCTTTATGGAACTGCATGGCTCAGTAGATTTTCAGTAATCCTGTTAACAGACCGACAGACAAATTGCACCAAGACACAATAAGAAGATGAATCTGCACGCAAGCAAAAAAAGTGCAGAGATATTCATGTACACTTAGACTAGGTTTCACTTCTTATTGTAGGTACCACATAAGCTACATTCATTATCTGCGATCCATAAAAAAAAGACATTACATACAGTTAAAAAGATAAAACAGCCAATAAACAGCCATACCCAGGAGGTGAAACAAACAATTTGGTTGTCATACAACATTGAACAAAATAACGAGTTTCCGAATAATGAATTCCAAAAAGATAGAGTTTCTTCCTGAAGTGAATCAACAGTCTTAATTTCAATCAGTTTATTCATAGCATCAGAATGCTGTTTCATTTTCAAGCCGATGATTCCAAATAAAGATTGAAAAGTTGAAATTGCTTGTTATGAAAGTGTGTAATTTTCCCTTTATTAAGGTTGCCTTCTTAATAGCTTAGGATGGAAAGATTTGAAATACATTTCGTATTTTAGTGTTTGACAGCTGAGCAGACATTACCTTTTTATTCTCACAGCTTCGCTCTAATCGGTGTCGTGTCCCTGTGTTTGTTCACATTTGCTTCTAAATGGATACTTGCGTGACACATTTGTCTTCTTGGGGGTAAATAAACTATTTACTATCCCAGAGTATACGAAACACTGAGAGGCAATCATATGCTTAACAAGTCAAACACCATGTCTTTGCGTGCATGCGTGCACCTGGTATTCCTTATGTTGTGGGGACCTACTGTAAATCTGTTTATACAGTCACATTAAGGGGATGGAAATTGAGGTTAGGGTTAGAGTTAAGGTTAGGGTGTGCATTAGGCCAGTGGAGGCCCGTCAATAGAGGACACTAGGGGGCCGCCCCACCTGTCTCACATGAAGAAGAGGATAGGTATTGCATAAAATATTTTTTTACAAAAACATGAAATAAAGCTGTATTTTATACCAGGGGTGTCAAACTCAAATGACCTGTAGGCTAATGACGTCCAGTCTGGTGCTATGAGCTTAAATTCATAACAAAATATTCCACCATGATATTGCATTAAGTATATTTATGAGGACATTTCACAGAACGTAAAATGGCTTGTTCTAATATGGAGAGATATGTACTTCACAGTAAAAAAAAAAAACATATGAATTATGCAAAAAAATATTGCTGGCAAATATGTTTAGTATTATTTTCTATCAATATTCCATCACCTAGCTGGCAAGTGTGCCTCAGGTACACACTTGTCTGTTTAAAGGCAGAGGAGGTCACTGGCCATGTTTTCATTATAACATGACATCGTGGTGGGCCGCATGTAATACGAGTGTAAGAACGGTGAACAGTCATGTGACTTATTTCCTGTTCCTTTGGGGCACAAAATTATATATGCTCGTTATAAATGGTGCATGCGCAGTATACCCCCCTCCAATACAAAAGATAGGAAAACAGCTTGGGCACAAAATTTAGCGCCCAACGACCGCCCACAGCCGAGCGGACTTGATGATCAACAATCATTATGTCTGTTTTTAATCGATCACCCAACGTTTTTTTTCACCAGTCGCCACTGGATTAAGCCAGAAGTAATTGGTGGTTAAGGTTAAAGTCAGACGATAAAAAAATTAATGTAAGTCAATGCAATTTCCTCTGAAGTCATGGCAACCTGTTTGTTTTCTCTTTTTTAATACTAACCTTGTCAGGACTAGTAGTAGAATTGTAGTCAGGTTAAGGTTAGAGTAGAGCTGAAACGATGAATCGATTATAAATCGATTACTAAATTAATCGTCAACTTTTTTGATAATCGATAAACGGTTTGAAGCTTTTTTCATGATTAAAACAAGATTTCTGATTGTTTTAGCTTCTTAAATGTGAATATTTTTTCATTATTTCTTTGCTCCACATAAACAAAGAAATCATTCAAACTGAATCATTTTGGTTTGTGGACAAAAACAAGACATTCGAGAACATCGTCATTTCCAGGTTCGACGAACATCGATCAACGTTTTTTAACATTTTATGACATTTTATGAACTAAACGATTCACCGATTCATCGAGAAAATAATCGACCGATTCATCGATTACCAAAATAATCGTTAGTTGCAGCTCTAGGTTAGAGTAAGCAATAACTAGTTGGCTGCACAAACCTGTGTGTTTAATATCAAGTCAAGTCAGTTCTATTTATAAAGCCCAATGTCACAGTAGCCGAAACCTCAGGCAGAGCCACATCCTTCTTCCAGGACAGACAGATGTGCAGTAGGTGTCACATCATGTACAGAAACAAGTTCAGCAGATTACAAACAAAACATCACATTTACAAAGAGTGGAAATGGAATAAAAACAGAATGTGAAAAGCAGAGTGTATGTACTCACAGTGAGTACCTTTGCTCTGTATTGTGTCCTTGTGTCTCTGCATAGCAGAGCACGAACACCTTAGAGCAGAATGAGTTCAAGTGTATTTATTTTTACCAACTAAATCTCCAGTGACTGAACAGAAATAGGGAGAGAAAAGAGACAGGAACAAAAACATGTTACCGCATTCAACTAGTCAGGAATTAAACTCATGACTAATATAACAAAAAACATGGCAGGACATGAAATCCATCAGATTTGAGGTGAAACAAGCCCACATAGACTATATGGAAATAAGAAATCATGTAAAATGAAGAGAAACAGTGTAACCTGAAGCAGAGATGTGAGACAGTAACTGGTGCCAGAACATTAACATATAATGAGACAAAAAAATAGCTTTACAATTCCTGCAAAATTGCTGCTTATAATACATGGGATACAGATCTGTGTTATTACTGGCTGCCATTCTTCAAAAAAGGTTAGTGTGAAAAATATACATAACTGGCTTCATTGATTTTGTTTTTAGTCACAATTTATTCCATTTCCTATAGCCACTTATAGACTGCTTTTTAAAGTAATATTATACAAACCATATAAGCAGTAGGCCAATCAGAAGCAGAATGACTTTTATTGCTCAACTCATAAACATTTGGAATTTGCCTTGGTGCATGAGACAACACAATATAATATAAATGCAACACATAAAGACAACACAATATAACATAAAGACAACACATAAAGACAACACAATATAATAGAGACAACACATAAAGACAACACAATATAACATAAAGACAACACAATATAATAGAGACAACAGATAAAGAAAACACAATATAACATAAAGACAGCACATAAAGACAACACAATATAACATAAAGACAACACAATATAATAGAGACAACAGATAAAGAAAACACAATATAACATAAAGACAGCACAATAACATAAAGACAACACAATATAACATAAAGACAGCACAATAACATAAAGACAACACAATATAACATAAAAACAACATATAAAGACACAATTTAACATAAAGACAACACAATATAGCATAAAGACAACACATAAAGACACAATATAACATAAAGACAACACAATATAACATAAAGACAACACAATATAACATAAAGACAGCACAATAACATAAAGACAACACAATATAACATAAAGACAACACATAAAGACAACACAATATAACATAAAGACAACACAATATAACATAAAGACAGCACATAAAGACAACACATTAACATAAAAACAACACAATATAACATAAAGACAACACAATATAACATAAAAACAACACAATATAACATAAAGACAATAACATAAAAAACAACACAATATAACATAAAAACAACACAATTTAACACAAAGACAACACAATATAACATAAAAACAACAAAAATCTAAAAAAACCTTAAATATTGAGATCTGCTTCTGTAAAGCATATCACGCTTTGGTAATTAAGAGTGAAGCTAGTGTTATTGAATATATATATATATATATATATATTCTTCAGTTGTATATTCAGCAGGTGTCAAGAGTAGTGACGTTGTAGTTCAAATTCCAAATTGGGTGGATATTAAGAGTGTAGTTAATGTAAAAACTGGATCAAAGGTGCTGCACGTGAAGAGTTTGTTTCCTTGCTGCTCGTCCTGCTATAATATTCACAGGCAGTGAGCTTCAAATTACAAACATTAACATATCATCATAAAACCCTCGCACAGCCATGGTCAGGCCATGGCCGTTGTCTTCTCATTCACACTATGATTCCCAGCCATGATGATAATTTATATGAGCCCATCATAACTTCAGTGCCAAGGCTAATGTGGCAGAAAACGCCGTGGAGAGGATTTTGTACTCTCCTGTGCACAGTCGAGCATACTTAAAAGTTTCCCGTCTAGCTTTCTGCTGCTCATGAAGAGGAAACCAAGAGTGTAAAACAACAGTCATGGTGTAATACCCCCTATAACATGGCGCTGAGTACTAAATGCCTGGCAGGCACATTTGCATAATTTTGCACAGGCAATTAAAAGGAACAAATTAAACTGATTTGTCATGGGATGATTGGGTATGGTTGAATTTCAGTGATTTGATTTATTTTGTGTTCTTGTACACTATAGTTTATGGAGAAGGCAATTATATGTTATCCACTACTTTTAATCATAAAGCCTTTTGGGAGCCGTTATTTGAGCGACGGTATCATTGTGTCCAAATCGCTTTACATTTCACTGATTATAGAGAGATGATGTGCTTAAGTTTGTGTGATTGTTTGAACCGTTTAACACATCGGTGAAGAGCTTGGTCTTGAAATCTGAGAGAATCATAATAAATATGACATAATGACAATGTTTTTATCAATGGGAAATAGAAATCTAGTTTACCTGCTGGGCAGAATAACGTGAAAGCTGCGTCCAGTCTGTCAACTCCAAAAAAGAAGAAGAAGAAGAACACATTTAGGTCACGATTATTTATTACGATCCGTTTTTCAGTCAAGTTATTAGGTTGTCAGTTAGTTATAAGATGATACTCATACAAATACCACAACCACGGACATATTCAGCTGACAGTTACCACACACCACGGCTATTGACAAAAGATCGTAAAATAAAAATAAATGCTATGCAACAATGACATCAGTAATCCATAATATGGGCCTAAACTAAGATAATACAATGGTTTTCATCATTTTTATATCTCTATTAACAAAGAAAATACTTAATTTGTAATGTACTCGTTTCATTGCTTTCAGCACCATCTTTGTTATGGCAAAACACGCAAAGCATTCTCAATCTCTATATTGAGGGCGTTACAGTCCCTAAACTTGCCCCTCGACTTAATTTTTCTGAGAATCTGGACAGCACTTGCACTAGAGGGAGAGTTTGAGATTGAGGGTTAAGCAAGGATTTGGAATTCACCCTTAGTCTCTTTTTCTTTCCTTTTTTTTTGGCTGCAAAGGTTCTTTTGCCTCCATTTTATCCTCTACATCATTTCCCAAAGTGTGGGCCCCCTGCTGGGCCGTGACAGTATAGCAGGTGGATGGCAAAAGGTCATTATCCATCCATCCATCCATCTTCTACCACTTTATCCTCCACACGAGGGTCACAGGGTGAGCTCTGCCAATGTCGGCTGACATCGGGCGATAGGCAGGGTACACCCTGGAACAGTTCACCAGTCCATCACAAGGACAAATAGAGACAAACAACTATCCACTCTCACAATCACACATATGGTCAATTTAGAGTGTCCAATTCACCTAATCCCCATATTGCATGTCCTTGGACTGTGGGAGGAAACCGGAGAACCCAGAGAAAGCCCACGCACACACAGGGAGAACATGCAAACTCCATGCAGAAAGACCCTAACCCTTCTGGTGGGTCGTGCACCTGTGTCTTCTTTCTGCAATTGAATTGTAATTCAGCTTTAAAATGCTGTAAAATATGTAAAATTTTAAGAAATACTTATGATTAATAAATTCTGTGCTATTTTCTGCCTGTTAAAGGCTTCTTTGTGTTGATTTGTATGTGTAAGTATCCAGTGTGAGCCGGTCAACATACAACCCTAACATTTTAGTAATTGCACTCAATGTTAATTTGTTAATTTTAATTGGTAAATTGTTATTCGTGTTGATGGTTAATTGCACATTTTTAGAGCGAGCACTTTGCGTCGGCACTAAACCTTTCAAATATGACATGGAGCCCAGCTGTAATCGCCACATGCATGTGTTGAAAGATATGCAAGTTAGGAAATAAAGTGAAGTGGACTGATTATTAATCTGGATCCCCAGACGAAAACAATAATATATATATATTTATATGGGAATTATTTACCTTAGTGTTGTTTGTCTGTCTATTACTCAGATAACTGCCCAACAATTCACTTGACAGGCTTCACACTTGGTAGGTGACTTACTAAGGGCCTCAGTGTGTGTGTGTTGTACCGAAGTGCACACAGGAAGTGATTTGTCTTTTTGACAGAGTAAAGTATCTTCAAATAGGCTGTGCGTCATAAAAACACACAAAAGAGTTTCAGAAGTGATTTCTACTGCTCAAAAACCCAGTCGTTAAGCAGGGTGCATGGAAATAATCATCATTTCTGTTCACAAAAGAGGTAGAATAACATCAACAATAACAGAAATCACCAAATGGTAAGCACTGAAGCCTTAATGATAATACAGTGTCATTTATATAGCACTTTAAAATGTACTTAAAGGCACTTAACAAGAATCAAAAACACACACAAACAAATCAACCTGATGAGCTGAAACCAATTGCATAATATAAGAAGAAACGGTCATGTAAAAAGAGCCATTCTTCCCTGAGCTTATTAAACAAACCTTTCCCTGTTTGCAGTCACGCTGACGAGCTCATGCTCTGATCCTGTGCACCCTTGTCACTCCCAGCACTAACCACCACCACCAGCTCCAACTTTTTTTTTTTTGCTTCCTCTCTCTCATTAACAGCACTGTCTCCAATCCAAACATCACAGCGAATGTCTCATCCTTTTCCTTTCTCTTATGTATGAACCTATGAAGCAAGAAAAAAAGATAAGGAGAATTGATATAAAACACGTGGGACTGACGTTAACTGCATTAATTATCACAGATCTTTTGTAATACCATTCACTGACTCTTCTTGTTAAAAAAAAAAACCTTGCTAACACTTAAATTTATCATGAGGAGGATTATTCAGGATTGTTGCTGCCTGCTCTCACTCCTCCTATTAATTAGGGGCAGACAGACAGACAGACGCAGCCACACTCACGTCTGTTTCCATCCCCATTAATGAGATCTTAGCATCCCCTCAATACCAAGTTTACTGCAATCATGTCTTCCATTTCGTCTCATCCGAGCAGTGGATCTGCACAGGTCATTAGAAGTGCTCTCTTTTCTCTGTGACTCATCATCCGGAGGGTGGTAAACACACGCTCCTCGACTTACCTTCGCTGCATGCCTCCCGTTCTCCCCATTTCTCAGTTTCTCGTGCATCTGTTCTGCACAAATATTTCCATTTAGCCAGACGGATGTAAGTGTCGTTGTGAATGAAGAAGATTGGCATCAGCTTGACTTGATGGGGAGAACGAGGGACAATGTGACTCGCACAAAGATTGCTTACAAGGAAGATAAGGCAAAGATAAGTAAGGGCAAAAAGAAGAGAAACCACTAAGTGTTTATCCCCAAATCTCTGCAACATCTTTGGCTGCATCTCGTCAGCTCTGACTTTCAACAACATACATGTGTGCACGGTTGATGCACTCTCCAGTGAAGTCAATGTGTCTGCCATAACTGCAAACGCCCCGCAGAGACACTGATTGATTGAGAAGAGTGAAGTGTGTTTTCCTTGAACACTTTACAAGCTGTGTTTTGCCCACAATTGAACCGCGTTAAGTGGTGAAGAGAGGTTAAGTTTATACAAGAGAAACAGAGGAATGAGAGAATGTCATCATCTCCACAGAGTAGAGTTCAGCCTCACACTTAGGTTTTATTTTGGGTCGTAACTGACCCAAAAAAAAAAAAAAAAAAATGTTTTTTTTTCCAAAGCCACTGATGGGGTGAATTCCAATACCTAAATAATTTTTTGGAAACTCGAAATCTCGACTTTGGAAGTTTCTTTTGACTGGCAGCCGCTCAAACATTTTCAATTGCACCATGTTCAGGGCTTCTTTGGTTCAGCACCATGGACAGTGGTGAGAGTGTTAAACAGTTTAACAGGATACTTTTTCCAACTTTACTAGTGTGTTTATGTGTTTGTGTGTTTACAGATACGTGTGTTGCAATAATCGCACAAACGTTATACATTTTCAAGAAACGTAATTGCCACTGCCTACTACAAACGAAACACACTTTCAACTTTCAATATTGTAGTTTTGTGATAACGCAATGAGTAACGGTCGTTGTGGTTGTTGTTTGTTTGCCTATACACACACTAATACTGGCCTCGGCTGTAAATCCTGTTGCTGGCTCTCCGATCCGTTATCACAACGGAGGACCCCCACATTCACCACTGTCCATGGTGCTGAACCAAAGAAGCCCTGAACATGGTGCAATTGAAAATGTTTGAGCGGCTGCCAGTCAAAAGAAACTTTCAAAGTCGTTTCAAAGTCGAGATTTCGAGTTTCCAAAAAATTCTGATTTATTTTTTATTTTTTATTTTTTTCTCATGTCACTTCGGGGGCCTCCGTAAATTTGGGAACAAAAATGTCTTAAAAAAAAAATAAAAATAATGAAGATGAAAACTTGGTTTTCATGATAATCACATTAATGTATTTGCTTGGGTGAAAACCACCCGGGTAATGGTGTTCTAGGGTTAACCAGACAACCTTACACAGTTATTAATGAGGGATTTAACCTCCACTATACAAACATCGTATGTGTGCGTTCCAGTTATTACTCATGTTTGTCGTCAAAAAGCAAGTCCCCATAAAGTGAATGTATGTGGGTGTGAGATAAGACCGTCTGTCACATAAAATCACCATCCGTCCGGTTTAGGTTAGGCAGAGATCACCAGTGCACAGTGAAGGTGAATCATGCTCACAAACACACACAGTCACACATTCACACAGTCACACATCACCGTATCCCTGACACTGATGTGTATGTTAGACACATGCATCCTCACAAAGACCTGGACCAGAAGTGACATCAAACCCACACAATGACATAGTCACACCTCTCACCCATATCCACCCCCTGCCTTCACACTCCCTCTTTCATTAGCTGCTTTAGTCTCAGAGCCACATGCATCAGTCCATGCCATCGCTTGGTTATTGCTCTGCAGAGGGAAATAAAGAGAGCCACAGGTTCTTTTAATTAATCAGATTTTATCTCTCCACTGGGCTTGTCAAAATTGATCAAACGTCCAACCATGGCATATAAACAGTAATTTTATATTGATAGATAAATAAAGTACATTTCATAGATATAATACCAAGATTGAAATGCCTCCTTTTGAATAATGAAGTCAATTCAATAGCTGTCTAATCACAATGTCAAACCGGTTATATGTAAAGTCAATATTGGCAATATAACCCAATACTGAGTAGAGATGTTTAAAAAAATAATAATAAATAAAGCTTTACAGACAGAAATTATGCGAAATGTCAA
This sequence comes from Microchirus variegatus, assembly GCF_963457635.1. Classification (NCBI taxonomy): domain Eukaryota; kingdom Metazoa; phylum Chordata; class Actinopteri; order Pleuronectiformes; family Soleidae; genus Microchirus; species Microchirus variegatus. Next base: position 27,018,718 of record NC_139809.1, read on the forward strand.
TGAAAACCTCCTTGTTCTTGGCAAAGGTACAAATTATGGTGCATTTAATAGAGACTGTGACTTATTTGTCACTAAAGCTCCACTTAGGAATGAAAAACAGTCGCAGATATTTGTCCAGTGACAGTACCCCCCCCCCCCCCCTTCAATGATTCCATAAAACAAACAAATGCCTTATTTTCTTTACATATTCCATGTGAGCCTGACTCTTTTAATGATGTTAGTATATGACTTCCCCCCCTTTTTCTGAAGTAGTTTATGGGCACCGCTCTGAAGAGTTGCTGTATGGTTTTCATTGTGCATTCAAATGTGAGCATGATCGTATAGATAGAAAAAAGCGCATTAATCAGTTTTTACTGGCATTTCAGTGACGACGTGCAAGCCAATGCCCTCATAGCTCCTTTTCTTTGTCTTTTCTTCCTCCTTGTTGAAAACCTGTGCTGATGTCCTATCATCATTATTGTTGAAGGCTGCTAACACACACAAAATAGAAATCCTTTTCTTTGTCCTCTTGTCTCCATATGTTCCGATATGTTTTTTTCTCCTGCACTGCTGGTTAAAGGATTGAGGTGTAGCTGGGTGAGTGGAGGAGGTGAGAGCTGAGAAGAGGATGGGTAAAATGGATATAGAAATGGAGCAGGAGGATGGCGATTGAGTAGTTTTGTCTCTTGAGCTTGATGTAGGGAGAGTACTCTTTTGGTTGTAAGATGAAAGTCTGGGGAAGGGAAGTGAATGAGCAGTAAAATAAAGTTGGTGCATTCATGGTAAATAGAAAAAGCACTACCATAGCACCATGTGTTAGATGCCTGATGTGCTGTGGGTTTTTAATATGTATGCCACTCCTTCACCCCAGTGGTTCTCTGACAGCTTATCTGTTTATGCTGTGTCAAAGGTCTGCTGCTCGTGCCGTCTTCCCCAGTCAAACTCCTCAGGATTAAGCGCAAACGCTGGGTTGCACACACAGATTTGTCACAACAAAGAAAAAAAGTTTGTTTATTCCAGATCTAGCCATCATTGTAATCCCTCTTTTTTAGTCACTGCATTACATGCAACACTGCATTACTTCCTCAGTGTTGCTCACATCTCCAGAGGAAAAAGATAGAAATGCCCCAGATGACACACTAAAAAGGCTCGGGTTTCCTATCAGTGCTTATCCAGTTTAAACACAAAGCACATGACAGGAAGCTATTAACACTGTGTAAAGCAGTTGGGACACTTAAACCTAGTTATTCAAGAGAATTTATATTATCATGACACAAATGTATGATCAATTGAAGCATTCCCCTCTCCTTAAAACATTTGCATAGGTATGAGCATTGAAATAATACTAGCTTTGTTTTCACAGCTGTGTTCCTAAATCTTTTCTTTTCTTTGTTAAGTCTTTTATACCATGCTTTGATATACTGCAGTTAACCCTGGTGGCTAATGAGTGATTGTGCCTTCCACATCCATGTCAGCAGTCACAATGTAGCCCTCTTTTCCTAATGCTCCTAATAAAATATGAGCCAAAAGCCCTTTCTATCTCTCTAATTGGGTCAAAAAGCATTACAAGTAGAAAAGGACAGGAGGAGGATGGTAACAGAGGTGTGCTATGGGCTAAATGGATGCATTTCAACTCAAAATGATGGTTAAAACCCCCTCTCTACCTCACAATAACACCAGGATAGTGCTTCATGAAAATGTAAAAGCAGGTGTGCTATTATCCATCCATCCATGGTGGAACAGTTTAAACCCATCATATTAAATTTCAATTGTTCTATTTAGTCAATAAAAGCCGTGTTGTATATTTAAAAATACAGCCTTACAGAAAAAAAAACTGTATTTCCCTTTAGCTGGAGAATATATAGTTACAACTGCTCATCACCATAAATGTGTCTGGGAAATTGTGGGGATGTAAGCCCCCGAGAGGACAGACACATTACAACCCTTCCATAAAACACAACATATCAATATGGCACATGCAAATTATCACAGGCAATTAAGAGCTTTGGTGTGAGATTACAAGAATCATGTTTAACAGCCCCACTGGGCTGTACAGTACACCCTGCTCAGAAAACATGTGAACGCACAACACAAGTGCTCCGTAAAATTAAAAATCATCCACATCGTAATTTTAATTCACGGTGACTATGAGTTGAACTTTGACCCGTGTCATAGATATGAATAAATGCAATAAACGGCAAAAATGCTCATGTTGTTGGCCATGCTTTAGTATTTGCTTTGTTTTCTATTATACTACTCTCTTAAAAAAAATACTACAATACTTTCTGTTGCAGCTTTCATTTAGTTCATAGATATGTCCCATGTTCCAAAAACTACTGCATTACTATAGTTGCATCCAAGCTCATTGCAGCTGTTGAGTTCACTTTACAGCATCCACTCCTGCGTGACATATTAGAGAGGTCCCTGCTGCAAGGCCTGCTGCGTGAGCAAGATTACAGTATCAAAGTGCAGCCTAATGTGTCAGAGAGGCAGTTTAATGTCCTGTTATGGATTCCCAGGTCCTGACAAACAGTAAAGCATCCAGATGCAATTTGTCCCCCCTGACACTGTCGGTGTATAAATATGTTGCCGCCTTCTTTCTTTTGTCCATCAGTCTCTTGAGATTTGGCTCCTTGTGTTTCACATATTATGATCGGCCTGTAATTACAGTATTTATGTCACATTTATGGGTACATTTACAGTAAAGATTTAGTGTGCACTTTTACATCTGACGCTGACAGTTGGTAGTACTTACATATTTATGACCCTTTTGAGGCTCTTCAGTTCTCTGATTGGGGTCATGAAGATTGCGATGCTTACCTACCCTATGGTGTCAATAGCTTAGTGTGTTTGAGCGCTGTCAGAATCACAAGTTGCATTCAGTGCTGTCACTGCCTTTGGTTTGATCATCATTAAATGTTTTCCAGGTCCCTGCAGTTTGGTTCACATGGACACAGTTATGGGCCCTCTGTCAAGTCTAAACTCCAGCAGTTGAAAACCTTTTGTTTCCCAAAGACGTTGTTTAAATAATTGAATCAGACACTTTACTCTGTGGCACCATAGACTTCCAGAAAATACTTCTGGTGTGCAAGGTGAGTCTCACCAGAAAGTAAAACATGATTGTATAGGCACCAGGGTGTGATAAAAAATAACTACATTTAAATAGATTAAATAGAAAATGAATCTACTTCTACTTCTAAAGTTAATGGTCGCAATAGCTAGTTGTGGGTCTTCTTCAAAAGCACATGATGTTGATGAATTATGTATAAGTGGGCACCAGTGTGACCTGTGAACTTGTGGTTTTGAAAACTGATATGGAACTGGTCAATTTATAACGTGGCCTATGTGTGGCACTGACCTGGTGAAGTAGGCCCCCATTACACCTGTCATTAAAATGTGTTTTTCTGTGATCAGATTGCAATTGCATCGTGTCTGGCCACTTTTAAGTACAGATGCAAATATACCCAAGAACAGATTGTTATCCGATCTGTCAAACCGGATCTTGATGTGGACACCAGAGACGCAATGTTAATACCAGGTGTAAAGACGTGTGGTGAAGTAGCTACTTGATCGTTATCTGATCACAGAAAAGGCATTTTTAATGCCAGGTTTAAAGGGGGCTGTAGAGGCATACATACACACCTCAGAGACACCCAGTACAGTCTCACAGCCCAGGAAATGATGTGGATTGAGAGTATTATTGAAAAGAGTAACTTTCAGGTGACTGACATAACTGCCAAATGATGGTCAAGTCAACCATGGTTTTAGCCTGGAGAGAAGTGTTTTAGATGCTCTCTGTGTTTTATTTCAATTACAGCTGTGATCACAGGGACTGCCAGTGACCAGCTGACAGCTAATCCCTCGGGACAGGAAACAAGTTGTACAGCAGCTGATGTCATCTGAGGTTAAACGTCCATTATGATGAGGCATTCTTCAAAGGCAGCCACATCCAGCTGTTTTCCTTATCCCCTTTTTATTCTTAGGGCGCTTTCACAGTTCGATTATTTGATCCGCACCTATATATGACTCCAGTGTGGTCCGCTTTCACACCAGCAAATGAACCAAAATTGGTTTCATCAATGTGTATATATCTTCCAGTAGAAAAGCGCAATTTTGACTCACTATGGAGCAACACGTTTGCACATTGCTACTTGCTCTGATCTTCGTTTATTACATTCTCTGTATTGGCCATTTTTGGCAAAATATCCAATTTGAGAATGCGTCTGGAGAACAATCAGCTGATGCACTGGAGTCGGTGAAGACGTATAGCGCGTCATTTCAGGCAGAGGAGACGCGCTATTTTCATGAATGTGGTCGTGCTAACTATGAGACGAAGATTGCGCCAAAGACCTACAAGGTAGGCTATGTCCATGGCATTTACTGCAGGATGTGGTTTGGACCCGAGTTTGCGTTCTCACTAGAGGGACCGCATTAGAGTCTGACATTTGGTGCGGAGTCAAGCGGACCGAGACCACCTCTTTTTGGCGGTCTCGGTCTGCTTGATTTGGTGCGGACCCGAGTGCGATTGATGCTTTCACACCAACGAAAACGAAACGAACTAGAGTTTTTGGTTTTCGAGTGGATCGTTTGGTGCGCACCACCGCTGTTGGTGTGAAAGCGCCCTTAGTCTAACTAGAAGATTACTATGACTTTTGTTGCTCCTGTCGATGGCTTCATGGGTGATTCAGCATGTCAAATTGGCACCGCAGTTGATTGATATGATCGCTATGATTGGCCGGAGCTAAAATCAGAAGCAGGTAAACTATTTTCTTCTTCCGTAAGCAAAATACCAGGGGACAGCATCAAAGTAACTTACATCTTATTTCTAATCATCGATACATTACATACATACGCTCTGCTGTCATGAGTCCATCTATCTGTGGGATACCCAGTTGACATGATAATCAAATGTCGCTACACATGGCTGCCCAATTGGTCTTCCAGTATCCCTTTCCAAAGACCAATACTGACTACACCCCTTCTGTAAGCGAAGAAAGTCATTCCGGCCAATGCTTTACAGTATACATGTGCTGGATGCTCATCAGCTAAAGGTGATGCAGTGTGCGCAAGAGCAACTCTTCCCCGATACATGCTGATTTGAGGCAGCTTGGCATTTGGCCGTCATTCTTCACTTCTCGATTCTATGGTTCGCCCTGTGGTTTCCATCAGTAACACAAATATATACATATGTCAGAAGGTAGCAGCAACGATAGATACTGTATATATTAGTGTAAGCACAAATATATGTGTGTGTAAAGTCTGTGTTGCTCTCCTCAGCATTGATAGATGTCATAAAAACTGTTTTCAATGCAGAAAAAAATGTAAAATTTGTGCTGATGCCACTCATCTATCTGCTGAACAGCCACTCGTCAAAATTGAGATTTTAACCCCCGACACAGCAAGAGCAAAAGCTCTTAAGAAACAGTTTATTTTAAGTAGAGAGATGCTGTTCACTAGATGTTATACCCCTTGCTGTGTTAACTGATAATGAGTGGCATCTAATGACCACCACCTCTGCAGCTATCTTTCCCCCTGATGCCCTTTGCTCAACCTGTTTGCTGGTGGCTGTGTGGGAGATGAGAGGAAAAGGATGAGGGGTGAAGAGGTAGGGAAAGAGAAAAGGAAACAGCAGGGGGTTGTCACACCTCGCACTAGTCCGGTGGCATGATGGGAGCGCCCTAGTTTCAGCATAGATGGATCAAAGCGAGAGACATTGCAGAGATACAGGCATGTTCAGTAACAGGTTGCTGTGCACAGTTGTGTCCGAGTTGCATTCACGTGTGTTACAGGACTTAATTAATTTCTCCCAAACGTGACTCTTTACTTCATGTTTCACTGACTGTTTTGTGGTTCTGTCTTTCACTCTTCCAGCCACAGGGATCTGAAGCCAGAGAACCTGTTGCTAGATGAAAAGAACAACATCAGGATAGCAGACTTCGGCATGGCCTCCCTTCAGGTTGGAGACAGTCTGCTAGAAACCAGCTGTGGGTAAGTAATCCAGAAAATAATGCGATGCTAATTCAATTCTATTCTATTTAGACTGAGCCAGCGGTGTGGTATCCATGCCACATTTGTTCCTCCAGTTTTCGCTGCACCTTCGATAGCAACATACCTCATATACAACTCTCATCTCATGTACACACACCACCACAACCTATTTCAATGAACAGGTAGGCTAATAGGCTGGAGTGTCCTCCCAGGACAGCTATGGCACGCCGAGGGCATTACTGCTTGCAAGCGAGATTTGGGATGGGATGCAAATGTGCCTGGCCACAGCACATCACGGCAAACCTATTCTGGGGTGTGGCTCAGGGCTGCAATCTGTTCCTTTAACCCATTGACGCCGGGAAAGCATTGCCGCACTTCTACCATTGACGCCGGGAGATCGGCTGCGCGTTTTATTCTACCATAGACGCCGGTGAAGCGGATACGTCAATTTTTCGGGGGGGTATAAGGGTTCCTCGCGACATTGTTTTGAAATTACTTCTCACAAACATGGAGGACTTTGAAAGCCGAGAGATTTATGAAGGCAGCGATTTTGAGGGGTTTCGTCTTCGATGACGCCATCGCTGATAACTTCGAACGCGCTGAACAAATCGACCAGGATTTATGGTTAAGACATAATTATGTTTGAAGACGACGAGGTCGGCGATAACGACAATAAATACCTCCGTAATCGACGGAGTGTTTACAACCGCGCACCAGTGGTGACAGTGGATTTACCTGCAGATGCCGCAGCGCTGTAAGCTCTATCACCGTCACATGTGAAGCAGACTGTTACAGTCATTACATGCTGTAATTGTTCTTCACACTCTATCAGGACTAAATCAAGGCACTGACACAAGTTGATACTTTACTTTATTTTCTTACTGTTTTTTAATTGAAAATAGTTATTCACTTTAATTTTACATTTTTGTATCTAAATAAACTAAATTTCACAGGAAAGCCACAGGTGTAAGTTCTCAAATACTTTTTAAATCTTGTTCCTATATCTGCTACAGAGGCTGAGAAATCGGTCATTTAGTCGGCATTGAAGCTCAGGTTTTAGAGGCATTTTTTCCAGGCGCTTCAGGCTTTAATGGGTTAATGGAGGCCAGTGCTGGAGACTTGACTTCTTGGGAGTTTTATGGGACCATAATGGTGACACTGCAGGTTCAGGTTTGTTGGAGACCGGGACTCTTGGGCCGTACCTATGCTTGGACATTTTTGCTCCCTGTCCCCTGGAGTTCGTGCCTCTTTAGGGGGTGCACGTGGTTAACCTCTGGGTGTATGGTTGGGGCAGATGTGGATAGCTCTTCTCTTGGGAGGCCCTGAGCCTCTGTCTATGGTTCCACCATTTCTTGCCATCCAGGGCCTGGTCCATCTGTGTCCTGATAGACCTGCTGCTGGGACATTGACACATTGCCCCACTCTCTTTCCCAACCACATGTAGTGATAACCCCGACACACACGGTCTGTTCCACAGTAAATTGCTTCAAACTGGTGCAGCTGTTGTAGTGCAGTGATGCTGTTGTTGTCATTGTGTTATGTTCTTTGGTCCAACTTACTACTATTACTGTCTTGGTTCTCTCTTCTGTCTTCCCTTTCCCTTCTCTGTCTACCCCCACCCCCAAACCACCTCCACCTCCCCCCCATCGGCTCACATCACACGGTTGGAAATAAAAACATAAAAATAAAAGTAAATCGATACATAAAGAAACAACAGGTGGCGTATGACTGACTCCTCCTGTGTAGAACAAATCTGTCTGACAGCACAAGGCATATCCAGTCAATCACACTGCAATGCCCTGCAAGTCCAGACAGGACAGGACCAGGAACAAGTCATATTTGAAGGGCAGGCGTTACTGACTGATAAAACACAGACAATTAGAGAGGAAAGGAAGAACAGCATAGGTGGTTTTCAGTCTGTTTTATGCCTAATTTTGATTTGCTCATTGACAAAAAAAAATAGTGTTGCATGTTGCAGTGTAAACGGATTTGGTTGTAACATCACTTCAGCTTCTGCATTTCCTAGCACTGGAACAATGTCGGAAACCGCAGATGACAGGAGGTATTTTTGATCGATGAGGAAACGACAACATTAATGATTTTAACATTACTACAATAACAGATGGGAAGCCACGATGATGTGCTAATTTCGATCGTGCTTGGTGCTCTTTGTATATTCTATTAAGTTATGCCTTCTTCTCTCTCTTCTGTGGTGAACCACACTTTAAATTTAACACCATCTACTGCCTATCTCTATCTCCAAATATTCACTAGTCAGCAGTGGATGAAATGCACATTATCTTTTACTGATTTTATAAATATATATACATATATATATATATATATATATATATATATATATATATATATATATATATATATATATATATATATAAAAATATATATATATATGTATATATGTAACAGGGTTGTTATGGTAAAACCTTTGAATTACACCAAAATCTACTTTTGGTGTTGTTTTTATTAATATTTTATTTTGAAGTGTTATCTCCATCCTGTATTGTGGTGCAGTCTTTGCGTCTGTGTGCCTGAGATACGGCCGTGACGTAATCGCGTACCTGTGTAGGTATGGGAGCGCGCATGCTCACTCCAGCCAGAATCGTTTCAACATGGCTGGAAGTAAGTGTTTTCAAGTTTCAATGAGTGTCTAATATTGTGGTAAACATCATAAAACTATTATAATAATTAGGCTTAGTTAGTTGTGGGCGGAGCATTGTGTGCGTGTGAGAGAGTTTGGGACGGCAAGGGATGTGAATTTGGCGAGCTATTAGCTTAAAACTAGCAGCTAACGCTAGCCACATGGGTGTGCGTGTGTGTGCGTGTACGTAGGCATAGGCATGTGCGGGTGTGTGTGTACGTAGGCATGTGCGGCTGTGTGTGTACTGGGGCGGCTAAGCGTCTGTGAAAGCCTGGGTGTGGAGCTCCAGGAGTTAGTGAAAAAATGTCAGTGTTGACTTCCAGGATTTGGGGGCGGTGTGTGGCGGTCGCTGTGGCCGGGACAGGGCCCCCCTGGGCCGGGTAGACCTCCCGGTGCGGAGCCTGGAGGTCCAAAAGATTAAAACCCCGGAAAACGGTTAATATTAACCCCAGTACTGTAAAGTAAAGCAGCACAAACGAAGCACAAACAAATGAGAGCTTTTTCAGCTGATTTGGACGATATGGGGGGCTGCGTGACAATATAGATATATTAATATCTCAAAAACTAAAGCAGCACAAACGAAACTTTTTGCAGCACAAACCAGCACAAACAAATGAGACCAGCTCAGCTCATTTGGACGATATGGGGGGGTGGATATAAACATGTTAATATCTCAAAAACTAAAAAAGCACTAACGAAAAGTATTTTGAAATGGTTTTATTGGGGGTGGGGGGTCAACTTCACGCAGCCTGTACGAACGTGAGTTCGGGTGTGCGTGTGCATGTGGATGAGAGAATGTCCTGCATGCTTCTGACGAGTTCCTCATTTAATTACAGATTTACAGAATGACACAGCAGATGAATGACTGCATGTTTTGATGCCAAATAATACAGAGCCTTTCGAGAGACCATACATTTGCATCCTGGTCTTCATTTCCCCCCCGAACACAACGCAGAGTGAACCGGAAAAATTAAGACCAGTTACATATATATATATATATATATATATATATATATATATATATAAAATTGTTAGAATGTGTAATATATTTTAATGGAAGTCAGGTTAAAGACATGGAGCTATCAAGGCCTCTGCAAAGTGTACTCTGAAAGCCTCTTTTATCATGCTGCATTGATCTCATGAGGAGAGACAGTTGGAGTTTCTCACACAGTGTCTGTGCTGTCTGGCTGTGAACAGGGCCATGACCACTCATTACCACTCTCCATCTCCTCATATCAGACTCTGAATTTTATAATAACTGGCAGCCACAATCACATGTTCTCCCTCTGTGAGTGGGTTTTCTCCTTGTACTCCAGTTTTCTCCCTCAGAGGTGAATCGGCCATGTGTTTGTGCGAGTGAGTGAGTGATTGTTTGTCTTCATGTGTTGTGTTGGCCTTGTGACGGACTGGCAACCCGTCCAGGTTGTACCGCATCTTTGGGGTCATGGATGAACAAGAGTTTTTACTGCGGGACTGAAACGTATTCTCAAGAGTTTCATATCTCTCTTTCTCACATTAAATTCACATTTCACTAAAATCTCAGTATTTAAACAGGATCTACCATAACCAGTTTACAAGAAGAAATATTATATTTTCCATCCTTGTGTAGCAGGATGAAAGAGGCAAGTGACAGTGGGTGAAGAGCAAAGGACAATGGGTATGCATGGGACTCATGGGAGTGGTCTCTATAGTTCTCACTTCTCTTCGCTCTTTTCAATTGCAGCTGAAATGAAGCTACAATTTTTGTACTGTCAGATGTCCACAACACTATCAGGAATCTTTTGTGTTAATGTAGTGAAACAATACCATTACAACCCAATTTGATACATGTATAGAATATGAATTAACATAATATCTATGGCCTAGGAAGAGTCTTTCTGCTGTGGATAGACATTGTGCTCATTGTTGGGAGTTAAGGCCACATTATACTTCTCCAACTGCGTAATGCGTTAACCACCGAGACCCCTCCAGCCTTCATACTTCTGCGTCGTGGTGACGGATACGCGCTGCAATTTCCCGCCCGATCAGTAGGGGTCGCTGCGCAAGGTTGTTGTGCATTTGGCTACAGTGAGCAATGGCGTCTGAGAGAGAAAGAGAGAGAAAGACTGTTGTTGTTGAAACAGTGGCCGTTTCTCACTTTTCTGTGTCCCGGAACCCAGTTTTAAGATAATTTGAGGCAAGAAATTGGCCATTAAGAGTCTTAACATGTAGTTTGTGTATTAAGATATGACGTATTTATAGTTTGGCAGTGACGTTGTCAGCGGTGATCAGCTCCGCCTCTGTGGACGCTCGGTGCGCACTGTGAGCCGGCACAGAGCAGCTTCGCTCGGCCTGTCATGAGGACCAATCGCAGCTCTTGCCGTCTCCGTTGTCCCTTGATGGAGTGACGGACACTTAAAAAAATATTTTGTGCAGTCAGAGACGACACAGAGGGCTCTACGTAACCTACGCAGAGCACTTTACGCAGGAGTATAAATTGGGCTTTAGCAGGGACTGTGACATCTGTCCCCAGCTCAGACCTGATTTTGCCCAGATTATACCTCCACATCAGCTCCAGCTGCAATTACGAACACACATTTTAATACACAAACTCTACAAACACACATGCACATCGGACACTGGTAAGGCTTCATTCATCCCCCCGGTCTCGAAAACTCTTTTGTCCTCGCTTATGGCGGTTGTCTCTGAGCTTATCTCAGACTCCATTACTCTTTAATGTGTATTTAATTGAATTTCACTTTTTAAAGTGCCTAATCACAGCATAATCCCAAGGCACTTTACATGGACACATTTTTATATAACCATGTGCATGAAAGCATAATTCTTTCCAATAGCAGCACAGTGGTTAAACTCTTATGACTCATCCGACCAAAGGACTGAAGCACATAGAGGTGCAGGTAAAATGTGCTTGACTGATTCTGTTGCCGTCATGACCACATTGAAGTTTTTTCTTTTCCTAGAAAGTCCATACAATGGGGTCAGCTCTTATTCAGATTTTTGCAGTATTTTGTAAATCCAACCATTTATTTTATTTCATTGTATTTTTATTCCACTCTGGGTGATTCTGCTGATCCTGGTGCAGTGTACCTCCTTGTTCATGTACTTTATGTCTTTGAGTTACACACATACACTGCACACAAGGAAAGTAGTTGTTTTCATTCCACTCTCAGCGCCATCGCCATGTCCAGCCTTGCTTGGGGTTCTAGTCTCACAACAACTTGTATGGTCCGTTTGTGTTGCCATTTCCTGTAAATGTGAATGTACCGTACACTCTGTGTGTGGTTATTGATTATTCATGCTCTACCGACTGTCCTATCTCTAAGTGTAGATATGACACTTTTTAATTAAATGCATTTATCTACCCCCTCCACCCCCTCTCTCACCGTGCAGCAGTCTGACAGAAATGTATTACATTTGCCGTGGGTAATGGAGCCGAGTGAAGATGAGGCTCGCCTCAGGTAGAGTAGGGGCAGCCTCGGAGAACATACATAATAAATACGTGCAGACATACATCTGTGTAGATGAGCAGGGGCATTGATGACTGAGTACATATCTTCATGCGTAGTTCAGGAAAGTGCACATAATTTGTCTCTGACTGCATCAACTCGTGCAAGTTCATCAGCGCTGATTGATAAAAGGACATTTTTCTTGTATGCACCGAGTGGTCACACACATTCTGTTCAAAAAGACAAATTTTTACGGAGATCTCCTTAGTATGATGAGCTGATGCTGCTCTTTCTTTTTCATGTCATGCCACAGAAGTTCATGACGATGCTTGCAAAGTCTGTCACAGCTGGAGATAAAATGATGGAGGAGAATCTAATGCTGATTCAGACAGAAAAGCAAAAGCAGTGAAACTTTTATTTACACATTTTCAGTTTTGTCTTCACACATCTAATAGTTTAGTAGGAAAAGACGGATTTAGGCAGTGTCTGATACAGCTTAAATGTGACTTCTTCCCTGGGTGACCTTGTTGATTAAGTCATAAAAGCTTCAGAAATCCAGAACTATGTGATTGTCTCTGTGGTCTTATCGAGCTTCTTATACAGTCATGTCTGCTCGGACAGTACTCTCGTGTGCACTTTGCAGGCAGCTCCCTTGTAGTTAAAAAAGTCCAAGTGTTACACCACTTACGCTGTGATTATGTCATTTCTGGTGCATGCATAGATGAGCTACGGTGAGAAGAAACCAAACTTTAAGAAGGTTTGTTTCAAGTAATAGTCCAGTCATGACAAGGTCTTTGGAGTAGATAAAGACTTCCCTTTCAACGTGTCTTTATTACTTGTTAAGAATGTCATTAAATGCTCTCAGGTAAACCACTCACAGCTGCATTTTATCCCTCTACACTCTACTGTTCTTTGTTGCTTGCAGAATGCAGCCTAATATTGCGCTGTCTGTCAATGTTATTTATGTGATATTTATGTCTTAGCTGTGTGGAGTTGAGAGGGCGTGAATGTGCTTCAGCAAGCAACAAGAAAAGACGGATTTTATGTCAACCTACGCACGACTGTTCTTCAAATGACTGCATTTTTCACTCTGGTCAGAGGGAAGTGGCTCCTGGTCTGTCACATAAAACCTAGGTTTTCAGCTTTACTTGGGCTTTTATATGAGACCTGCATTTTGATGTTGTGAACAAAGACATACTGTATTCAAATGACCTTTATTTAAAAGTTTAAAAGCAACAATTTTCTCTCTGTATAATTCACTATATTTTGTCGGTGACATTGCTGACTGATTTCCCTGAGCGTTCTTAGATTGACAAATTAGAATTCAGCTCAAAGCAGAGAGCTGAGACCACTGTATTTCAGTGTTTACCTTCACCCCATGTTTGCCACCTGAAGCCTCTGCAAATAATGAGTTTATATTCACTCTGGTTTCAGCTCTGGCTCGTGCTCTCATGAGACATAACTGGTGCAAATCTCAGGCTCGGTTTTTGTTCGTTTTTTTTCTCTCTCGCTCATCTGCATAATGCACTATGACACGTGCAATCAGGAGGGGCCGTATTTGCATAGGCTCGCTTTTGAACTCCCTCCGTTGACACGGTGGCAGTGTTAGTTATCGGCCGGTATTTTGACAGCCTCGTGAAGCGAGGTCATCAGCGCTGGTTTTTCGGAATGCACCTCGACAACAGTCAAGCTAATGGGCGGCATGTTTACAGAGTTCAGATTGTCTCTCATTACTGTAGAGCCAAATATACTGCTCGTAAATAAAGATGAGGGAGAGAAAGAGGTGGAAGACTTATCACAAGAGCGGTGTGGGGAGACGGGTACATGTTTTTGCTTTCTGTATGCTGCCATGCTGGAGATTAAGTTTGATTTATTTCTTCTTTCATTATTATTATTATTATTAGTAGTATAGCTTGATGTTTATCTCACTGCACTGCATATATATCAGGATCCTGAATTTGCTAATCAGGCAACTTCAAACACAAGAAAAAAAACAAGTCATTTCACAGCTGCTACTCTCATTCACAGCCATTGGCTTCTGGAGCAGCCATTGTGCAGTGGCTTCATAAATCTTCATACGATATTGATGTGTCAATCTAGTCATTGGGTTTACTGTCAGCCCATCCAGGTGCCGTAAAGATTAGTGGGTCTGTTCACTGTCTGCTGTGAGAGGATGCCCTTGAGTGAGCAAGCAGTAGGACATTCAAACACCCTCCGGATATCTAAACTCCCAAAGCACATTTTGATCTATGTTCACTTGAGACATTTATTGTCTGCCTACATTGTTCTCTTCACATTTCTATAATATAATAATATTTCTATATTATGTCATCATCATATAACTCTGTTTTACATTGTAGTACAGTAAAAAGCACTTTAAAATAGCCTATTTCATTCAATGGCTGAACTTTTTTTTCTCTTTTTCGCAGATCACCACACTACGCGTGTCCAGAGGTCATTCGGGTAAGTCATTTTTTACAGAATCATAACATTATTTCTGCTCCACTAGCATTATTTTTTATAGACCACCTCCAGGACCTTTATTTGACCCTCTGTAACATGTTATGGTGAATTTTTGGATCATTTTTCCAAGGCAATTTTATCAAATGTTGGGAAATACCTTGTGCCCTCTATCCGGGTACTGTCAGGGGGTATTACAAATCAAATGTAATACCTTTTAAATACCACAAATGTAATGCCAACTGCACTACCATAACAGTTAAAAGGATACAGTGGAGGATCAGTATGGATTATTATATATTTGCCAACTTGACACGGTCACGAGTTGTGTGTTCTACGGATCCCGAACTGATAATCTTTGACTCAGGATTTGCAAAAGTTAATTCTAAAAAAAAGTAATTTTTTGGAGGGGCATTAAAATCCTGCTTTGTGCAAACTTCGGGGGCAATTTCAGATATTTTAATTGCATTGTTCCCTGAGTCCCTGCCAATATCCTAGCGTGGTCCATATAAGTTTAGCCAATAGAAACACACTCTCTCTCTTTCTAAACCCACTGACGCTTCAACACTCCCTTCTTCTCAGGGGGAAAAATATGACGGAAGGAAAGCGGACGTCTGGAGCTGTGGGGTCATTCTTTTTGCCCTGTTGGTGGTGAGTGTCAGCTTCTTCTTTACTTACTGGTGGAGACTGATTTTGCTCTTGTTTTGTCCACAAACCAAAATGATTCAGTTTTAATGATTTCTTTGTATATGTGGAGCAAAGACTAAGAAAATATTCACATTTAAGAAGCTAAAGCAATCAGAAATCTTGTTTTAATCATGAAAAAAGCTTCAAACCGATTAATCGATTATCAAAATAGTTTAGCGATTAATTTAGTAATCGATTAATAATCGATTTATCGTTTCAGCTCTAGTCTACAGCTGAACTTCATGAAGGACCTGATCACCATTAATAAATAACATTGAGGTGCGGTAATTTTGGGTATTGCCAGTCCTTGATCTGATACTTGAGATGGAGATCGGAGCATCCCATTTGATTTTTCCATAATGTTGGCATCCCTTTATTACAACTGTGATCAGGTGAATCTTTTGACAGGGCAGCCATGACTCTGCACTCTGACTGCTGATTAGACATTGACCTTATTGGAGTATAAAAAGATGGACAACATGCTGGAAGCCATCATAGACCCCCAAACTCAATCTGTATGTGTGGGGGAATTAAATACTATCATTTAGGAGGTTGTACCCGAAAAATATGCTCCAGAGATGCCCTCAAGCTGGTTTCTTGCACACCAGAAGATCTGAGAGAAGAAGCATCTTTTTTTTTTTTTATTAATGATCCTGCATCCACACACAGCACTACCCATAATCAGGTGTATTCTCCAGCTGCGGTTTCCCAGCCAATGCCGCCCTGAAGCTTTGTCTCATCAACAGCTGTACCTGTAGTTTCCCACACACTCTTGCTCCATGAATAATTTATCCAGACAAACTGAAACAATAGAAGCCCCAAATAAATACCCACACAGACAAGGCAGCTTTATGGCCACAGGCCTTGTGCACTTTGTCTTTGTTTTTGCCGCTTTCTCCCTCACTCCATCTCTGTCTGTCTCATACATGAGTTTACTTTTGTGAAGGAGAGTCTCGCTGATACTCATGTATTGTGTAAACCTGATGTTTTCTGTTATTTCCAGTGTGGCCTTGCTTCTCTCGCTCCAAACAAAAGTTTTTTTTTCTGCTGTCATTGTTCCATATTCTACATTTTTGTGCTTGCTGTTTGGCAACGAGATAACCATTTGTTGTATATACTCCCTATCAGTTGGACTGCACTTAGATCATCTGTTATACAAACCTCCCCCTTTCCCCCCCCCTCTGTCTCTCTTCATTTCTCCGCTTTTCTTCCCGTCTCTCTCACCCCTTTTCCTCCTTCTTTCCCTCTCCATCTTGTCGTCTGTTGGGGTTTGTCATTCATCACACAGTCACATCTGTGAGGTGTCGGCTCGCTCTGATAAATGACTCTGATGAGAGAGCGCTAAATGAACGAGGTAAATGCGAAAGCAGGGTAATTATTAGAAAAGGAATTTTTTTGAGCTTACTGCTGTTTATTATTTATTTTGCATCACAGCTCTGGGCAGAATGCAGTCATTTCAAAGTTGAGCAAGTTGAGAAAGTGAGCTTATTCTTTAAGTCAGGCAGGATTAAGACTCTTTTGATTCTTCTTCCAAAGCCCTGTTTTTCATTTATATACCTATTTTCTTTTCTCCTCTCAATCGTGTAAAGTCGGTTTCTGTTCTAATGCTGCCATTAAAACTTCAGTGCACAATGCGTCCTCTCTACGTACATTTTGGTTCCTACACATTCAGCGCACACTTACCATTTCCAATTTCTTTCTCTCTCCCTTTTGTCAATCTCTTCTTCCTGCCCTTTTCTCTTCAGGGTGCCCTGCCATTTGATGATGACAACCTGAGAAATCTTCTGGAAAAGGTGAAGTTGGGAGTGTTTCACATGCCACACTTCATCCCTCCAGACTGTCAGAATCTTCTCCGGGGCATGATTGAAGTGGATGCCACCAAAAGACTAACGGTGAGTTCAATTAAGATATTGGAGGATACGCTGTTGTTAGAGGTGTGTATACCCCCCCCCCCCCCCCATACAATTCAGGGAAGAGACATTTTTTTTATTATTATTGATTAAATACAGTCTGATATGATTCAATGCAATACAATACTCTCTGTGTTATTTTCAGTTCCAAGATAGAATATACCAATTGCTGAGCAGAGAATTCAATGTTTTTTTCATTTAATTTCTTCAGATTCACAGCTAAAACCCTGCTCTTATGTTTACTTTATCACATTTAGACAAATATAATGAAACTTAATGCCTGAGCAAACATTTCTGTCATTATTAATATAAAGTAAAGTCTGTCTGTCGTACCTATGCCCGTGATATTATGATAAAGTAGCATTTCAGACATCGATCTTCTCATTTGCGATGTGATGTTTCGAGAGGTTCAACTGCATCATTTTAACTTGAGAATAATAATAACACAACAGTGAGATACAGATCGACATGACGTCTTGCAAGTGAATCGCCTGAAGAGTAAATCTCGTGAGAATTTGCGAGCGATTCACAACATTAAAAGGTGGAATATTGACTGATTCATAGTGCATTTGGATAGATAGTGTTTCTTATTGATGTTTATTGCATCTTTATAGCCGATTACCATTTCATATCAATTCATTTTTACACCCATAGCTGTTTAGAATGTTCATATCCTGCTAGTATGTGTGTGGTCGTGGTTTTAGCTTAGCTCCTTATACCCAATAAAGAGAATTTTTGATATTAAAGTAACATTGGAGATAACTTCCAGACGAGGCCCATAGAAGAAGGATTATATCCTAGGTTTGATGTTGAGGAACTAGACTTGGCTGAATGGGAAATGAACCCCTGCAGGCAGGTTCAAAACTGTTTAAAAATGCTTTAAAAGGCTTCCCCTATGTGTGTGTGTGTGTGAGAGTGTGTGTGTTAAATCAGCATAGATATTATTTGAGACAGTATTCAAGCAACAAATTAAAAAACACACAAAAAAACACATCAAGTTTAAGAGCAGAATCGTTCTTTTGCAAATTCAAGCTGGGAAAACTTGTACTGCTTCAAGGAGAGAACAAGACGGCAGAGACAAACATCCACTAAAGTGGATAATATCAACTCGGCACTGAAAAACAACCATTGTCATTTTGTGTGTTTGTTTCTGTCCTCCCTTGTGTTTCCCAATGTTTTCCTCATCCCCAGCTCTGTTTGAGTTCTTGAGTCCTCACATACACGGTGTGAATTCGACAGAGGACGGCTGTTTGTGTACATTCCCTCCGCTCTATTTAGTGTGCTCGTCACAGTGTAAGGCACTTTCTATACAGCGAGTGATCACCTTGGAGAGGAGGCTGTGTGAGAGCACAGGGGTACGAAGGGCAGAGAGTCGGTACAGAGAAGGAAAGAGCCAGACAAAAAGAAGTGTGAATAATGACTTTACACTTCACAGAAATAGTTGCCTTTTGTACTTCTCCTGTATTTCACTTTCAGAATGCACAGATGTATGCTTGTAAGTTTGTGTAGCTGCATGCACACCTGATGTGCATGCTGTATGTACGTGCCCTTTTTAGACTCCAGAATCCAGGATTCTTTGTTGATCAGTACAGTGTTAACAAAACTGACTTGCCAGTAAGCAAATGTCCTCATGCTACCTCTAATTCCCCACAAGTGAGCTTATTGTTCACAGTGTTAGAATGACATTCTGACTCATAGAATTATTCATCATGCTAGTAAACAAACAAAATTATACAAAGGATGAGGTGGTCATTTGCAGGGAAGATGGCAACCCTGAGAAGAGGCCCTTCAGGCTGCATCAACTCGACTCAGTTTTTGTTCAAAAACGAACATGTTCTGAACTGGATTTGCCTCCTTCCCACAGTATTCTGATATTAATTAGTGTTTAAAAAATGTCCTGGGCTACATTTTAGTCTGGACAGTTGCAGGTACAATAGTGATAGTTGCCCAGATTATCTCCCTTTATACCCAGGGAGTATAATCTGTTTCTTTTATACTGTAGAACAACAAACATGGCAACATTTACTGTTCCTGCATTTCCCTATGGGAACAACAAAGAATATATACGTGATTGACAAATCAAGTAACACAGAATTTGTTCGTTTTTTTCATTTTTATTATTGTAATTGTTATTATTACATCGTTGTTTATCGTTAGTAGAAATTTCTGAAGATGCTCAAACACCTGCAGAGAAGAGAATCATCTTCTCCAGTGTGTACATGCCCATTATATCTGAATGGCCATGTACATTTCCAAATGTGTTATTATGGACAGCAGACTCTCATATGTAACCAAAATGCTTATCTGATAGCAGACCAATTTTATCCTGAAAGCATAATTTTCAAAGAAACACGCAGCCTCAGAAGTGTTTAAACAACTATTTGGGCCGCACCTCGTTGGTATGCTGTACATACAATGTATGCTGTGTTTTCCGTTTTCTCAATTTGACGAGGACAGGTCACCCTGACATCCCCCTAGATATGTCCACCAGCCTCCAGCGCTGTCCTTGGCAAAACGTTACACAGGGACAGAACTGCTGGGAGGGAATAGAATATGCTTCCTGTTCCCCCCCCCCCCCAGGTGTGAGCACTCCAAATGGAGCTTGGGGGATATGTTGTAACCTTACAGAATGTCAAACAGCTCTGCGAGATTGAGCATTCTCCGAGTTTAGTTGTGTCTTGGATGTAGACAGGCCACTTGAGGGTGGGAAAGACATTTTTTTTTTTTTTTTTTTTACTCGGGATTACTTTTAAAAATGGTGAGAGTTGTTTGCTGAGTCAGATCGATAGGGCAGTCAGACCATAACTACTTGCCGTATTTCAGTAAATAAGTTTCCACACACAGTTTTCAATTTCGCTGTCTAATCCCCAGTGTACAAGCACTAACGGGGAATCCATTTATTGAATGGAGTGTCTCTGCCTCCACTTCACTAGGTGGCGATATGTTCCCATTTCCGCTTGTTAGTATCAGGCGGTTTAGCTTGTGGCTAGTTGTTAGCATGTTGAGCACCACTCTGAGTCGTCCTCCTACTTCCATAAAGTATCAAACAGGTCTCAAAAGTTACCAACCTGGGATTTCACCATGTTTGTCTCCCTGTCGTCTTCTTTGTCTTCTGTGTGCTAGCATCTGGGTCAAACCAGGGTTGATGGGCTTGAGTCCATCTAAAGGGGTCGTGTTAGTCTAATTTTGAGTCCAGAGTTAAAGGGACACTGTGTAGTATTTATGGGTTTCATGTGATCAGGTGAATCTTTTGACAGTGCAGCCGTGACTCTGCACTCTGGCTGTTGATTAGACATTGACCTTATTGGAGTATAAAAAGATGGACAACATGCTGGAAGCCATCCACTTTTTTATACATATTATGTGCTCCTGCATTGTCTAGTCCCTGTATAATAGTTTTTGTTTCTTTTTTGTAGTGTTTCAAAAAGTCATGTAAAATAACATGGTCGTGCGCTGCAGTTGCATTGCCACTGTTAGCAGCGAGACGCCATGTTTCTACCGGAGCCTGTAACGACAAACGCGAGGGAACAAATCAAGCGTCGCTTTATTATGTAGCAGAAGTCCCGCCTCCACTCTCTCCGCTTTGTCTGCTACGGCCGCGGTAGCTCGCCCTCTCCCTCGCCTCACGAACCTCATCTGCTGACACGGAGAAAGACGAGGACGACATTTGACCGGCTGAGGATACCGTATCGCTCAGGGAAGGGAGGGGGTGAGCAGAGGAGCAGTTCTTTGTTGTAAATTTAAGCCTCTCCTCTAGATGTCACTATAAACTACTTACTTCACCTTTAAGTTCCATTTAATAAAAATGCAGTCAGACTAACAACTTACATGTATTTTTGTAGTTTAGTTTTAGTTGGGCTAATATGACACCATTATATTAAAGGGGTAATATTATGCGAAATCAACTTTTTAATAATTTAAATCCATATATTTGGGACTTGGGCGGCCCTATCAGTCAGTAAAATGTGAAAAAAAGATCAATCACTCATATTTTTTTGTGGTCGTCCTCAGTCTAAGTACAGGAGATGAAACACACGATGTTGACTTCCGCGCACATTGGGATTGCTGTTAGCTCTCAGTAGCCTCTGTGGCTAGTTTCGTTTTCATTTTTTTTAATGTGGACCTAAAGAGATACTACTGAACCGAGCGTTCTGAACAGGGATGTTTTGGCAGGGTGATAGAACTGCTGTGGTGCTGCATGCTTATGGTATTTTGACCAAAGCATGTCACAGACATGTTCATTAGGACACCAGGGAACTAGGTTAACTTGGAGAAATAGTGTATAATATGACCCCTTTAACAAACTTTTCCATTCATATTCTATTAATTTGATTTTGCCAGAAGATGCATTCAAGTACACACACAAAGCCAAATCTCAGACTCTGATACACCATTCCCACTGGTGTTCGTCAATTTTTTTTAACTTGTTAACCCGGGTTTAAAAATCAATGTTATCCCCATTACACTTAGTATGAAAGGGGCTTTAGTGGGGGGATAGTCGTAAGTTATAAACACAGACATCCTGTATCGCTGGAACGATCTTCCTCCTCATGATCTCCGGCTAATAGGAGGATTGGCTAACTTCATATATTAAAGAGCTGTACTTCACATATTGATAATACCCCATGGGCACAGTGCAGATAAATTACCAAGGGTGCTGGAATGAAAAGATGTAAGTGTAAAAGAGTGTTTTGCATGTGTCAAATAAAGCATGGCCTCATTCACACATACACAGATGTGATTAACTTCAACAAATGCACTGAAACCACCAGATTCTTCTTTTATGATGACCGTATGTGACCCTCTAGACATCCATTAATCAATCTTGGTGTGTGTGTAGCGTCTCTGGATCTCTTCTTGATGTGAAGCACTTCAAAGATCCCTGTGTCTCTGCTCACTGAGTAATACTGACTTACACAGGCAGAGATCGGAAACTACAGGAGGTCAAGATGGGGAAAAAAAGAAAAAGGGCGTTTCAAGCCTGATATCCTCGGTCAAACTGTATAACTGATTTGTGAAGCCTGATTTAAAAAGCTCCTTGGCTTCACTACTCTTTAGGCAATCCAAATTCTGCCGTGTATTAAAGATTCATGTAGGTGATGATGGTATAATGTGTGGGGGATCTTTTCTTCAAGTGAGCATTGATTGAATGCAACAGCCTACCTGAGTATTGCTGCTGACCATGTCCATCCCTTTATGACCGCAGTGTCAGAATCAGAATCAGAACCATCTTTATTGGCAACGTATGAGAACACATACAAGGAATTTGACTCCAGCATTTCAAAGCAGAGAATGATGTGGACTTTTTACATGATTTGAAACCTAATTTCAAGCAGTGACTTTGTCAATCATTACATTTTGGCAAGGTGTAGGGTAATGTTTTTCTATAGCTTCACACACACATGTAACATTTTTGCATTAAAATATCAAAAAAGGTGAGCCTAATGTTATATATTTTGTTAGAAATCAATATTTCTAGTTCAAGATAAGGGATTAATTTTGATCACATTTGAATGGCATCATCCTCTTTACCTGTCTCTGATATAACTTCTGTGACAGTGAGTGAGAAAGGAAATATTCAGTACTACTAGTAAACCAGTGTTCTGGTGTTTTTCATTTTAATGTCTGAATTTGTTTCAAATACATCATGACTGTTAGTGCTGTTTGCTGTGTGTTCTGTAGCTGAAGCTCTCTCTAAGTGACCACCAAGGGAGACAATTCCCATGATCCCACCATCAAACTAAGTCTTTTGTTATTGTTTTGTGCATTTAAATGATACAAATATGTACACATTTATATATACAGTCTGTGGCTGTTGAAATCTACAGTAACTGCTGCTCCGCTAAGCTGGGGCTATAAACTTTACTGCATCCTTTTTTTTTCATTTTTATGATAGAATTTTGTGACTGCCTTATTCATAATGATACGTGATATAACCATAGACCATAATATAGAAAACTCAGCTCAGTTGGGCTTTAAAATAAACTGTTTTCCCCCCACTGATGTTTTTTTCCCTGCTTGCATTAACAGCCACAGTGTATGATTAAGAGACATACTCATGCTGAGACTTGAACTAATTTGTATCAATGCAAGGTTGCTTGAGAATTAATTCATGCGGCACCCAGATACAAACCTGAATATACGGCTCCTATAGACACACCCAACCACGTTTGTGTTGCAGTAGCAAGTAACGTCTGCCCGAGTTAAAGAAGCTGGAATTGGTACTGTCACATTTAGAGACTGATTGATGCGATACAGCATTTCAAACCACATCACTTTCAAGCTCGCCTGTGATATCAGTCTCTTGCCTCGAGGCCTTCAATAAAAGTCAGTGAGAGTAGGTCACCCACCGGCCTGTATCTGACAGTCAGGGTGTCTCTGTCAATACTGTGACCTCTGTGAAAACAGACAAGAATCACCTACAGTCAGTAGTCTTCTCTGCTCTGTGACTGCACCACACATTAAGGCATTTATCAGAGTAGTTCAATGCCAAGGCTGGGTGAGCATATCAAGACATTGATGAGAACACATGGTGAAGAACTACCTCTAAATAAGTGACAATAATTAGACTTGCTATGTTGCTCCACAACAACAGCAGGGACAAATTAAAAAATCCCCAAAGTGACATTGATGGTGTTTTCCTCAGTGGGCTGTTAAAACCTGGTGGAGTCATTCTAACACACACATCTTCCTCTCTTGCCCTTTGCTCACAGTGTCTCTTTCACTCTGCATTTCCTTTTCCTCAGCGGAAGGACTGTGTTAGCAGTGTGGGTGATAAAAGTGCGATGACGAGAGCAGTCGGTGTGTTTGTGTGAGAAAAGGCGTGTAAACAAAAATGTGCAATATTGGGCTGTCCCTGACAATAGATTGTGATGGACCTGTGGCCATGGTTGAAATGGTTTGTCCTACGTTGCTGTGGCAAAACAGTTCTGTCATGAGACCAAATACAGCATTTAAAAAATGTGTCTGCTCTACTAACCAAGGCTGTCAAATTAACAGAAATTAAGTTCGAACAAATATTACATACATTAGATTTTGCCTCAGCCCACACCAACACAAATATTATGATGGCATTTATTCTCACTCGTACCATTAATAACACGGGGTTGATCACTTCTTGAGCTGCTCATCTGTGATGCCTCCTCCACCACTTCACTTGAGTTGAGCTAATCTAACATGAGAGTCCCCAGATATGTTCCTGGCTTTGCCATCTGTGGTGTAAAACCTGAAACTGGTAGTTTAAATGTAAAGCCTCCATCTAACTTCACCAACTGGAGAGGCTTCAGTCTTATTCTAGGCTGCTTTGTGGCAGGTCATTCATGTGGATACTTTCAACATGACCCAGCAGAGAGCAGAGACCATAGCCTCTGTTTTACCCTTTTAGACGCTGTACTTTTTAACTCTTTAACATCGATTGTATCTCAGATGACACGTTTGCGCAAGCACATTTTGCATTACTGTAATTACGCGGCAGTTTGTGCTATCTCAAAAATTCCAAGTTATTACGGTAATTTCACTTGCGCTGTTGCAGGACGCCGTACCGAAAAATGCCTGGCCATACTTTACATTTGTTGGCCTGTTTTTGGAGACAAAAACACAAAGAAATGTTACTTTAAATATGGTGTGTGCTGTTTTAAAATAACACGTTTTCTTTTAAATTAGGGATGCAACGGTACACTTTTCCCACGGTTCGGTATGCATCACGGTTTTGGGGCCACGGTATCGGTACGGTTTCGATATCTTAATATAAAACTACTCAGACAAGCAATTGTGTATTTTCACACATTTTGAGGGACTGAAACGTACCGAAATACCGCTGTTTGCCGTTGCGTATTGAACCGAACAGGGTGTACCGAACGGTTCGATAAAATACCGAATACCGTTGCATCGCTATTTTAAATACACTATTTTAACATACGTAAATGTTAAGTAAATTGTAAATAACTGCCAGATATTGAACGTTATTTTGGAAAAATTGGCAAAAACCACTTGCTCACAGTACATTTTCTAGTCATTTTATGGTTCAAATAAGTTACGACTAATCCTATTGGTTGGTTAGCCCTACGACTAACCACCCAATAGGAATGTAGCTTGAAATTATACCTTGACTAACATGTGTTGACCCTTCTAGCTGTACAGATGGATGACCTGCATTGATGACATGTTATTCCTTTATTTTTGCTTGTGCGTCTACGTACATCAAACCTGATGACATAGGTTTATTAGATCTGTCTCGCACACCAATAGTCTTATAAGATTGGTGAAATTGTACCGTCTGTATGTGCCTCAGGAGAAATGGAAAGAAAGTGGGAATGGGAGATTCCTTCAGACCAGAGGGCTTGGCGGGGTCAACAGTGTGTGTGAGGAAGATAATATCCTCCATTTATAGCTCTCTGGTATCGCCTCGCTCTTTTTATCCCGTGCTTGCTGTCGTATGATTTTTCCCAATATTTTTCTCCCTGTTGGCAGAATAAATATTTGAAGACCTAATTTATTTACCTCCACCGTTCAATTTGGCTGTATTGTCCTGTTGCATTTCCATTTATCCAGTAATCTCAAGGCTTACTTAGGCTACGCTGCACAGGCTTTTCTACACACAGACTCTGACTGATGATTGTTTTGCCTGTGATTCATTTGCATTGCACAAAACGGGATAAAAATGTTTCTAAGCAAGTATGAGGCATGTGTACTGACTGTGTTTTCTCATGTTTTTTTTGTTTACAGTTAGAACAGATCCAGAAGCACACATGGTACATGTAAGTACTTTCTTCCCTTTTAAACCCTACACTTCTTGTCACATCCTCCACCTCTGTTACAGTGTTACAAGGGGCTTATAGACCTGAGGGGAGCTACCACATGATAAACGACTTTGAGCTCCAGCCCTGTACATGAGAGTACCATTGAGTAGGGCATGACTTCACTCTCGGGGATGTGGGGGTAAATTGGTAGCCCATGAAAGAGGATGTGCCACATATGGTCAGCTGAGCAGCGATGTAGTGGAGGGTGAACCCACCTAACCTTAGTGTTCCCACCATTTAACTTTCATAACAGAGAGTATCCGCCTTTAACAACCAACATAAATCTTTTGAGAGAATTTGCAGCATGTCACTGCATATGATGTCAGAGTTCATTTTTATACACATTATATATATATATATATATATAGCCTCATATATTAATATACTGTCACCAGATCTTCCCATTTACAAGGGGACCAACTCACTCAAAGGAAGGATTTAAAAGCTGCTTTCACCCTAAGAGTGAAGATGAATTATTGGTGGTTTATGTTTTCTGTGATGTGCTGAAAGAGCGTACAAACAGAGTGTGTGACTGAAGAAAAGAGCATGGAGAGAAGACTAATGTAGGGAACAGTGAGGAGGATGCCTGACTTTCTCCCTCTGCTGGTCAAGCAACTGACTGAATACACGAATGCATGAATTAATCACTGCAGCTTTTCTTTTTTCCAGAAGCAACTAGACAGTGGTGTGATTATAGAAGCATGCAGCGGGCTAGTCACATCACACAAACTACAACTGTTTCTCTTTGTATCCAAATTCAAATGAAGCCATCCGCTCCTGTTGTGTGCTTGATTGCTTTATTGGCTGGTGTGCTTCCTAACAATCTGTGGCACTGAAAGGACAGCTCTAAATCCTTTGCACTAACCGCTGTAAAACACAAAAGATGATGCACTAAAACAAACCGTATCCACCAGGTTCAGTCATCATGAGCAGTTACTTGCACTGCCAGCTTTAGGAACCTGTAAACTAATGCAGTCTTACACACGCACGCACGCACACACACACAAACACACGCACACACACTCTGTTGAAGCTGTATAGAGAGCTGTTGATTTGACATTATGGTTGCGTTTCTCAGTATACTGCGAGGACCACATTTATTTCAGATAGGCTAGTTTTAGTTTTGGTGAGGTATAAAGAATAAGCCGGCATCTGTATGTTTCCATATGTGCAGTAATCTGTACTGGAATAAAACATATCTTTTTTCCGTTTTTATATACTGGCTTACATTTATTTGAGCTCACAGTGGAGAAGGAGCAAATCATTTTAAAAAAGATTTCTCACACAAACTGATGTGTATTTCAGGCTGTGTACACAGTATCACAGTTCACATATTACAGATAAATGTATTTGTAACAGATACCAAGAATCTGAGAGAAATCCCCTAGAAAATTGTACCAGTGCAGTTAAGTGTTTTATTTAAAATGCCAAAAGACTAAAGGCTTGTCTGTGTACTCCCTAAACACTGGGAGAGAACTCAGACATAATAGTAAATAGTCTGGAAAGGAGGAATATTGGAATAATGTTTATTAAACAAGCTGAGGAGAGAGAATTGTGGCTTAATCATGTGTCTTCATCTTACTTCGCATTATGACCACAGTTCCTCCTCTGAAGATTACATACAAAATTAGAGGGATGAGCCACTTTTGAACAATATTTAAATAGTCTATCAATTAGTACTTATGTACCCTAAGATTATACATTTTTTGTTTTTGTAAATCTGCACTAAAACTTAAAACATTTATTCCAAACGTTCATTTGATATTTTGACAGTTTTGTTTTTTCAATGACCTGTTTTATGTTTTTAATATTTAGTGTCTACATTGTTTTTATTTTGGATATGTTTAACTTTTAAGCAAATTGAAGTCAGCAAGTGAAACAATACTTTCTATCTTTTGCTACGATCAAACCTGCATCATTTTGAGGTAATGTTGAGGTCATCAGTTGCTCTGGTTTCTTAAAGATCAATAAGAAGAAAATCGATGCAGGTCAACCTCAAAGCAAAATGACAAAACCTCGGGAAAATGTGTAACTATGAAAGCTTCAGGACAAGAACATAAACAAGTTTCCCCATATGACACACATTTTAATGTGTTGTCATTAAGATATACTGTATGCACAAACTAATTAAGGCTTGTAGGTAGCAAGGAGCAAATGGCTGACACTGTCCTCATTTATTTTGTGATGTTTGCATTCCCAGAGGGGGGAAGAATGAACCAGAGCCAGAGCAGCCTGTGCCTAGGAAGGTGACCATCCGCAGCCTTCCCTCTGCAGACGATATCGACCCCGACGTACTGGACAGCATGCACTCGCTGGGCTGCTTCAGAGACAAAAACAAGCTGCTGAAAGACCTTCTCTCAGATGAGTGAGTGAATAGAGGAGCAAAAGAGCATCAGAAGAATAAAATAAAATAGTTAAATATGGTAAAAAATATAGATATAATAGGAGATGAGGATACCTGTGGACTGCAGCAAAGGATGTGTACGTGATGTCAACAGTTGTCCTTGTTTAGTTCGCATCCAAAGTGAACGATCTTACACGAAACCTGCTTCCACTTCTAATTGTTAACATTCTACTACTGTTTGTGTCTCAGTTGCACGTGTATTTTGCAAAAAGTATTTTTCTCACTTTCCTGTTTATTTTCCCTCTATGTTGCATTTACCAAGCTTCTTCCCTTTAGCACTCCATAAGCGTTACTGTAGGACCTAGCGTTCTCCCCATCTCTTCCCTTCTCCCTCATTTCTCCTGGGAACAAACCCGTAATAGTGCTGGACTGGAGGAATATCTGCTGTCTCCATCTCCCCTCCCTTAGTTCATTTTAGCTGAAGTTGCAGGTCCTTGTCTCTTTGCCTCCTACTGCTTTCCAATCTGTCTTTATTATGGGATGCCTTTTGCATTGGAGAGCGTTGGCCTACAGGCTAAATATATTAGGCTCTTTCTGGTTTACTGCGAAAGAAATGGCTGAACTCGTAATGTTTTGATACTTGCATAAACTTTGTGCTGCAGATGCTGCGTATGCAGAGAGTGCATATCGTAAAGCATATATGCAAAACATTATATGATAGCTTAATGGTCTGTAAAACTAAACTTTTGTTTTAATGTTGGAAGCTGTTTAGTAGCACCCAAAAAGATTAGGACATTTATCATAGTGAAGGTTTTTGCTGTTTAATATCTTCCTCAGGCACGTGCAGCTCTTACTGCTGCACATATTGTATTAATGTGAATGGGATTTTCTTATGTATACACTGCAGTAATCAGGATTCCATCAGTAATTTAGCATTTCCAGCTGTCTTAAGATCATTTTTATTGCCTACTGCTTGCAGTGACAACCAGGAAAAGATGATTTACTTCCTGTTGCTGGACCGTAAGGAGAGATATCCAAGTCAGGAGGACCAGAACCTTCCTCCTCGGAATGAGATTGGTGAGTAGAATAGAATAGAAAAAAAAAAAATGTATATGTAAAAATGTGACATGTAATGATTTTTTTTGCCTTTCACTCATTCACTCACACATTCACACAATGCACCCAATGTGGTGCCACATTTCCTCTCAAACATCTGTCACATGATGCAGCCACAGCCACCACCAGGAGCATCTCACAGTTATATGCGTCTGGCCTCGGGCCACGTAGATCAGTGGAGCAGGGAATCAAACCCAGACCTTCCAGTTGGAAGATGACCCACTGCACCACTGGTCTGCTGCTGCACCATAGATATTGACTCATCTAACAAACACATTATATTTGTTCAGGAAAATTAAGCACAGATTTCCATTCACAGAAAACTGAGCAGAGACATATGCTTTACTTAGACTTATACTACGGTAATGTGTGTGTGTGTGCGTGCGTGCTGTGAGATACTGACATTTTGATGAATAGACTCCCTCTTCAGTGAATGCGATACAGTCAATACAGTGGCCATTAGTTCAAGGTCTTGGAGGAAGCCATTACTTATTCACTATTACTTGAAATGTCAACACGATCAGCACCAAACATCACTCAATATTCACACACATTTGCACACGGTGCACAAAACTGGAGAAAGTTAATCATATCAATTGCGTCCAATTGGTAATTGGCTTGTCTTTGTCGTTTTTCCCACAGATCCTCCAAAGAAGCGAGTGGACTCGCCCATGTTGAACCGCCATGGTAAGAGGAGACCAGAGAGGAAGTCCATGGAGGTCCTCAGTGTTACAGATGGAGGCTCACCTGTGCCGGCCAGGAGAGCTATCGACATGACGCAGCACGGACAAAGGTAGGCGTGGATGTGGAACAATTCAAAAAAAGTTATTTTGAGATCATTATATTTTGAAAATAGGGACAAAACACATTCATGAAAATGGGTGGAGGGTGTATAGGGGCAATTTGGGTGATGTCCTACCAACTAGGAAGAGAAAGAGAATTTTTTTTCCAAAGATCCTTGGTACTAATATTCCTTTAAGCCTTCTCTGTCAGCAAATGTTTTTATCAGTGTTCTAGACATATTATATGTCATTGTCCAATCAGAATTGTCGGATTCAAGTCATGTTTTAAATGGTCCCGCCTCTTTTGGGGCGATTTGATTGACGTGGAGAATCGCCCCAGCATTCTCCCATTCACATTATGTATCAGGTAAAGGTTGTGAAAGCTCTTGATCCTTGGTCACTTAATATGCTGCCCCTGTCTTTATGTGGTTGCCGGACACATCTTGTTGGACTCTTGTTAATCATCTAACAACAAATTGATAACTGTCTTGCTGTATGCACCTTGGGTATTGAACGGGTCACCTTAATCATTATCAGACAAAAATTGCCCCCCCCCCCTGAAATTTTCTTTAGGAGCCGCCACTGTATCATGAACATTCACATGTAAATGTGACAGGTTGTAGCCATTGGTTTATAGCCATCTGTCGTCCCTAGGCAGACAAAAACACACACTAATGTACACACATTAATACACAATAACACCTCTATTGCTTCTTCAACTTCAATGACAAAATATATGACTCAAAAATAGTCTGGAATTTATTTTAAACAGAAAAGGGTATATATGAGTAAGACATGAACAATATTGAAAAGTTAATTGCCTAACATTTAACTGACTGGCATCTCTCCAGACCTTATAATGGAATCAACCAGTGGTGGTTGCTGGCCTCTGAAACAGAGAAAGCTAATTTTTGTGTTATTTATACATAAATTCTAACATAACGTCCGCAAACAAAGAACTAAAAAAAGGAAACGAGGTCTATATCGCCATGCAAATAACACGCAATGACCCGGTAAATGTCCACAGACTTCACTCATAAAATCCACACAGGACTGAGGCAGAAAATGTTCCAACGTTGTGTATGTTTCTGCAAACAGAATATTAAAAAAATATATAGAAGAAATGTTTTCATGTTATATATATTATATATATTATATAACACTGTCATATTTTGATCTTGCATGATTTTGTGGCATGGCATCCATGTCCAGTACAGCCATATAAAACACATTTTATTACAATTACAAAGTGCCAATAATATAAAATGCCATTGAGAATTGCACATTGCCCTATACAGTGCAAGGTAGATTGCATTTATGTAGACATTTATATGGACATTCTTCGTGTGTGTGTGTGTGTGCGTGCGTGCGTGTGTGTGTGTGAGTACATACTCTCACAGCACTCAGTTGAGTATCAGACGGTCTGACAGTGAGCCTGGCTCCGGTGTCAGCAGGTCTTCGTTGTGGACAAGCGTAAACAGAGACCGACTCTGCGCTCGCTCTGTCTCCTGTCTCACTGTAGAACATCATTGTACAGTAAAAGCTTGGATATTTCCTGACGCCAGTACAAAATGCAGCAAAGGAGAAAGGTATTCACCTGTCAGTCACTCCCAACGCTTTCTCCTCCTCTTTCTCCGTGGCTCGCCCCTCATGCAAAGAGACGTTTGTGGCAGAAGGAAGATGCAGCAAAGCTTTTCTTTAGCTTTGTTTTAAAAGTTGAAGATACTCGCAGCATGCGGTCTATTTTAATAAGACTTACACAACTTAATTCGGAAAAAAGTAAGCACTGCTGGATCCAAGAGAGTCAACAGTTTTAGGATAGCACTTCCAGAAGTTTGACTTAACTATCTTAATTATCTTAATTTAAAAATGAGAACGACTGCACATTTGCAATTCATAGTCTTAATCTGCACCCCCTTATGCTCTATCCCAGTGTTTGCTCAATTATCTATTTTTTTTTTCCTTTCTCTGAATGCCATGATCATCAGTTTCTCCCACAGAGTCCCACGTTCTCTTTTTTTCCATCTCTCTTATTTTAGAAATCTACAAGGCAAGCCAGAGCCACGTTTCAACAAGGCAACACTGGACTGATTTAAAATCTATTTTCCCTCATCTTATTACAACACTCAATAAATCATCACACCGCACATTTCTGCTCAGAGGCAGGAACATTTTTGACAGCAGCGAAGATTGAATCTGAGCGCGTAATAACCTGATCCGCCTAATGATAGGCAGATTGGCAGAATACCGGGGCAACGCTTTCACAAGTGTAGGACATAAATGCAGAGGAGCAAAGTGTGTGTAGTATATTCATAAAAAAGATATAGTTAAAATGTTTAATATTCATCCAGATGTCAGGTGCATGAATAAATCTTTACCCAGCAGTTTAGTCACACTTTAACTCACATTCTTTCTGTCTCTTCAAGATAAGTCTTGTGTTTCTTTTGCCTCTGCTCTACTCGTTCATTCCTTCAGGCAATCTGAGTCTCATCTCTTCTTTATTTAAAGGTTGTGTTGGTTTTGAAGCTGCCTTCTTCTCTGCCCTCCGCTCTGATTCTGTTTCAACCGAGTCCAGAATTTCAAATGAGAGCCTGTTTGCAACAATTCTACTGAGCATCAACAATTCCTTATACAACATGTACAGTTCACATGTACAGTGTCACTGATAAGTGAATGGAGCGCATTGTAAAGGTCGCTCGAATTAACTTTAATAAGAGGAGGTTTTCTATTACACATATTCAGTGAGAGGTCACATCCACTGTGCGAAATACAGGGGGGTCTGGGGGGGGTTAGACCCCTAAAATCCTCAAATGCAAAATTTGAGGGGGGTCTTAACATGATGCAGTGTAATTGGAAAGCATTTTTTTTTCCTAAAGATTTTTGTCATTTCACTTTTACATATATGATCTACATACATAATATACTTTGCATTCTTTCTTATCGATTTTAATCAGACAAAATGTCAATTATTTTATTTCTAATTGTGTATTGTTAATGTTCTAATGTTTTAATGAATTGCTTTCCAAATGGCGCTGTGGAAAAGGCCCACACAAGCCCACATCTGATAGGGAAGATACTGCAGGGTGGCACCTGGGGGTGGTGAAACAGTATTGCGTAACAAATGGGAGATGTGGACCCCCCATTACTTCGCACACCCTATGTATATTAAAATATTATAAATATTAATATCAATGTTATTTAAAAAAAAATAAAAAAAATAAATCTAAATGGCAAAACGACCAAGTGCAATAGTGCAGTGCTGGTGGAATTCAACGGTGCAAAAAATGCTTGCTCTACAGATAAGGACTTTTATTTTTTTTATTAAAGGGAAAAAGCTCTGCTGCATCTTTTTTCTTAAAATTGCCGCTTTTCAAATTTCTAACCCTAAATCTCCTTCCTGTCCTTTCACATCCTCTCTCCTCTTTGTCTGTGTCGCTCTTTCTTTCTTTCCCTCTCTCTGTACCTTGCTTGCTGCTGACCTTCAGTCTCAACTCCCCCCCCCCCCCCCCCCACACCTCCCACCCCTGTCAGTATGGAATTGCTATGCTAATGTGGAAATGCTGCCAGTCCTTCTCTGTCTGTCTTTCCTGGAGGGGAAGTGGGCTTCGAGATGGAGGGAGTCTTTTACAATCACACCCTTTACCTTCAGATCAAATCCAATATCTCTTTCCCTTCTCACACACAAGTCATGACGCTCCAGCTGATCGGTGGGAGAAGCAATGTTGGTAAAAGAGTGTGTGAATCAGGATTTTGCTGTGTTGTTTTTGAGTGTTTCCCTCTTTTCTCACATCCTTGTGTGCGCTTTGTGTTGCCTTGCTTGTGTTTGTACATGTTCACAGACGATGGTGGTTTGGAAGGTACACACACACACACACAGCAGAAAAGCGTCCAAAGATTTGACTGACTCCTTCTCTGAACCTAACCTTATCTTTCCCCCGGCAGTAAAAAACTTTTTGTCGACGGCACAGAAGAAATCCTAGAACTTCAGATCAGAGGGCGTCAGAGAGAGAGAGAGGACTGACTTTGAAATATGTGTTTTGACAGGATACATTTCCACCAGAATAAAGAAGGGAAAATATTTTTTATTGAAAATTACACAAAGGAAATGCTTAAAGCTCGACCCTCGTCCTGCGTTTTGACTCACATATCTTGTGTGTGGGGGCGTTGACGATCCAAAAAAAACTTCCCAGGCTACGTTCGTGAGTGGTGATTTAACTTTTCCTGTGAGGCTGCATTGAATAGATCTGGCATAAATCCTTCATTAGATGTGTTGCACAGAAATACACATGAGGACGTTGTATCGTGAACGCCCATGCCTTTCTCTAAATGCCCAAAGGTGTCTTTCAAAATGTACCTTAAAGTGCTTAAACTCAAAGAACAGGAAATCCCACTGATTTCATTTCAAATCTTAACAACACGCCAGGAAAAAATGAAAGGAGGTTAATGATATGTAAATGAAATATGGGAAAGTGCTGCAGTGGGAAGAAGAGAATATCAATAGATTTTTTTTTCTTTCTTTTATACTTTTGCGTCATGCCGTTTGAATGTGTTGAATTATTTAGAGCTGTAAGCTCACATGCTAATTATTAGCTCCAATGTATTTAAGAGGCTCAAATGACCACAAATAAAGCTCCATTAATACTGATCGCTGCAGCTCCACGCAGAAATGTCAGAAATGTGAGGAGCTGAAGTGAGAATAATAATTTGCCAAATCCCCGAGGAGTTGTCAAGGCTCAGAAAAGAAAACATATTTAAAAAGTCTGTTGATTTGTTTGATTATCTACACTATGTAAAAAAAAAAAAGAGGAAACTTTGTCCAATTGCTTTAAACCATGCTAGCACGGTGCATGAACTGTGCTTTGGATTTAGCAGTCTTTCATTCATTTTGCTGTTTCACTCCTGGCACCACGCTTTTTTTGTTTTGCTTCACTTCCATTTTATTTCAGTCCATGCCCTCATCCGAGAAGCCCTTGTTCTTGTTCCGTTCCCTGCAGTTTTTACATTAGACCCCCACAGGTGCTTTGGATGGGACTCTGACATGAAGACGTGGGGCCCATTCCAAAATAGGCTAATGGTAATTTTAGCTTGAGGACTAATGGATGATGGAGAAACACTAGATTAGGTAACAGCACACATTTGCCGTTGCACACACATAACAGGTGGGAGTAGACACATACTTATAGTTTTTCTCTCTCTCTGCAGGTTTTAACAGATTATTTTTTTCTTTGCTGCACATTTTTATGGAGCAAAGATTCAATATTTTCATGAAAGGACACGATATAAAAATCCTCAAATACAAAGTAAATGTCATAAGCAGAGGTGGGGGACTCGAGACTCGCTTGACAAACGTTGGGGAAATACTCGAGGTAACTCTCATGACTGCAGACTCAACTTAGACTTGAGTAAAATTACGTTTACAATTATAGTTAACGTTACAATTTTTTGGTTTTTTTAAACACAGATCCATTGGGTTTTTGCTTTTGTGACCTCGCATACAAACCTGGCAACCGAGCGACACCAACACCCCTACGTGAAATTTAATTAGACACTTCCCAATCCTAATGCTAGTTAACATCTTGTTGATCAAAAGCTGGTTATGATTAGTGCGCCAAACGTGCCATTTTTTAGCCATTGATTTCCATGTTTTAATGTAGACCTAATGTCAGTATTTGTTACATTTTAGGCCCTGTAATTTCCATTTTATATACCTTATTAACATATGTATGGGACCATGAAGCAGTCCCTTACATTGTATGAGTATTACAGTCTTTCTGTTATAGATTTTTTTTTTAGCATATTTAAATGTAGAGTAGCTGGGAAATCATCTTCATCTTCTGTATTCATACGACTTAACTTGTTACTTAATCTTAGACTTGCTTGAGTCTTGAAGTTTAAGACTTGAGACTTGCTTGTGACTTGCTTATGTGTGACTTACTCTGTCCATCTCTGGTCGTAAGTAAAGCTTAGTCTAGTAAAATCATGGAGATATTATCGGTTATAATACAGCTATTGGTAAACTCATATTATTTTATTTTGAAGGTGTAGCAACTGCTACAAATATTAATATCTAACCAGTAACTACATCTGTCTACTATAATGTAACAGATTAAAAGGTGAATTGTACTATTATTAGATGTTTCGGGGGGGAGGTTATCACTTGAGTGCATAAGCACAGTGCAGTAAAAGTTAAGTTTCTTCTCTGTAACTTAGTGCTGAAACAGTTTTGAGGACAGTTGTCTTTATAGTAGCAATGTCCCAGCTTTATTATATTAAACAGAGGTTGCTTAAGGGTTTATAAATCTGGTTATAGATTAATCCAGCGTCCGATTTGCCTGCTTACAGTGTCAGCGACCTGGAGAGTCAGATTAGCCATTACTGATAGTGCAACATTATGAACGCAAATCTTAACATGATTGAAATGTTAAATGTTATTTCCACAATTGCTGTGATCGACGTGACGACATGGCCACTTTTTTCCTTCAACATCACATGTTCTTCCTGACTTCCTGAACATAATTTTAAAAATGAATGCTAAACCATGCTAAACAGAAAAAACAGGCTAAGTAGAAGTCCAAAATGTTCTGAATGGAGCTAGCATTTAAATGTGTCTATAGGTTCAGTTAAAGTTAGGTTTTGTTATTGTTTTTTGTTTGTTTTTTTCACTATGAACACCACAAATGAACGAATATCAACAAGTAATAAATGTGACAAATATCATAGAAATTAGTCTATCAAAACTTAAAGCACAAAACATTCTGCATTGCTGAGGAATACTAATGCACAGATTTTTAATTAAAGTGAACTAAGCCTTTAAACAAACACGTGCACGCGCACACACACACACACACACACACACACACTCGCACTCACACAGTTCTTGGCTGACTCCATCATCTCCTCTCCCACTGATTTATCAATGTGGCTTCATTGTTTCTATATTATAGACGATAAGTGATGGCTTAGTTCACCACAAATGACATGTTTCGTCATTAATAATTCATCGTCTCTCTGACGCCCGTTACTGTACAGCGTAACCATCTGAAACATTAGCTATATAGACCTGCTTTTCCAGCACTAACAGATGCCGAGTGTCTCGTACAATATGCTCACAATGGCCCAGAGGATGCCGTGCTTTGGCCGCGATTCCGTGAAGCGCGATTGGCAAAGTATGGACAGAAGCTGTAGTAGTGAGCGACCAGGGCATGTCTCAGTGGACCAAAGGACTTGAATGTAAATGATAGCAACTGTCTGGTTCAGCTGCTCTAAGAAATCCTCGCCAATGTAGACTTTGCATCGCCTACTCATGTGTGCATGAGTGAGTGTAATAAATGCACGCACAGAAGGGGCAGTGGGAGAATTACAGAAATAGCCTCAGAGTGGGTGTTTCCATATTTTATTTTCTCTCATGGTAGTTTTTAGTGTTGCTTGTCTTCTGTTCGGTCTGTTCATCTCAGGAGGCACATTCTTGTTCTATTATCAGCTCGCTCTTTACACACAGCACCACTATCTTTTTATGGCCACTGGTTTTATACAGTTTTGTGTGTGTCCATGTATGGATGCCTCCATGTGGTCCCATGGGGACTGCGCCAGTGTAAGGAAAAGAACATCTATCTCCATTACTCCATCATCCCTCGCAACCTACATTCTTTCAACCCTCCCTCATTCCTCAATCACTCTAAACTCCCTCACACCCTCCTCACATTTGTCCTCGAGGCTTTTTCTCCTCGACCAAGGAGGTAGAAAAAAAAAAAAAAAAAACACCAGTTTGTAGAGTTCATCTTTTTATCTGTTCACAATCTGTGGGCCTGGCCACATGTTCACACACAGATAAAGCGCTGCTGAAATGGAGAAAGAAGGGGAGAGATGGAGTGGGGTTATTATTATTAGATTGAGTGACAATAAGGAACAGTGTTGTGACAGTGAGCAGCTGGTGTTTCCGAGTGTTGACAGGTGCTGTGTTTGTGTGTGTGCGTGCGCTTGTGTGCGTGTGCTTGATGGAGACAGATTGTCCTGTGATTGTTCATTTCTGAACAGGGGCTCCGCTCATAGAGGTTATTGACAGCATCTGCAGGGGAAAGAAAAACATGACAAATGGTACTCAACCAAATGTCCCACTTCACCCCCCCCCCCCCTCAAAAAGATTTCCCACTGATCCAGAGCAAACCAAAGGCCTAAAAGGCCAACATGGTTGGTCAATCAAGAAATGACTGATGGGGCGGGAAGCTAAGGTTAATATGTTGGAAGAAAATATGCAGTCAAATAAACATATTTGAACTCACATTTTGAGTTAAAGGGTTCAATTCAATACGAAATAAATGTATTACAGCGACAGTGTGTGAAGTTTAGCAATGTTTATTGGTTATTCCTCACCTCACTGTTCCCTTTCCGTGTGTACCTCCTGGATTAGAAACTCAACTGTTATTCATTGCGGGCCGCCAGAAATGTTTCCTCGGGCCATCATTGGCCCGCAGGCCGCACTTTGAGAACCGATGGCTTAGTGTGACGGTAACATAATGCTGTCGCGCTTTTTCAACCATGTTGATGTCCGAGCTCTCTCCTCCACCTGTGTTTACGCAAACATGTAACAGGCACATACCGGATGTCGATCCCACGAATGACCTCTGTCCCTGTTCTCTGTGTTTTTTTTTTTTACGCGTTTGCGTCACAGGTCGCGGTCCATCAGTGGCGCCTCCTCTGGCCTCTCCACCAGCCCACTCAGCAGCCCACGGGTAAGTCACAACCCTGTGAGAGAGCACTTTCAAACTCCCACACAACACGCACCTGTCTAGCTGTTCACCCTCAGGGATAACAGCTGCAAAAAAATACTGCTGATCCTGTCTTATAGGTGTCATCTTATTGTTATTTACTTATATATTGAAGCAAGACATCTGACCTTTAACCAAACACACACACACATACAATATGAAAACACTTTCAATGGCATCTCTGCAAGTGCATTTTGAGATCACAGACAGACGCTCTAACATCTTATAGTTATAAAGCACACTTTCACACTCTTCTACCCCGCGGTGTTTGTCTTCACCCCTGCATTACCCGTGCATGAAATGTGACATCGACAACACGCCAGACACAAAACCAGTCAGAGGAAGGGAAAAAAAAAAACACGACAACACCGTGGAGCTCAGTAACAATGTTTCAGTCGTTAGGTCTGCTATTTTGTATCTTTTACTACAGTACCTCGTTCACACTGAGCACTGTCCCAAGTTGTACGCATTTAGGTTGAATAAAAACATTCCTGGCTATCAGCTACGATAATGGAAGGAGCATCAGTGCCAAAAATTAATCAGAAAAAAATAGATTTTGGATTGAAAAATAAAAAACAGATAAAAACCCGTCAGTCAGCAGGCATATGATAAGCTCTTCACATCAGGTGTTAAATTAGGCGTTTTCAAGAGTTGTCATTGTTTCCACTAAGCTGTTATTTTTTTTACCTTGGTTTACAGTTCGCTAATAAACATGCACAAAAAAAGAACATTACAGCATAGCAAACTTTCTCTTCCCCCAAAGCCTCTTCTCTTCTCTTTTCTTCCCAATTGGCCGTTACTATCTCATGCACAGCTTTGTGGAAATTCAGCTTAGGGAATGTTTCAGAAGATTTCGCTTGTATTCACAGTGTTGGTGGTGGTTAGCATCATCCCCTCGCAGCAAGTATCCTGGTTCGACCGAGAGGCTTCCTGTGCTGAGTTTGCATCTCCTCGTCTGTGTGTGGGTTCTCTTCAGGTCTTCTTCCTCCAACAGTGCAAAGACATGCAGACCAAGAGTTATTAGGTTGACTGGAGACTAGGGGTGAATTCCAATTCCTTGCTTAACCCTCAATCTTAACCCTCAATCTCAAAAATGCGCGCTCCCTCTAGTGCAAGTGCTGTCCCGATTCTCAGAAAAATTAAGTTGAGGGACAAGTTTAAGGGCTGTATCGCCCTCAATATTGAGATTTTCCTAGACCACCCTTGGGAGCAAGCGCTACCCAGAATGCATTGCGTGTTTTCACATAAGAAAGATGGCTTCGAAAGCAGCGAAGCGAGTGCGATACAAATTAAGTATTTTCTTTGTTAATAGAGATATACAAATTTGGAAAACCATTGTATTATCTTAGTTTAGGCCCATATTATGGATTACTGACGTCATTGTTGCGTAACATTTATTTTTTACGATCTTTTGTCAATAGCCGGCCGGTGCGGACAAGCGATCGTGTGCTATCATTTACTTTTCAATAAGCCGTGGTGTGTGGTAACTGTCAGCTGAATATGTCCGTGGTTGTGGTATTTGTATGAGTATCATCTTATAACTAACTGACAACCTAATAACTTGACTGAAATAAAATAATAAGTAAATAATCGTGATGTAAATGTGTTCTTCTTCTTCTTCTTTTTTGGAGTTGACAGACTGGATGCAGCTTTCGCGTTATTCTGCCCCCTACAGTCTGAAGACGTATCTGCATTTAAGGGGTGTCCCATTTCTAAGTGACAAAATAACCCTCAACACTTGGTTTTGAGGGCCAGTTAAGATAAGGGTTAAGATAGGAATTGGAATTGGCCCTAGGTGTGAACATGAATGGTTGGCTCTGCAATGGACCAGTGATCAGTCCATGATGTTCTCAGCCTTTCACCTGGGATTGACTCAATTTATCCCCAAAACCCACACATCTCACAAATGTGTTCTTCATGTTGTTGGTATGTTTCGCTGTAGTTTGGGTGATTAGTAGTTTTCGATATTCAGCGTACTAATGAACACACACACAACCGACATGACAGCACAGCAAACTTTCTCTCTCCACCTCTTTGGCTTATTATCCCTCCCTGTGTTTTCTGTGGCCTGAGCTCTGTGGAAATCCAGCTTAGGGGCAGCTTCAGAAAATCCCGCTTTTCTTGGTCTCCTCATAAACGAGGATGCTTGCACTAAACTTTTTCCAGCTGACTAACTTGAGAAGGCTCAAGATTTGCCAGGATCCTAAGACGAGCTCCTCGTGCCACACAGGTTCTTTCCGGCTGATCTGAAAGGGAAATTGATTTTTCAGACCTTCCCAAAGCCTGGATTGTACTCTTAGCGAGATGCTCTCCATGTGGGCTTATTTTCTCAGATTTGTGTCTGGAAAAAGCAAAATAATTAATTAGAGCACCGTGTGAAGCCACATTTCCGCCATTACAAATCAAACTGTTGATTGCACCTGTCTGTAAATGTGAAATTCCCCATCAGAGTCACCAAAATGATGTTCCAGTTCTTACCGAGAAAGTCCAAATTGTCTTCACAGCTGTGTCTCACACCTGTGTTTGTTTGCTTTTGTCTGCGAGCAGAGCCCTGTATGTTTTATTCAAGTTCATTTCATCACCTTTTGTTTGCAATTTTTAAACATTGCATGAATCACTTACTGTTTATGTTGTTCCCATTTCATTTTCTTTTGACATGACTCGTTCAATTTACTAACTGCGTGTTTTAATTTGTGTTCTTCTTTTCTTTTCTTCTTCCTCCATCTCCCCTGTGTTCACTTTTCACCTGCCTCTGCGTCTGCCTGCGATGTTTGTTCCGTTGCTTATTTTCTTTCTTTACCTATGTGTCTCGCATGTGTCCCTGTGTGTGTTTTTTCTTTGTTTTCCTTTGCTCCTCCACCTGCGTCCTTGCTGTTCCGTGCAATAACACTGTTTCCTCTAACTCCAGCCTGTCAGAAAGTTCTGTGTACCACCTCAGTCCCCAGACTTTTCACAGTCCCCT
This sequence comes from Microchirus variegatus, assembly GCF_963457635.1. Classification (NCBI taxonomy): domain Eukaryota; kingdom Metazoa; phylum Chordata; class Actinopteri; order Pleuronectiformes; family Soleidae; genus Microchirus; species Microchirus variegatus. Next base: position 27,060,614 of record NC_139809.1, read on the forward strand.
AACGCCAGCCCCTGCCCATCACCAGACCCTGTCCCCAGGCGCACAGGCCAGTGTATCTCTACCCCCAATTCACTTGCTCCAAACAGTGAGCCTGTGCTGCTAGCACTGAACAAGACACAGACCCTACCTGCCAAACCCAAAGTTCTCCCAAAACCCCTCCAAGCCACACGATCCAACCCACTCCCTGAAACCTACCCAGATATGAAATCTGCAGCCAAATCAGAGTCCTCTACCCCCTGCCAGCTTCCATTACATCCAGCCTCTGCCTCTGTTCCCCCCACCCCTACTTCCCCAACCTCCCCTTTTTCACCAACCACAATCCCAAACAGCCCCCGTGTACGGCGCTCCCACGTTGCCGCCAGCCCGCAGCTATCTGTGCCCTTCAGCCCAGTGGTGCCTCTGTCACCCATTCGGCTGCACCACTTTCACCCTTTGGTGCCCACGCCTTCTTCCTTTACTGACCACCCACCCAAATCTATCCCCCTCATACAGGTTACCCCTCATCCCTCCCCTCGAGGCAGTCCCCTCCCCACCCCAAAGGGCACCCCGGTGCACACTCCCAAGGACAGCCCAGCTGGAACCCCCACCCCAACGCCACCTCCAAGTCCCTCCATCGGAGGTATGCCGTGGAGGACGCGTCTCAACTCTATCAAGAACAGCTTCCTGGGCTCACCGCGCTTCCATCGCAGGAAACTCCAAGGTTCCGACGATATTTTTGATTGCAAATACTTCATAAACATGCACTCATTTGAATGCTTTTAAACCCACTATTGTGATTTGACCTGTTTTATACAGTTCCCACACAAGAGGAGATGTCCAGCCTCACACCAGAGTCTTCTCCAGAGTGAGTACACACTTGAGGCTGCCACTATATTTAATGTCCAGTGGCAGAAACTGAATACACTGCCCATAAGTATGTATGTATTAGTGTATAATGACTTTGAAATAAAAAATAGTTTTGGTTATAAAAGGGCCTTACTTTATGGTGGATTTCTGCAGCAACCCTAATGATCAAACAAGTATTTTTAGCATTTTGAAAGATAATTTTACCATACAAAACAAGAAGAACAGCTCTGCCCACATAAACCCGATGCATAAACCAACAAAGAAGGAGAGTGCAAGAATAGAAGAAGAAATGGAGTGTTTCTGCATCCTTTCTGCTATGAAAATGCCACTGTAGTTTCCTGATGCTCTTGGGAAAGGGAGAGCAGAGGAGTCCTCCATTTGTTGTAGCCCGTGGTCTCACCAGTAGATGTCACTAATGCTTACACAGTGAACCTTGCAGCTGTGCACCACACATGCTCACTCTTGAATGAATGATCTTTAACCTCTCGAGTACTGTGTAATGAAGTCAGGGCGGGCACTGTTGTAGTAGGTTTTGGGTTGGTTACAGAGGCAGGAGCGGCACTAGTGTGATGCTGCTAAGCTCCTGTGGGCCTGATATCTGAAAGTTGGCCTAGATATGCCTGTTTGATTGGCTGACTGTCTGGTCTGACCATTTCCACTTCGCTGGAAGGAGCATCCTGGCTAGAGAAAACATCTTTCACCTGCTGTTGGCTTGCACAGATATGTACATGTACAATCATAAAGCAGATAAATGTCCCCATAAACTTATTATTATTATACATATCTATTAATATTTAAACGGGTATCATGTTCACTTTTTGCTTAAGTTTTGTTATCAGATATTAATATGCCAGAAAACATGAGCCCATATGGCTTATTAGTGGTGCAGGTACTGAATTCATCTGCTCCTGCTCCTTCTGGATCTACAGTTCTGTTCCTAGAGGAGCTCAAATTATGCTCTTCCTGTCTCACTCTCCATCACACACATACGTACATCCACATGTGCTACGCACATTCAAGCATTCCCAGAGTTTTACAGAAGGTGAAATGTCAGGACTCTTTCCTCACCTGCACCGATTTAGCTCATCACCCAAGGCTTATCCTCAATTTGCTCCTTTCCATTTCCCCTGAGCTGCAAAGATAGAAAGCACTACTACTACTACTGCTGCTGCTGCTGCTTTCCATTTTTATAGATGGACAGATGAATATATGGAAAAGGAGGTGCAAATCAAGGAAACTAAAAGGGTGGGTGGAAAAAAGACAGCTGACAATTGATGTTTATTCTTCTCGTCTTCTCTCCTCACAGACTTGCCAAAAAATCTTGGTTTGGTAACTTCATCAGCCTGGAAAAAGAGGAGCAGATCTTCATCGTTATCAAAGACAAGCCTCTCAGCTCCATCAAGGCAGACATCGTTCAAGCCTTTCTCTCGGTACATGCACCACACGCTAACTTAATTCATTTATTTTTCTTTACCTCCACTGCCAAACCCCTAAAACCTCAAACCACTTACCCCTTCTGTCTCCTGTCCTCTGTGCCCCATACTTCTCTACATATTTGTTTATGTGGACATGTAATAGTGTTAAGCCCAAATTATACTCCTGCGTAAAGTGCTCTGCGTAGGTTACGCAGAGTCCTCTGCGTCGACGGAGAGGCTGTCGGGGAGCCTCTGCGTCGTCTCCGACTGCACAAAATATTTTTTAAGTGTCCGTCACTCCGTCATGGGACGGAGACGGCAAGAGCTGCGATTGGTCCTCAGGACAGGCCGAGCTAACGCTGCTCTGTGCCGGCTCACAGTGCGCACCGAGCGTCCACAGACGCCGGGCTGATCCCCGCCGGCAACGTCGCTGCCAAACTATAAATACGTCATATCTTAACACACACAGCACATATTTAGACTCTAAATGGCCAAATTCTCGCCTCAAATTATCTTAAAACTGCGTTCCGTGACACAGAAAAGTGAGAAACGGCCACTGTTTCACCAACAACAGTCTTTCTCTCTCTTTCTCTCTCGGACGCCATTGCTCACTGTAGCCAGAAAGCACAACAACCTTGCGCAGCGACCCCTACTGATCGGGCGGGAAATTGCAGCGCGTATCCGTCAGTCAGATAACGCATTACGCAGTCGGAGAAGTGTATAATGTGGCCTTTACCTGTGTGTGTCCTGTGATCAGTTGGATTTGGATTTTCTCACAGCAGGGGTGATTGGCTCTGCTTTCAGGCCTGTGAAAGTTCTCTCACTCTCTCTGAGTGTTTGAAAACATGATTCTGATTTATGTAGCAATCCGGTAAACTTGCTTGTATTCAGCGCTTCTATTTTCTCTCTGAGTGCAGACTCACTTAAGGTCAATAGAAAATCAGCGGAGAGCATTGATCATTAGCATATAGATGCTTTGCCCTCGGTATCGTGTATATGTAGCATGTGCGTGTTCAGATATACGTAAAGCAAGACGCAGCCGAATGGCATAGACCTTATCTTGTGTCTGCGATGTGCTTATAAAAGCGTGCATGTAAAAATACCTGCAGTAATGCCGGCAGCATCATGTGAGCGTGGCAGAAACTGTATTAACAAACATTCAGCGGTGATATTTGATATGCAGTGTACATAATTGAACAGAACCTATTTTCACCCCAGTTAGATTTAACAAAGAAAAGTAAAGGTAAACTCTGCCTTTGCAGCTGATGTCTAATCTGTTTTCTCATCCCTGGAGGTAGCTTTTTCTCCTCTGGGTTATGCTGGCTGATATTCCCGACAGGAGATTGATTGTCACCCGAATCAGTGGAATTATACCTCTCAGCACACTCGCATTAATGGAATGTCAAACCCTCTCCAGCGTTGGTGGTGAATTGTGGCAATTTCCAAGTTCACCTGTTCATTGAGCATGCAAATTCATTTTAGGTTGGGAGAGTGCAATGTTGTTGGGTGACTCAAGATTACATTAGCTTAAGTCTCCCCGGCATGCATGGCTACTCCCCAAGGCATTAATCTCCATAGAGTTTAAACTGTGGCTAGTTGTATGTGCAGGGGTTTTACTCACGTTGTCATTTGCAGAGTGCGGGAGAAAAAATAAACATCAATGCTTTTTATGTAAGGCATAACCCCCATTACTCTCCTTTTTTACTACTCTGTGTGATCCACACCTCTAGTGCTTCCTATCATTTAGTCATTTTTCCTGCACCAACCTCTGTTTCTCTTCTTTTTGTTTATTGTTTTTTTTTTTCTCTCTCAGATCCCCAGCTTAAGCCACAGTGTGATTTCTCAGACCAGTTTTCGAGCGGAGTACAAGTCCACAGCCGGCCCTACAGTCTTCCAGAAGCCGGTCAAGTTCCAGGTGGACATCACCTACACAGAGAGCACAGCTGCAACCAAGGAGAATGGAATCTACTCTGTCACCTTCACCCTGCTCTCAGGTCAGGATTGATCATTGTTTGTCAAAACTGTCAAATGATGATGTTCTCGAATTTATTATTTTGTTCACAAACCAAAATGATTCAGTTTTAATGATTTCTTTGTTATGTGGAGCAAAGAAACCAAGGAAATCTTCACATTTAAGAAGCTACAACAATCAGAAATCTTGTTTTAATAATGAAAAAAGCTTCAAACCGATTATTGATTATCAAAATAGTTGGCGATTAATTTAATAATCGATTCATCGATTAATTGTTTCAGCTCTAGATAAAAGTTGCAAATACTTAAAATACTGTAAACATTTTTACATGTATAAGAAAGGTGAGTCAAATACAAATACAAGTTACATACATACATACAAATATAAGTTATACAATAAGAGTATATTTAAGTAAATCAAGGCACAAAGGCAGAAAGTTTTTCTTTTTTAAACAGAGCAGGATGTCTTGTACTGTACTTTGGTGAGGATTGTTCCCTTTCCTGTGCCCTCTGCCATTGGGTCAAGTTGAAAGGCAGGAAACTCCTGCTGTGAGACAACAAATCACAGAGGACAAACTGTTCCATCCACTGTTGTGTCATCTTGAAAAGTCTCATCAGACTCACTGGGGCCTTTTCTGAATTCAGACTCGCAAGTCTGCGAATCGTGTGGAGAACCACGACATTCTTAAATGTCAAGAGAGATGCTGTCTCTCCTCACTTCAAACTGACAAAATTACACTGTGGAGAACTAACTTGTTTGGATGCAGCCAACAAATGAACCCGAAGTGTTGTTTCCATAAGTGGATGTTGTCAAACATGCTGCCAAAAATAAGAATGGCTGCCTGAGGATTTTCAAAGTTCTTGCAATCGCGAAAAGGCTTGATAAGATTTTCCTCAAACCTCCCAGAGCGTAACAAGATGAGGTCTGGCTGTGCGAGATTACATACTATGCAGTCATGCGTGCATGCGTGGTCGTGTAGAAACATATGCATGCTGTTTGGCTCTTACACACACACGCACACGTTCTCACACACACTCTCAAGTGGGGGCACATTTGAGCTGAATGGGGTGTAACAGTGGCTTTTTTTTTATGAAACTGTTGGTTCTTCCATGTCACTGACCACAGACTGCACACAACAGGTAGACAGCAGGAGCTCACAGTAGCACTTCTCACTGCACTCCATTTATCATCTCAGGCTTTTCCAGCTCACATTTCACACCATGCACTTGTGCCTGCGTGCTTCCCCTCAATTATTCAATTTTCTACACACTCCTGCAGACCGTCTTTGGCTATACCTTCGCGTTACCTTCTCAAACGGCACACACGCACACAAATACGTTTTTTTTTTGCGTGCGTCATCTACAAGAGAAAACACAGCGCATTGCTGTGACCACTTGGTAATGAAGCAGGAGATAAGATAAGATTACTTTTATTGATCCCTCATATGGGAAATTCACAAACAGACGCTATCACAGCAAATGTGTGGGTGAGATTCTGAGGATTCTAGAGGACAACGCTCTCCTCCTGTGTTCTTTGATTTTTGCTGAGCTCCCGATCATTCATGTTGGATTGTTCCAAATCGGATGTACACTTAATGGACAAAAGTATCCAATCCAAATCCAACTTTATTTGTAAAGCACTTTAAAACAACCACAGTGAACCAACGTGCTGTACAGAAGAATAAATAAAACAGAGTAAATAAAAGCTCGCAAGAGGTAGTAACATGCACCTAAAAACAACTGTTCTATTTCATCCTTACTGACCGCCAGAGGCGGTGCTTTAGCACTGGATGTCTCCATCTTGCGCATGCGCAGGTCGAGTGTTTATACCAACAAAGTCACCCATGACCCCTGATGACGCCGGCTAGCCTATATCTTCCGGTGACATCAGAGGATCTGTTCCTTTTCATCTTCTCGCTTTGCAGGTAGACGCATGTCAGCGAACTCTAGCTGAATTAAAGCGTTCATTGCCGCTCCGTCGCTGGTAGCCTTGTGACAATCTGTCGGAGCTGCGAGCTGCTCGCCCTCCAAGGGCTGCGACGAGCGGAGACGGGAGGTTCGTCGCGGTTCGCCGTGAACACCCCGTAATAGAAGTTGGATCAGCCAACGCTACAACTGGCTGAGTATACCAGGCGTCTTTCGCCTCCTTTGAGAATATGTCTTCTCTGTAAAATTAGTCGGTGAAGGCGTTGTGCGCTCTCTCCCGACATTTCCGTGTGTTAATTACGGGCGCTAGCGGTTAGCATTGCGCTGCTCGACCTAGCGTCTGTATAATCGGTACACAGCTGATAGTACCCGCTTTGTTGCGGTCATATGTTGGTGAAGAAAGTGCATCTGTACTACTATATCTGTGAGTAATTGTACAACTTGTACCGTTTTTTATCTGTACTTTTCCATGTTATGAAGACAGCATTGCTTTAAGACACAGAGTCTGTGTAATCGCTACACAATTGGTCGTACCCGCCTTTCGTTGTAGTTGTATGTCGGTGAAGCCCCGACACCCGTACTTATGCTGTATCTATGAGTAACAGTACAACGTGTACTGCCTCTCTCCTTTTTTACTGTCATGTGTCGGTGCAGACAGCGTGTGTGCTCTCTCTTCGACATTTGTGATTTAATTACAGGCACTAGTGTCAGCACTGCTACTTAATCTAGTGTCTGCATAATCTGTACATTATACATGTCAGTGAAGCCAGTGTACTCGCTCCCTCTCCTGACATCTGTACTACTGTTATCCGTGAGTAACTGTACAGTGTGTACCGTTTCTCGCTTTGTTTTTTCATTTCATGTGTTGGTAAAGACAGCGTGTCCGCTCTCTCTCCCGACATTGGGTTGTTGCGCTGGCGGTCAACATTGCTCGCTTGACCTAGCGTCTGCATAATCGCTACACCGCTGCTCGTACCCACCTCCAGTTGTAGCTTCATATGTCGGTGAAGCCAGCGTACTCACTCCCTCCTGACATCTGTATTTCTGCTATATCCGTAGAAGCTTGACCTAGAGGCTGTGTAATCGGTACACAGCTGGTTGTACCCGGCCCACCTTTCGTGGTGGTTGTATGTTTGTGAAGCCAGCGTACTCGCTCCCTCTTCCAACTTTGTACTTCTGCTGTATCTATGAGTAACTGTACGGTGTGTACTGTCTCTCTTTTTTACTCTCCTGTGTCGGTGAAGACAGCGTGTGCGCTCTCTCTCCCGACATTTGTGATTTTAGTTACAGGCGCTAGTGTCAGCACTGCTTGCTTGACCTTGCGTATGTGTAATCGGTACATTATACATATGTCAGTGAAACCAGTGTATTCGCTCCCTCTCCTGACATCTGTACTACAGTTATCTGGGAGTAACTGTACAGTGAGTACTGCTTTTGCTTTGGGTTTTTACTGTGTTGATGATGATGATACACCGTTGGCTGTACTCTTCATTCTAGTCCCCTGTAGTAAGCAGACGTGTTCCACTAAGGCTAACTGCATTGGATACCTGTTTGTGAAGGCAGTGTGTTCGCTCCCTTTCCCATCGCAGGTGTATACTACTACCTCTAGTAACAGCCATATCTTGAGCTGTGTTGCTAGGCGGGATGGTTGTATTTGGCGCAGCAAGCCGACCTTTTGCTGGTGAAGGCAGTGCTCTCGCTCCCATTCCCATAATAGGCAGGTGCTGTTGCCCTCCAGTTAGCAGAAGTGTGAAGAGCCCACTAAGGCTAACTGTACTTGTCTGTGCGACACCTGCTGGTGAAGGCAGTGCGCTCGCTCCCTCTCCCATCACAGGTGTATGCTACTAAACGTCAGTAACAGCCACATCTCGAGCTGCGTCTGCTCGGTGGCGACAGTCTGTATTGGCGCAGCAAGCTGGCCTTTGCCGGTGAAGGCAGTGTTCTCGCACCCGCTCCCAGCATAGGCGGATGCTGGTGCCCTCATAGTTAGTGTGAAGAACCACTAATCCTAACTGTATTCGGCTGTGCGACACCTGTTGGTGAAGGCAGTGTGCTCGCTCCCTCTCCCATCACAGGTGTATACTACTTACCGTCAGTAACAGCCACATCGAGCTGTGTCTGCTCGGTGGTGACAGTCTGTACTGGCGCAGCAAGCTGACCTTTGCTGGTGATGGCAGTGTTCTCGCTCCCGCTCCCAGCATAGGCGGACGCCGTTGGCCTCATAGTTAGTGTGAAGAACCACTTACCCTAACTACGGCCGTGCGACACCTGTTGGTGAAGGCAGTGTTCTCGCTCCCTCTCCCAGCATCTGTTGCTTCTCCCACTCTACAGCCGCCGACTGGCACCATGCTTGGTGACCACTCCTGTGCGACCTGTATGGCCTCCCTGCAGCCGGAGGACGGTCATGATAGGTGCCCTCCGTACCTTGGCCTCGAACACCTGAGGGAGGGGCTGTCGGAGGATCCGTGCATGAACTGCAGCTTCATGCCCAGGGCAGTGCGGGTTGCCAGACTGGCTGAGGAACACCTGCTGGGTCATGTTCCGGAACCGGACCAGCTGACCCCAGCCCAGCGACTGCCACCAGCACAGCCTAATCGACCTCGGCTGCAGAGGCTGTGGGCGCCCCCTCTGGGAAGAGGGTCGAGGAGTCTAAACTGGCCTCCAGGGGGGACCAGCTGACTGAGGAGTTAAACTAGATGAAGACCCTCTTCATAGCCGTCCAGTTCTGGGATCGGTGCAGTGGACGCAGGTTTTTCCGCTTCCCCGCTGCCACGGTCGAACCGGAGGAAGATGTACTCTCCGTGGCGGCTTCAGCCACCGAGTTCACCAACAATGGGGCCAATGTGGTTCCCCAAGGTGCTGCCTCACACACCCTTGGGGTGAGCTCCCGCTCCCCAGCCAGCAGTGGCGGGTATAACTTCATGGGTGCCACCATTCGCATGGCCCCACAGGCTCAGCCGGCTCCCGCCAGTGCCTCTTCAGGCGTGAACCAGCCCAGCTCCCCCACTGTTTTGACTCGCCGCCAGTGGCTAGCTCAGGGGAGATTCAGTGGCTGATTATCGGCTTCTTTTTTCCAGCAGCAGCTCAGCTACTGGACTGTTTTCACCACAGGCCCTTAGGTGATTCCACCTTAACCCCACAGGTACAAATTTCAGTTCCGACACCCCCAACCTACAGCCTGGTCAAATGACCATTATACGCGACCCGGCAGAAGAAAACCCTGTCACCATGGGGTTCTACTCAACTTACTTTCTCATGGAAAAGAAAGACGATGGACTCTGCCCTATCACTCAACTTGAGGGGACAACAGGTTCCTGAAGTTCACGAAGTTCCACATGCTCAGTAATGCAGTGGTTCTGCGTACTGGCTTTTACAGGGGAATGGTTTACCTCTTATTCTTGAAGGACGCGTACTTTCACGTCCCCATAGCACCAGGCATTTTCTGCAGCCTGCTCTCAGGGCCGCCATTATCAGTCCAGGGTGCTCACTGCTCCCGTTCGGCCTCTCCCTTCACCACTGGTGCTGGCCAGGTGTGTGGCAGCAGCCCTCTCCCCCCTGCAGTCGCGGGGCATGAACATCCTCAGAGTGATTTTCACAATGAGCTGCCTGGTTCCCTCTCAGAGTACACTTTTCTAGGGGGGTGACTCCGGATGCTGTTGCCATGAGGGCCTGTCCATCACTTCGGCGTGTGGACGACATCCTCCTCCTCCTTCTCCTCTTCAGAAGGGCCGCTGCTTGCGCTACACCCAGTATATGCGCCTCTTAGGCAAGCTAACAGCTGCTGCCACTGTGGCTCCCTTAGGCCCGCTGCCACTACGCCCCCTTCAGAGGTGGCCGAACAGTTTTCCACTTGTATGCCAAGTGGCACCAGCACAGGAAGCTTAGGCATCACAACGCTGCCTCCTTGGCCTCCTGCCTCCTCGGCCTGCTCTGGCCCCACGGAGGGTGAGATGGTTTCTTCTTCAGGGCACGCCCATGGGCACCATTACATCCCTTCGGGAGACTGTCACACAGATGTATCCCTCACAGCTACGGGCAGTGCACATGGCACTGCAGCTTTTTCTTCAGTTCCTTCAGTAGAGGCATGTGCTAGTACGGTCAGACAATGTCTCAACCGTCTCTCTCTGACATAATTGCACACACTCTGATGTAGAGGTGGTATTTAATATCTGGGATGTTTTTTCGGCAGGGCAGAGGGGGATCTCTTTGCCACAGAGGAGTCAACGACCCACTGCCCCCCTCTGGTTCTCCTTGACAGAGAAGGCCAGCCCTTCTCAGCCGCGAGGATGCTCTCGCACACGATCGCCCAGAAGCTCTTATCTATGCCTTCCCACAGAGCCGCTGATTCCTCAAACACTGCAGAGGGTCCTCCAGCAGGGCCACAACCTGCTACTGGTGGCCCCCTTTTCTGGCCAGGGATGACATGTTTTCCTCTGCTGCACAGGCTCTGCTGCAGCTCATCGCGGCGTCTCCCAGACAGGTTGGATCTCCCGTCTCAGTTAGGGGGCCAGGTCTGGCATCCTGACCCTCATTGCCTCCAGCTCTGGGTCGGCCACTGCAGGGCACGACCTCCGGGCAGAGTGTTCAGACACAGCCCAATGTACCACACTGAAAACTATGGAGCTTTCTACCCAAATGCAGTATGTGAACAGGTGTAAACTGTCTGCCTGGTGTTCCGACGGGGGCGAGGGCCCCGTCTACTATACAACTACAACAATTCTGTAGTTCCTACAGCCACTCCCGAATGGCGGACGGGAGGGCTTATGTGGCGGGCTTTTCCTCTCGACACACTCAAGTTGATGACAACACCGTGGAGTGCCACAGACTCGTGTCCTTTTCCTTAAAGGAAAGCCTCAAGGCTACAACTACCAAGGGTACAGAGAATTCTGGCTTGGGATCTGCCCCGGTGCTGCCCCCCCCCTTGAGTTGAAGACTGCCTTTCTCCTCACCATCACTTAGTAAGGAGTGCTGAGGAGCTACATGCTCTCTCTGTGAGGGACTCATGTCTGAGGTCGAACTCAGACTCAGATGGCTCAGGGGTCACTCTGTGGCCAAATACGGGCTTTTCCTCCTCAGGTTCTGTCATCGTCAAACCTTAATCCTGGCACAGTTTATCCTCCCAGCAGGGGAGGAAAGGTCATGACGGCCGTGCCCTGTCCAGACCTTAAGAGTCTATATAACTTCGACCGCGAGCTTGAGACGGTCAGAACAGCTGTTTCTCTACTACGGCGTACTAATAAGGCCGTGCTCCCTCCGAACAGTGACTCTCACACAGAATTATGGACATCATCACTCAGGTGTACAAACACGGTGGTTATCCCCTGCCATCCGGGGGAGGTGCCTCTCTACTAGGGCTGTCACTACATCATGGGCGGCTCTGCACGGCGTGCCCCTGGTGGGCATCACCAGCTACCCTCTCCAGATTCTATAGGGTGAATGTGCCGCCTCTACCTTTACTCTCACTGAGGTACGTACTGGCATTCCTCGTGACTTTGTTGTTATGGTCATCCAGTGCTAAAGCACCGCCTCTGGCGGTCAGTAAGGATGAAATAGAACGAAAGTTACGTATGTAACTACGGTTCTATGAATCCTGGATGACCGCCAGAGCGTTCTGTCACTCGGAATCCTCGTGGTTTCGCGAGAAGATTCTGCAGGAACAGATCCTCTGATGTCACCGGAAGATATAGGCTAGCCGGCGTCATCAGGGGTCATGGGTGACTTTGTTGGTATAAACACTCGACCTGCGCATGCGCAAGATGGAGACATCCAGTGCTAAAGCACCGCCTCTGGCGGTCATCCAGGATTCATAGAACCGTAGTTACATACGTAACTTTCGATTTAATAGATGTAAAAAAAGTGGATAAAAAACCATAATAAAATCAGATCAAATAAAATAAGTAAAACCAAAAACAGGCTTAAATGGAAATAACATCAACAACTTTAAGGTGAAGTAAGCAGTTTATAGTGACATCTAGAGGAGAGGCTGAAATGTACAACAAAGAACTGCTCCTCTGCACACCCCCTCCCTTCCCTGAGCGATACGGTATCCTCAGCCGGTCATATGTCGTTCTCGTCGTCTTTCTCCGTGGTGCGGGCGTACGGTCAGGTACTGGTGTTCCTTTATCCGCTGTAAAATACGTGTGGTCCTCCATTCTAAACGCGTAAAAAGATCCGCTCTCAGCCTCGTCTCGGCGCTCGTTTTGTTCTCTCGGGTTTGTCCTTACAGGCTCCCGTAGAAACATGGCGTCGTGGCAATGCAACAGCGGCCCGCGACCATGTTATTTTACATGACTTTTTGAAACACTACGAAAATGAAACAAAAACTACTATACAGCGACTAGACAATGCAGGAGCACATAATATGTATAAAAAAGTGGATTTTGGGTTATATAAACCCATAAATACTACGCAGTGTCCCTTTAAATAGTGTCAAAAGTCAATGAAAAGAGTTGAGTTTTAAGAAAAGATTTAAAAACAGGCAGGGAAGAGGTCTGTCTCATGTACAGGGACAGATCATTCCACTGTTTCGGGGCCACAACAGCAAATGCAAAGACCCCTCTCTGAGCTTGAGTTTGGATTTTGGCACAGTCAGGAGCAGCTGATCAGCTGACCTGAGAGATGTGCATCAGAGAGGTAGGGTGGGGAAAGGCCATTTAGGGATTTAAAAACAAATAAAATTATTTTAAAATGATGCATGGGCAGCCAGTGGAGTGAAGTGAAGTGCTGGTTTAAAGACGCCCTTTGCACCGTCTGAAGAAGTGCAATGGATGTCCAAAGTATTTGGACGTCTGATCATTACACCAACAGGGACTGTAATGATGTATTCAAATACATATACAGTACTTAAATATGGAGTTGTCCCCCCTTTTGTTGCTATAACGGCTTCCACACTTCTTGGAAGGCTTTCTTAATGAAGTGTTTCAATGTGAATTTGTGTCCATTTGTTCTGTAGAGCATTTATGAGGTCAGTCACTGATGTTTGGATGAGAAGACCTGGCTCACGATGTCTGTTCTCGATGGGGTTGAGGTCAGGACTGTGTGGGCCGGTCTAGTTCTTCTACAACAAACTGGTCTTCATAGCCCTTGCTTTGTGCACTGGGGCACAATAATGTTGGAATAGAAAGGAGCTTTTCTTCAAACTGTTCCTGCAAAGTTGGAAGCATAGCATTGTGTCGGTGTGCTGAATCTTTAAGATTGTCAGTAGAGATAAGGGATCAAGCCCAAAAACCCGATTGAAACACCGGAAATCAATAATTAACAGTTGTGGCCAAATACTTTTGTCCATATAGTGTATATCTGATCTCACACCACTTGACATGGAATGAACTATTGGACCTTTCGCACTCACGGCACAGATAGGACCACAGTGTTTATGTTCAGATTATAAACTGCATTGTCCAAATCTGATTCATGAGAGATCAGATTTTGTGTATCATGCATCTGAAACATCTGACAAAGGACGCGATCTGTAATTATATCAACGTTTCCTGTGTTCAGGACCCAGCCGTCGCTTCAAGCGGGTAGTGGAGACGATTCAGAGCCAGTTGTTAAGCACACATGACCAGCCCGGGGTCCAGCAGCTGTCTGGTGAGTAAGAACTTCTTTTTCCAAAAAAGAAAAGGGAGAAAAGAATCTCCTCCGAAAACCTTTTTCACCCTCACCCCTACCGCCTCATCTGTTCATCCCACCCACTGACGAACCACCGTCACCGCTGAAGCTGACCTAAATCCCGTCCTCCTTCTCGCCCATGCCTGAAATCCCTACGCTTCTCGAAGCCACTTCCTCTGCATGTGCTGGCGCCTCGCTGCCATGAAAGGCTGGGAGCCGCTCTCTGCGCTCCAGCTGTGGGTCAAATGTCATCTCGTAGCCCTGGCAGTGAGGATTAGAGTAGAGGGTGGGGCGAGCCGATTCTGCTGCTCGCTTCCAAGAGTGATCGTCAAAGCTCGTCTCCATGGCAACACCACTGCACCTCAACGCACTCCCACAATGCACTGCATCACACAGCGACACCACACCTGACGAGCTCTCTATTGCCCCTTCCCTCTCTCTGTGTGCCTGTACAACAGTGACCCCCCTCCTCCACGGCTCTCGTATGCAGAGGAAGACAAATTCTTAGGACAAAACCTCTGTCCCTTAAACTTTGTGACTTTCTTTCTTTCTTTCTTTCTTTCTTTCTTTTTGTTTGTTTCTCTTGTCTTGTCATTGATTGCATATATACAGTAGGTTTCCCCTCCATCACATAGCAGCCTGGATGATGAATGGAAAAGAGGAATCTGTGAATCACTGCTCTGTTTGTTTTCATCAACTCACCATCCCCTTGATAAGAGCTCCACCTGCTGGTCAGACAGGAAAACTGCATCAGCCTTTAAAAAAACATTTCTTTGGATATCAGTTTCATATCAGACTCTGTGCCTGTATGTCTGTGTCTTCCTCCAGTTACACGTGTGATGTGGGTTGTATTAATATTAGTTTAATCTTACTCCAGGTGGCATTTGGCACTGAACAGCTGTTATTATATGAGGTGAAAGAAAGGTAAACAATTAGAAAGGATTTACATTAGATTAGGTTTTCATGTTGTAGACATGAAACTGGGTGAATTTCAGCGTGACCCATTTAAAGGTCCAGTGTGAAAGATTTAGGAGAAATAATGTTCATTAGGCAGAAAGAGGGGTTTTTTTTACCTGCAACTTCACCATTAAATGTTGCTAAAGTGTTTACTTTGAAAGCATAAAAGGATACAGAGGATATTAAAAAATATAAATCACAATTTAATTATATATAATAATTTTTTGAGCAAGGTCAGTCTACATTAATTGCATGCCTTTGCATTTATCAGCAAACTGTGTAATAAGAGTCTTAAAACAGACAAACTTTGTCTGTTGCGTTTTCCTCCATACGCCCATTCTTTCCTTTGACCTCCCGTGTCACCTTTAGTGCTTTCTGGCCTTTAAAAGGAAGTCAATGTCTGTAATTAAGTATAGCCGTGACTTTGCATACCAATGTGTGTCAAACAAAAGGCTTCATTAAGTCTCAGTCATTATGTTCCCTAATCACTGTTAACAGAGGAATACCTCGGAGACAACAGAAGGGCAGAACAATACAAGGACTGAGGAGGGGACGTAGCATAGTCATACATCTGGGCTGCAGAGGAGAACCATTCGTTTAAAGGGTGGTGTCTGTGTTTTATTAAACAGCTGACATCGTTTGCTTTCACGATCGTGCTGCTGCCATATTTTGAAAAAAAAAGTGCAGATTAGGTCAGAGAGAAGTGACGAAAGAAATGTGGAATTATTTTACGTAGTGTGAAAAAAGGAATAAGCAACATCAGGAGGGGGGCGTTGGCTGCAACCGTTTTCCAGCTGGAATAATGGTACAGTCAAAACCAACTGTGACACATTCACACGTGTAGTGTAGATTTGCAGATTTGTCAGGCGTTTTAACAGAAACCAGATCAGTCCAGTTTTGGTGTGTGTGTGTGTGTGTGTGTGTGTGTGTGTGTGTGTGTGTGTGTGTGTGTGTGTGTGTGTGTGTGTGTGTGTGTGTGTGTGTGTGTGTGTGTGTGTGTGTGTGTGTTGTACTTGCGGCCAGTTGAGTTAGGGTTTTTAACCAACAAAGTGAGGTCATTTTTACGGAGTGAGGACATTTTGGCCGGTCCTCACTTTGTTTTCATTGAAATCACTTCCTTAGATTGCTATAACATGCTATACTCAATTTGTCCAAAAAAAAAAAGTCATAGTATGACGTTTTTGTTAAATTTTGGGTCAATTTTTTTTTGTCAAAGATTTTTCAAATTTTGGACGACAAAGTATAGTATGACGTTTATGTCAAATTTTGGACCAAAAAAATAAAAAGTTTTATTTATTTTTTGCTCTGGGGCTCCACCTGCAGACATTTTATGGTACTGCAACCAGATATTTGTAATTGTGTTGATTTATAAAGTGGAAATGCTGGTCCTCAGTATGCAGTAAGTACAAGAATGTGTGTGTGTCTGTGTGTGTGTGTTGGCACCATTAACAAAAAGAACACTGACTCTTTATTTGCTCCATTTCTCATGTGCGGCGGCGTCCTCGCCTGCTCCGCCTACCTGCAGTGGGACCGTTAGAGGCCCCGCAGTGTGTTTAACTGCATGTGCACTGTCACAGTTTCACACAGAACAGGGGAGAAATACGTCTGCATTTATGACTTAAATGCAAGTCATAACAGGTTTGACTCTATTTTAGTAAAACCTCACGAGTCAGGCTGACTGTAATGACGCAGCACTCCTGGTATGTGTGATTTTTGGCCTTGGATTTTTTTTTTTAGAAATACTGAGCTCAAATGTAAAACCTTTGGAGACTTAAGAGTCCAAACATTTCTGTGTATGATTTGCTTCCTTTGACACATAAACCATGAGACAGCATCCATTTTCTGATTTAAAGTTTGAGTTGTCCATCAGTGCTTTGGCAAAGGTAGATGAGATGGTGATTTTCTTTCCAAACATTTAAAAGGGTTAAGGTTAAAGAGTCAGGTGTGTAAGAATTAGTGCCATCTACTGTTAAAACTGTATATTGTAATAACAAACTGGGAGATTTCTCTACTCATCTGTTCCCTTTCGTCTGGGAACTATGGTGGCCCTTACGTTACCAGGAAGGATGCAAACACCCTTTCACAACTGCCATTTACTCCTTCTTTATTGCTTTATACATTGACTTTATGTAGGTGCCACAGTTCTTATTCATTTGCATAGCCGTCTTCCACTTCAACATGCAAACTGCACGTCACGTTCAAACTGCTGTTGAAACATGGCTGTGCATTGTGCAAGATCGGCGGCACTTCCACATGCAGTATACAAGGCTTATTCTGAGGCGATAGATAGATAGATAGATAGATAGATAGATAGATAGATAGATAGATAGATAGATAGATAGATAGATAGATAGATAGATAGATAGATTCACTTCATCTCCAGTGGAATGGCTACCTGTGTGTTTTCATTGGTTGTGATGAAACAATTGCATGTTATATTGGGACTGAACACCATAACATAGTCTCATCCTGGCTGTGTCTGTGGCTCCTCCTCGTCCTCCTCCTCCTCCCATTTTGCTTGTTCTCGCTCTGTCTTTACCTGTAGCCGCACCTCTATCCCGTGTGAACCCCTCTGTTCATCGGTTTGTTTGTTCTCTCTCTCTTTCCCCCCCTTTCTTTTGTCCTCTTTTCTTCCCGTCTGTGCACCCACAGGCCGCCCATTGAGTAACTTCTTTGACGTAATTAAACAACTTTTTTCAGACGAGAAGAACGGACAGGTGCCCTACCCCCCCGGCACACCCACCAAGCGCTGCCCCTCGCCCATGCTTGGCCGGAGGCACGAGCCCCAACAAAATGACACCAAATGCCCTGCTGCTGCTGCTGCTGCTGCTCGAGACAGAGCCAAGTGTCCGGTGTCGTCTGTGGGGACACGAGAGGAGTCTTAACCTGTAGAGTCAAGCCAGTGCTAAAAATCCATCCCAGTATCACTATGAGCCAGCGGCACACAGAGAATATATCTGTACATAGATAAATGTGTATAATCACATATGGACACATTTTTTATGAATTGACTTTATATAGAAAGAAATATATCAAAGAGATATTTTACAGGCAGCATTGTGCACCTACATGACAGACACACTCCTGTTCTTCCATTTTTCACATCACACCTCAGTGTCCACCACCACCATCATCATCATCATCCACCCCTTCTGCCCCTGAATGCGTCATCGCTCCGTTGGACCTTGCTGTGTTTTATTGCTCCCTTGCTGCTAACCTGTGTGATGACCTGACTTGTTTCTGATACCAGGAATTATCCAGAAAACCTATTAAGGCCCTTCCTCCTGCTCCATCCGCCCTCCTTCAACCACCTCTCCACCAGCTCTCCACCACCCCACCCCATCCCCCCGAGCGAGCCGAGAAAGACAGGCATTTGTTGACAGAGGACTGCTTTTCGAGGTGCGCTCAGAAGTGGAAGAGGGGGGGGGGGGGTGGTTACCATGGAAACAGACCCTTCATACAGACCTTCATCTCCCTCTGTGCCCCTTGTTACACCTTCAACAGCCTCTAGTAGGAGTTGTTGAAAATACCTTCAGTGTACCCTATCATACAGACACACTTACACACACACTCATGCAGGACAGCTTGTCCACAGATATCTCAATGAAACAGGACACTGTTGTCACCAACATGGCAAGTTTCCTCTTTTAAAACTCAAGGAACGTTGATGAATTGGAGAACAAGCATTCGACCATAATACAAACAAACACTAAATATATATATGTATTAAAAAATTTAAAAAAAAAAAATAAAAAAAATCACACATGCATATGCACAGAAAACTCTGGGATGTATTAACAAGAACATGAAAAAACGACGACATCAACAAAACACAGAAAAAAACACATATACTGACTTAGAGGAGGAGAGAAGGGAGGTGGAGTTTTCTGTGGAACGCCCAAAACAGCCGACATGGATGCTCGCTGGATTGTATTTGTTTGCTTTTTACTGTACTTTCTTTGTGAAGAACTGGGTTTAAAGTACTAACTGACTTTATTAGACTTAAATCTATTGCTGCAAATGGACTGGAATTGTGATTTCAGGGAGGATCGGGGTGTGAGCAGAACAGGTCAGATATGGAATGATATATAGTATAGGGGTTGGGGGGGGGGGAGGAGGGACGTGGGTGGGTATGTGGGTATTTAAAATGAATGATCTATTCTGTTGTACAGACTGATATCATTTCTTATGTAAAAAAAACCTGAAATGTCTAGTTGTGACACTGTTTAGATACCACATAGGGACAGGTTGGTAAACCTGTGCCTGCCACATGCTGTTCTTTTAAATCTGTCTGTGTATTTTTTTGTTAAATGACCATTTTGATTGATTGACCTTATTATCAAACATTCCTGTTTCTTGTTATATGCAGCACTTTTGTCTTTGGTTTCTCTGGTTTTTCCATGTATACCTCTCTCTCTCTCTCTCTCTCTCTCTCTCTCTTAGTCTTACTTACCAGCAGTAGGAGTAGAGGAACAAAAAAAATGATGACATGATAAATGCAAATTGTAGATATTTTTGTATTTTCCTCCTAATTTATTCATGATTGTTCACCTCACCGTTTGATTTCCTAATTTATTGATACTTGGCTATTTATATGAACAAAGCTGTTAGGTCAGTTGAATGTTATTTATTACCCTCTTGTGTGTTCGTAAAAAATGGGGCAACATTTGAAGAAAATCAAAGTTTCTTTTCACTTTCCGTTGGTCTGACTTTAACAGAATTACGTGACAGGTCACAAGTCGGTCTCTGAAGAGGGAACAAGTGTGTAAACTCTTGAAAAAAAAACAACAACTATTTACCAGTAATTTAAGAATGTAGACTTAGCCTCTTTTTGGAGAGGGAATACGCTCTTCTATGGATATTTGTCAGTTTCATATTAATGTTCAAGAAGGATGCCACAGATCCCAATATACTTCTTCTTTTTGTAAATAGACAGACAGACAAACCTTGGGGTTGATGAGTCTTCTTGACCATGCTGGGGATTCCTGCTCTATGCTTTTAGCTTGTATTGCTGTGTGCATGTCAAACATGAGCTTTTCTTTGCATGGCATTAGTGTTAATGTTCCATGCCAAACTTCTCTCAGCCTTCATCGATTCTCCACAAAACTACCTTTTAATGTTTCAAATGCCCTTGATTGTCCCTTACTTTTCACCCTCTGCTTATCTCTAGCCTTCTCTTTCTTTTTTATTCACCCCTTGCTTCTGCTGTCCTTCTTCCTCCTCCTATCTTGTGCACAACGTTTTTAAACAATGCTTCCTTTACTCTGTAACTCTCTCTCTGGAAGGATCAAAGGTCTGGGCTTTATCTGTTGGTAGACGAGGCACATGGAGGGAATATCAGTACTACAAACACAAAGCAATACCCTAATGTTCACCCTCCTTTTTTTTGTTTTCTACAATGGGAAGCTAGCAGCAGGCCCACAGTGGCCTTATGACAGAGCAGGAACAAAAGTGACTGATGTAACCCCCATATAACACAACTGTGAGCATCTCCAATGCTGAAACAAATAAACTCATTCAGTTACTGTGTGTTTGTTTTCCTTTGTGTGTGTACAGGTAAGTGCATAATGTAGCTGTCGTAATTTGTGATTAATCGTCACCTTTGTAGAAATGAAATGTTATAAGCACGTTTTATATGCATTTTCCTCAAGTCCGTACCAATTAACGCAACCAGATGTCAGTGAAATGGTGTGCAGCATTAAAAATGACAAGGTTTGTTACCCAGGTTTATTACAATAATCAGCATTTAAACAGTTATTTGTGTCTTCCAATCCCCGTGTTGGATTCCGGCAGCTGTAGCTGTGTAAAAGCTTTAAACCTTAGCATACGTAAGCTTAATTAACTGTCACTGTAACTAAGTGTACCTGGAAAAAAAACCTCAGCTACACAAAAGCAACTTTCGAAAAACAATAATATTAATAATAATTTGCTTCAATTACAAACAAAATAAAAAAGGGAACACCCCGTTAAATACTCTCACATCTTTTTTTGTTTCCTCATTAAATAGAAAATATCCATCCCACTTTTTAGCAAGTGTTTCTCAGAAAATAAAAACAGTTATAGTTACATATAAAAAAGTACATTTGTTAATCCAGCGCCTACATCAATGCAGGAGGATCTGTGTCTCTCCTCCCCCACTCTGCATTATTCAGTAAAATGTGACAAAGCCAAAAGTCCAGCATGGCTTCCTCACTTCATTCTTTATAGATGCATCCAGTCTATTCACACTTTGACAGCTTCAGTCAGAACCAGGAGACTACCATTCACCCCAGTCCTTCAAGGCAGTTCTTTCTTTTTGCCAGTTTTGACCACTAGAGGGCAGCAGTGTTTAATGATTCAGAGTTGCCACCCGTTGAGCCCATCTGATTCTCCATTTAAGCTTCCCGAGCCTCAGAGAAAAAGAGTCACATTGTCCAGTTTTCCTCCCATTCAGATGCTGTACGTTAAAATGTCTGTGGCACCAAATTAGAAACACAGCTTGGTCCTCGGAGCAAAGACCGACACCGGGACACAGATAGTTATTTGGCAGGAAGTAAATGACTTTGGAAGTTCCATGGTTCCATGATCAAATAAAAAAAACCAGCAGTACTTAAAATCTGATCCTAAAATGAAACGTTTGCTTCAACGTTGCCACGATTCCCCACGGTACATCTGTCCTGTTTCCTTTCAGCATGCGTTCCTCTTCTCCTCAGACCCGGGAAGTGACGTAGAGAGAGCGTAGTCGTTGAGCTAAGGTGGCTTCCAGCTCCTCCAGAGGCGAGTCTCCCCGGCTGTGAACCAGGGTAGAGGTGGAGCTGTTGCCTTGTCGGGCTGCGGGTGGTCCCAGCAGCAGGCTCCTGAAGCCTTCTCTCTCCAGCAGAGCAGGCATCTGCTTCAAGAAGTAACCTTCACAGAAAGAGCTCAACTCCAATGAACCATGGACCTGAAAAAAAAAGACAAGACAATGGTCAAAGGAAAACTATAGATGAAAAGTGCTTAAAAGTCATAAAGCATAAAATGAGGCCTTTTATCGTTTTCCCAGTCAATATCATCACCAAAATCTAGCAATTTCTTCCTAAAACCTCAGAAACATTTGTGCTGTGCTGCTTACAGACTGATGTCAGGAACAATGTGGTCAATATTTGTCTGAATAGTTTATATTGTGTGTGTGTGTTACCTTAGCTGTCTTGTAGATGCTGACGGCATTATCCAGATTGATGTGGCGAGAGCAGATGAGTTCACAGTGTCTTTGTAGCGCCCCCAGGTGGAAGAGACTGGCAGCTGACAACAACTACAGGACCGAACACAAGCAGCAGATGCATCGTCACGTAACATCCACAAATGTATTGAAGGTAAATCTTGACCACTTGACTATACTGCTGCACATAATTTCTCTTTAACTGAACATATATAAACTGCACGTGCCGCTCTTTGCACTTTTGATCGGATGCTAAACCGCATTCTGTACTTGTACATGTGTAATGACACTAAAGTTGAATCTAATCTAATCTTTCTAAATGTATACATTTTGCTCATCATCCACACAAGTTTCCTAATCATCCAAGTCATTTCTCTGCTAGGTGTTTTTGCTTTTCTTCCAAGTTTTGTGCCCGCAAGCTGTTTTATGCTTAGTTTTGTTCCACTGACCTTTGAAAGTGGCATTTTTTTTTTTATTTACCTTTGTTTACATATGTACGGCGTGTTTTTTTATATTTTAAGTGAATTCTCACCTCCAGCAAGTCTGGCACATTGGTTTTCAGTGACTCTGTTCCTCCACAGTACAGGTATGACATCATCATCTGCAGTGAGAAGAAGTTTCATTTAGGAAATACAGAAGAGCATGTGTACTCTGTTTCTTTCGCTGTTAGACCCCAAATTAAAATGTTATTTATAGGTAAATAATACGGTGCAAAAAACCTGGAAATAAAGTAAGAATATTTGTACCTGGAAAATGCTGTACTTGATGTTTCCAATCTCCACCTCCTTGTTGGGGCTTCCATCTGGGCCAGAAGATGCCAGCAGAGACTTGAATCTAAAAGAAAACTAATATTTATGTACACTGGGCAGAAAAGAAACAAAAGCCCTTTTTATACACAACAGTGTGAACTACAGTACACCCACCTGTTAGAAGCAGTGATCAGCAGCACTCTGTGGCCGTAGAACGGTTTCCCCTCCACCACAAACGTCACATCTGACATTTCCTGGTTATTCAAGAAGTGAGGGTCTGTGGGAAACCAAATTCACAACTCCATTCACTGTTGTCTGACACGGATTTCTTGAAACGGGAAAGTCAGTCTTTTCAAGACTCGTCGACTGATATCAAATAACTCTGGATTTAGTTCCTATCTTGTGCAAACAAGAAATTATTTAAACTAAATGATTAGTCTGCAGACTACTCAAAGGGCCAATTCCAATTCCTATCTTAACCCTCAAGCTCAACCCTTAATCTTAACTGGCTGGTTATTTTGTCACTTAGAAATGGGACACCCCTTAAATGCAGATACGTCTTCAGACTGTAGGGGGCAGAATAATGCGAAAGCTGCGTCCAGTCTGTCAACTCCAAAAAAGAAGAAGAAGAACACATTTACGTCGCGATTATTTATTTATTATTTTTATTTCAGTCAAGTTATTAGGTTGTCAGTTAGTTATAAGATGATACTCATACAAATACCACAACCACGGACATATTCAGCTGACAGTTACTACACACCACGGCTTATTGAAAAGTAAACCATAGCAAACGTTCGCTTGTAAGCACCGGCCGGCTATTGACAAAAGATCGTAAAATAAAAATAAATGTTACGCAACAATGACGTCAGTAATCCATAATATGGGCCTAAACTAAGATAATATAATGCTTTTCATCATTTTTATATCTCTATTAACAAAGAAAATACTTAATTTGTATCGCACTCGCTTCGCTGCTTTCGACGCCATCTTTCTTATGTGAAAACACGCAATGCATTCTGGGTAGCCCTCGCTCCCAAGGGTGGTCTCGGAAAATCTCAATATTGAGGGCGATACAGCCCTTAAACTCGCCCCTCAACTTAATTTTTCTGAGAATCGGGACAGCACTTGCACTAGAGGGAGCGCACATTTTTGAGATTGAGGGTTAAGCAAGGAATTGGAATTCACCCTTACACTATCAGCAGGTCAGTCGATATTGAAAATAATTCGCTGTAGCCCTTCATCCCTTGAAAAAAAGTCAATATAAAGCCATCAGTCTTCTACTCAGAAACACTGAGCCATGTTTGCACAGTTGAATGGAAGAATCCGAGTTTCCTTACCCAGCTGTGCTGAAAGAGTTGCCTTCATCTGAGGGACGGCTGGAAGGGGCGCCGGGCCGAAACAGTGACTAAAAATAGCTGCCAACTGTTGGATAATGGCATCATTCTGGACGGAAATGAGCAGAGAGAAGGGGATTTTTATCACAAGAAAGTTCAACTATTGCCTGTGCGCAGTTGTGACACAATGGTGTCTGGTGTTGACGGTACCTTAGTGGTACGCAGGATGTTAAACATTAGGGGCAGGCCTGTGGTGACCAGCTCCTCACAGTAGTCCTCTTCTCTGATGGTGGTGAACTCTCTGAGGAGTGAAAGTGTGACTCCTGTTCTGGACTGCTGCTGGGCACAACGCAGCGATTCCAGCCACACATGGAGTTTCCAGGGTACACCTGGTTAGACAGAGGGGATTTGTTGTTGTTATGTAAAAATATTATTATTTTCGAAGCAAAGGTGGAAAGTAAATCCCCTTTCTTGTTGCCATCTAATAGTTACCCATAGCTCGTAGCTCCATGGTGACATCCAAGTACCCATGTTCGGCGCTGTAGTAGCTGGCCTCTTGCAGAGCCTTCATCCTGGCCTTGCAGAGCTTGGGTATGCCCACCTCTGGCAGAGCCCCTGGGCCAGAAGAAGGTGTAGGAAGGGGAGACAGAGGGAGGAAAGGGCAGATTCCAACATCTTCACCCTCCACCCCTTCAGCTAATATCTCCTCCAGAGACAGGACATCCTCTTTGACTTGTTTGGGCTGAGTCAGTAGCTTTCTCAGCACATTCCTGACAAGATAAACGGGAAGAAGAAAGTGGGGAGAAGGAGGACACACACCGGAAGGAAGGAAGGAGAAAGCATGAATTCATTAATATGCGTCTTCACTTCAAAACATAACATTCAATTCTGTGACACAGTGGCCTCCTCTCTGATTACATTAAGTGTCACCCTCCGTGTGGAATGTGAAGTGTTGAGACTACATTGTGTTCACACATACATGCAGTTGAACAGGTGGAGCGGTTCTACGCTAACAACTGGTGTTCACAGACAGATGGGCTCGACAGAGGGAGACCCTGAACTCACTTTTCACCACACGATAAAAAGGAGTTAACGTCATCATGCAGAAGTTACAAACGTCGTTGCACCGTTGAATTTGTCCCCTTTAGTTAAAAAGCTAAGCACAGTGTGTGTGTTTTTTTTAGTTCACAAATGCTGTACCTGTGTCCATGTGCAGCAGCGTGACTGAAGCAGTTCATATCTTCATACAGAGAGGATGTAAGGGCATTTCCATCATGGATCTTGGATAAGGGGTCGGCGCCTCGCGCCAGAAGCAAACTCACCATCTCATAGTTGCCTGGGAAAAGCACATAATCGCTCAATTATATACACACAAACGCCCCTGAGACATTCATATACAGTATGACAGTTTTACTGGTATATTTACTGCTGGAGTGATTCCATTTTTTTCCACAGGGTCCAATGAAGTTTTATCAGTATTTATTCTGCATGTTCAAACAACATTCACTCTAACCGCTGTTTACATGCTGTCACTGCTATGAGGAGCATGGCCGCATGTGTCTCTATTACTAGAGCTATGTGTGGCTTTCTGATGGTGCCGTAGAGGAATGCTGCCCAGAGGTTTCTGAAAGAACCACAGACAGTGCTCTGTTCTTCACTCTCTCATTTCCCCCATTCTTGTAGTGACATTCACAACTCAATCCCATGTTAGTCTTGGCGGTCCTGTGGAAAACTAACACAGTACTGATAATTGTGACTTATTATTAGTTATGGTCTCTTATTTTGTTAAATATAACTATAGAGACTGTCATCCTTTCATCTTAAACTTTTCTTGACCCTCCTACAGACCTGCTGACTGAAATGGCCGACTGCAATTTTCAAATCGCAGGAGCCAAAATGTGTCAAATTACCATTTTTTAATTTAAATATTGTCCTGACCTCTACACATCCCATGCTACAGACTGAAGAAAACATCAAATATCACACAGTAATCATTTTAAATATGTTGATGTTAAAGGTGCATTGTGTAATCATTCTAAAGCAACTGGCCATAAAATCCTCCTAATATCACAGAGACTTGAGAGATTTGCATAAAAAAAAAAAAAAAAAAATTTGCAGACTGTAAATCATGTTTATGTTTTGAAATCATGTTTTGTCAGTAGAGTCTCAGCTGCCGAGCAACCACGGGTTGCCAGATATGACAGAAAACGAAACCTAAAAGACCTCGGTATTTTGAATTTGGATGTAGTAACCGTTTTTGGTCCCATTCTTACATACGGTACCTTTAAAAATTTTAATAATTAAGTAAAAATCACCTCATTCCTCTCATACTGTGAATCATAATGCAATCGCAATTTCAGTCATATAATTGCAATTCAGTATTTGTATAAAAAATATTTGTTCAGCCCTACTATTAACACATCTCTGTTACATTCAAACCATTGTCGAATGAGTTCACACGTTTATGATTAAGCGTATCAGCTCCACACAATTCACACTGTGTTTCCTGCACACAGGAAGTGATTACTTTTATAACAACACAGACAAAGGCAAAAGCAAAATTGCACTAGTAAAGTTGAGACAACTGCAAACTGATTGGAGTAACTGGAGAAACTCCAGCAATGACAGGATTAACACTTCTAGCCCCTGTCTGCCCCCGTTGTTTTAACACCAATGCTCCCACTGTCAACTCTGATAGTATTGCTTCACCGTTCTCAGATGGACACAACATACAAATAATGTCACACTGTCTCCGGTCACAAAGACCAAACAGAAACAGGATAATAACATCAACAACTAAATCGCTAAGAGTTACGCGAGGCAGGTTTCATTGAGCTTCTATTAAACAGCTCAGGACGCAGACATACTCTAAGTCACGTCATTCACTAACATCAGCTGTGCCTTGTGTGTTGTACAGTGTGTGTGTGTGTGTATGTGCATGTGTGTAAACCCACCTGCTGCTGAAGCCAGCTGCAGTGGCGTGTCTGCCGTGCTCTCCTGCCCGTTGCGGACTGCGGCCCCCTCCACATTAGCCCCCGCATCCAAAAGGAGCTGTAGAAAGACACCACATCTGTTAGATTAAGCAATGTTTAACATCCCTGTAACTTATTTATGGACCAACCTCTGACCTCACATTTGTCATTCCGCTTTTTTCGAAGGGATTTGCATCATATCCACACTTAGAGAGCTATAACACTGCGAGAGATTTACTGCAAATAGAGCTGGCAATAGCTCAGCGATGTTTAAGACCACAATCATCTTTGCCTTTAACTTTAACACAAGCAAGCCTATTGTTGTGATAATGTTTTTGGCTATATTGTCCAGCTTTATAAATGAATATTGCTATTACGTCCAACAGATGAATGTATACACTAGCTACATCTGGTTGGCCTTTAAATGTGTACACGTGTGTTTCCGACCTGCACGACTGAGATGTGTCCGTGTAGCACGGCGAAGGTTAGCGCTGCCCACTGGCGACTGTCAGGATGCACAGAGGGGTGCTTCAGAGAGCACGGCGGAACCTGCCAAACAAAGGATAAATCAGTGTTACAAAGATCAGGAAAACACACACACACACACACAAAATTGTGACATTGGGTGCTTTAGATTAGATTTAGTATCTACGTCACAGAGCACATAATGTGAAGCATTTAAAATAAGTCCGTCCATCTGCTGAGATTGTTAAAGCATGATATATATATACCGCCACGTCGAGGTTTGCCCCGGCATCAATCAACATCTGGACTAAAGCCTCGTCTCCAGCTGCACACGCATACATCAGAGGGGTCATTCCCTGAGAAATGAAGAAAAAAAATAGTCAAATGAAGAAATAAAAAAAAATGTATAGTTTTTTTTAAATTTTAGATGGGATTTCCAGTGAATACAGCTGCACTTGTGCACTCACATACCACATAAAAACACACACAAGATTATTATATTTATATACAGAGTGCATTAAATGATTTTCTGGTTTAGTTTTTCCTCATTCCTTCCATTTACCTTTCCCCCAAATTCTATATTGTCTTGAAATATAAGTTCAAAAACGGATACAATACCTGATCATCCATGCTGTTGACGCCGTCTGGCCCCAGCAAATCAATAGCTTGGCCTATGAGGTCTGTGCGCCCACAGTTGAGCATCCGAAAACCCAAGTCTAGATGGAACTTGTCTGTGGCAGCTCTGGAGTCCAGACGTTTGAAGGAGCTAAAGCAACACTCGGGCCTGATGGGACGCAAAGATGAGTACGAAAATAAATTGTTTGACCTTCGGTTTGTGAGAAATGACTGAATGTCGTGAAACATGTGATTATAAAAGATAAACCATGAAACCTTCATGTGATTAATGCATTTTAAATATGTACAAATGAAGGTTTTATGTGGGAACTGATGGGACAAATGAAAATGAGTGAACAACAACGTATCCATAATTGTGAACCAATACAATTATAAGCTTTCGGGTAAAATAGACAAAGGCCTCATAGACACAAACACACACAGTTGACATAACACAGACTGGAGTCAAAGTTAAAATTAGATATAAAGTAATCATCCTGCTACACTCTGTTAGAGCCCATATCACTGTGTGTGTGTACTGTTGTGTTGCCATGTCCTGTTTGAAAAAAAACTCAGCTGGACATTCTATATGTGGGTGTGTGTGTGTGTGCTCTCGTTTACTTCAGCTGTCTGGGTTCACAGTCCAGTCCGGGAAGGAGAAGCCGCGCGGTCTGTCTGACATCGTCGCTGTCCACCAGCAGACTCTTGCGATGCTCGGCGTGAACTATGGCCACTCTCATCCACTCCATCAGAGGGGGCAGCAGCAGGAATGGCCTGTGAGGAAACATGAGTTATTAAGCTCTCCGACTGTATAGGCCCGACTGAGAAGAAAGGCGTCTTCACCTCTTATGATTCAAAGGAAAACAAAACCCCGTAAAACTGCCTTCAACCTGATGACTTATGAGTGTCTGGCAGTGCTTCCCCTCACGCTGACCACCGCACAATGAGTCACTTCTAAACACACCCAGACACACATACATTATGTAAACACTGCACAGAACACACTCACCGCTACCAGTCACACACACTTGCGAGCTTTTACACACCATATTATACAGCCCTGCAAACACACTCTCACCGTCAGATAACAGATGTGTCCATGTATGACTAATGAGTGGTGATGCGTGGGTTGCCAGGTTGTGCTTTTTGACATCATCTTTATTTGCCTGTGAGCTATGACTTCATTTCCATTGCGGTTTGATTAACGAGATACTGAAAAAAAAATCATCTTATTTATAAACCAGTGTTTTGATGAAATGTGTGAATATTTAAAGGTGCCATATGTAAGAATGTGGCCAAAAACGGTTACTACATTCAAAATCAAAATACCGAGGTCTTTTAGGTTTCGTTTTCTGACGTAACTGGCAACCCGTGGTTGCTCGGCAGCTGAGACTCTACTGCGGTAGGTGGCGCCACATGTCAAAACATGATTTCAAAACATAAACATGATTTGCAGTCTTCAAAATATTTTTTTTAATGCAAATATTTTGTCTGTACTGTTGTTGTTGGTGAGTTCAGTTTGTTATATGAACATTGTCTCTGTGACACATTAGGAGGATTTTATGGCCAGTTGCTTCAGATTGATTACATAATGCACCTTTAATATAATTATTTGGAATAACAGAACATAATAGAACATAAAATCGACTGATTCAATTGACATAAACCTCAGGGAACAAGAGAAAATGTGATTAATCATTAAGCAGTAAAGACAAAAAAGAGGATGAAAGAAAGCAAAGCATTAGTTCTGCTGTGGTATTTGTGAACGTGGCATTCAGATGGTTATCTGATTGCATTTTTTCTTCCTTTATTTATTTACTCTTCTCACACCTATTCTCCCAAATCCCTGCAACGCCATGTCTAGCCAGTTATCTGCTATCAATCCCTTCTTGTCTGTGCTTTTATCTTACCATGTGTGCATAGAGTGAGTCTGCGAACAAACGACTCATTATTTATAGTCTTACTCTTGTTTCCGGTTGATGATAAACATGTTGAGTGAAAGAATCTGGAGTTATTATAAAACTACTTTTAACACATTGTTCTTTTAAAAAAACCATATTGGCGCATTTCCACCTGCTCTACTCGCCTCGGCGCGGTTAAGTTGCATTTCCACGAGCGAATGTCACAGTTTAGTATGTCGTCAAAAAAGTCATCGGTTAGTATGCTGTGAAAAAATTTGACAAAAACGATGTCCTAATTTAGTGTGTTGTTCAAAATGTGACAAAAAAGTCATAGGTTAGTATGTCGTCCAAAATAAGATTATATATATATATATATATATATATATATATATATATATATATATATATATATATATATATATATATATATATATATATATATATATATATATATATATATATATATATATATATATATATATATATATATATATATATATAGTAGATTCTATTAGATTACATTTATTTGTCATTGCACAGGAATACAACGGAATTCAATGCATTCACGTACTGGACTCATTAAAAAAGAAGAAACATAATAAATAGTTAGTAAAAGAAATACATTTGCATCATCTCATTCACTCGTACATTCATGTCGTCATACACTATACTCTACTCAATGCCATTGTATGCATTAAAAACAGTAGTGCAAATATATATAATGTAGAGCATTGCATTGGTGTGGATGTCTCTGCTTAGTATATACATATATATATAAGACTCATTCCACCCTGCCAATTACCTGTTTGAACTGCTTCCCTCAGGGAAACGTTATATACACACACATATATATATATATATGTGTGTATGTATATATATATATATATATATATTTATATATATATATATTTATATTAGTAATATATTATTAAACAGTTATTAACTTAATAACGTTAGTTTAGGGACCCTTAATGTGTTACCCTTGTTTCCTTTCGATGCCATCAAGCTTCAGTCAGATGTTGGCTTCGTTTGAACACCGTTATCATGAATTCCCGCTGCTGTGATGTTATTCTTGACGATGCTTCTACACCTTTGTTCTGAGGAGATGCATACACTCCGATGCATACAATGAACAGAGGTGGAAGCAAACGTGCATGCAGAATAGCAGCATGCAGTGCTGTAGCGTTTGTGCTATAGGCATTGTAGTTACTGTTAATGAGCAGTTGGACCCCTGCAGTGCCATTTATTATCCTGATTGTGTTTACTTTAAGCAGCAACCTGTGGTTTCATATAAAACGGCTCCTTCTATCATTAATCAGTGTTTTGTTAATAATGTATAAAGAGGATAGCATTGTATTATATACAAGTTTCAGAAAGTCAGGCATTTTAATTGTCCACTGTGTAACGTTTAGAGAGTTTACTGGCAGACAATAAACACACTACCCATAAGTATGTTGTTATAAGCGTATAGTCACATTAAAATAAAGAGTTTTTGTAGGCTTAGAATGAGACTCCATGCATCAACAAAGTCCGGCATCTTGACTTCTTTTATGACATGTGAAGGCCACCATAGTTCCCTTATGTAGATGTAGATCTCACAAATACCTTTTTGATTGAACACAGAAAAAGCCACTGAAAGTAACAAAAACCTGATAAACAAAAAGACTTGGGGTTAAGCTGATTTTAAACCCAATCCACATTTTATTTGTGAGCCTGTTGACCAATCAGTGACCAGTCAGGTGTGACAGTTAACAAGAAGATAAGCGGGGGATAATTGGCTGGGGGAGGAGGGAGAGGGAAGGGTTAAATGGAGATAACGTGCATGAGGAGCTGGGAGAAGGGAGTTAGGGAGGTCAGTTTTGACAATTTGTCGCTAGACGGCCATATTTGTGAGGAGAGGAGGAGGAGCAGTGGGTCGGGGATCAAAGTGTGCACCTTTTGCTAATGGCTTCCACTCAACATAAACTGGACACAGAGAGTGTCTTTTTGTCAAAGTGTGCATTTGTGCAGGCCCATGTGTCCGTCCTCCCAAACGCCTTAGGGGCCATCCACGCTGCTGCTTTACGGCACGATTGGTCCCCGGCACGCACACAGCACTGGCACTAATTCAAAACTGAGGCAGCTTCAGTCAACCGTGTCCAGCTTTTAACACTTAACGCTCATTGATCTGTCAGAGGCATTATTATTTTATCGTATCTTTGTGTGTGTGTGTGTGTGTGTATAGAGGCTATTCACAAATTTGTCAGTGGCTCTCCACTGCAGCTCCACACAGCTCTGGCCCCCCATCCCACAATTCATCACCTCCTTTCCTTGAACTTTTCTTTTCTCCCCTTGTATTTCACTCTCTCCCCTGCTTACACCTTCAATGTGACCCCTGAATATGAGTTCCGAGCCCTCAGCCTGAAACACAAACGTCAGCTTCGACAGGGAGCGAGCGCAGCATCAAAGCTGAAATGCCTGTTACCACTGAAACCAGATAGCAATTTGGCTACCCTTTCTGACCTGGCATGTTACGGCTGCACACCAAGAACAGCAGGATACACACACAAACACACAGACAAAACCCCCCTTTAACCCTGCCCTTACCACCACCTGGCTGGCCATAAAATGACAGGCAGCTTAAATTGTGGTCAGGTGTCTTTAAACGCTAATTCAAAATCCTAACTTATTCAAAACATGAAAAGCAAATGCAACTTCACACAAACAGATTCTACGTCACACAAGTTCTCTGTGTGACCTTTTACACTATATGAAACTTCAATCAGGCCTCAAGCAGACACAGTTATGGGCTGCAGAAGGTCATGGTTGACCACTAGTATAGAGTCAGATTATTATCATAGAGGCTCCATGCGGGGGGGCTGTAACCATATCTGGTATATCTGTGGTTAATATGAGCTCCACTGGCTACTTCTTATCATAGTAACACATCTACCCATTAGTGCTGACTTCCATCCGCTCAAGGAATGAAGGAAGCACAGGGGTTTAGAGTGGTCTTTGTGGGGGGTTGAGGGTTTGAAAATGGAGGCAATCCAACATTAAAATAGGTTTATAACTTTCAACATTGATGAACATATATGTATATGTCACATACAAAATGAAGACAAATGTAATTCAGTGCAGACAGGCGAGCAGTGGTGCCTGCCCACATACACTTTGTGCAGTCTAATACTCCCAACGAGAGATCATTACTCACATTCAAGTAGCAGCTTAAAAGGATCGTAACAAAAGGGCGTGCTCTTATATTCACAAAGATTTTGCAATAACACTCTCACCACCAGACTCCTTATAATGTCTGATGATGTAGCCCACACAGACCTGGAGGTTTTGAGTTTCCACCAACGATTTTTTTGTATAAAGCATTCAATAGAGGGTAAAAGCCAAAGAGATGGAGAGGGCCCCGTTGTAGGAGAGAAGTCAGTATCATTACAAGCCACTCAACTTGTAATCACTACCAGGTTTGAACTGCTCTCTTCAACCACCTACATGGCGGTACATGCAGCGACACAGGGACGGAGAGCCAGATTGGCAGATGTCTAGATAGAAATCCAGAAATGCTGCAGATGTTCAAAAGGTAAATGTTACTCAAGGATGCGAAATCATTTCACCATGCAATCATAAATCAGGCTGATATTATAGCCAAGATTTAAAACATCTGAGGACAAAGGGGAAGAGAGGGGAGGATATTTACTGTTCTTTTCTCTTTGATGCTAATGAGGAGCCCACATTTGCTCACTCTCACTATGTCTGCTTGTTATTAAATATATACGGGGCCAGCTGTTTCTGAGTGTGTGCATGCATGCGTGTGTAGAAGAAGATCCATATTATGATCATCTAACATATTCTATATATCCTCAGTGCAGTAGAGAATACTCACAGACACACATTTAGATCTGGAAGTTTAGAACAATTGTGGGGGGGAAACATTCCAAATTACCAACACCAATGTAACACACACTTCAGTGAAAGCAATTCCATTTAAAATGTAACTAGTAATGTTTCTTACATTTCTTAAACAAGTTATAAACTCATGTTGTGCAATGTTTTAGCAGTTTATTTACAAAGACCATACAATATGATCCACTTTGTAATATTTTCGAGCTATCCCCAAAGTTTCAACCACTTGCCATGGGAATGAAAAGTAATTAACATAATTGCTCTGCACAAAGACCATCCAAGTAAAGATCTGACGAGTCCCTACCAGAATTACAGACCATTAGCACTTCTTTAAATACCCTAAAACCCTAGTCTTCAGCCTATTTCACACTCTGAGGGTGCAATTTAGCCTTCTGTCAGACTAACAATAGCATCTGGAAGCAGTTGCTTACCTGTAATTTGCCTACAGAAAATTAACACTTCAATGAACAGAAGATAAGGGGATTAGGAGTTA
This sequence comes from Microchirus variegatus, assembly GCF_963457635.1. Taxonomy (NCBI): domain Eukaryota; kingdom Metazoa; phylum Chordata; class Actinopteri; order Pleuronectiformes; family Soleidae; genus Microchirus; species Microchirus variegatus. Next base: position 27,094,940 of record NC_139809.1, read on the forward strand.
GCTGAGAAAGACTGGCAGTTGGAAAAATTGACTTTGATTAGAAAGCAGCTGTTAAATATTTGGAGAGTCTTCAGCCAAATCAAATCATGTATAGTCACAGATCAATTAGATCAAGCATTTAAATATTAGGGAGCATCTTAAAGTCCTACCTCTCTTTGCTAAGTGCCATGCGTGGGGGATCTAGGTTGGGATTCTCCATGGACTCCATTTGTGGGCAGCGCAGGAAGTAGTAAAGGGTGTGGAGGGCATCGGGTGACCAAGACACGGGCTGCTGGGGACGGGCGTGGCGGGACGGACTCAGCCCCGGGCGCACTGAGCTCAGGCGCTGCATGTGGTGCATAGCGCGGGACACCAAGTCACCTGGAATAAAGAAGAAAACAGGAGATTAGTGTTGGATAGTAGAGCAGATATTTTTTTTTATAATTTCATTGTTTCAAGTTAATAATAGTAAAAGAGCTCAGAAGCTTCCTGGGTGGTATTAAGGGTAATCAAGTACTAAACAAATGACAAGTGGCATTTAAAAAAACACAAGATCCCTGAGCTCAATATAAACCCTGTGGGCTTCCAAGTCCAGTGGATTTCCCCTTTTCCTTAACCACTTATATCCAACCCTCCTTTACTCATTCCTCTCTCTCAGTGTCTCCAGTGGTATTCGCCATTAGCACTGCCATTATCAGTAAGCACAGCCAGACGGCCAGTCCAAATAGCCATTTATCTTCAATCCCTTTAGTAGCTATAGCGAAACAAACAGTTGATTATAGACTCTAATGAACTGTTCAGTTGTATTTTTTTGTATTGATGTCGTTCACTCACTTTACACAGCCTGGAGAGGCAGCCATATCAGGTGAGTCATATCATCAAATTTACAAAAAAGACGTAGACATCAACACCCACAGAAAAACAAACATACACAGTATGTAATGTATAAAAAATTTAATTGATTGACAGGACACCAAAGAGAGAGGAAGTCTGAACTGAATGATGGATGTGGAGGCAGAGCAGAGAGAAGCAGCATCAAGGAAGGAGGCCAGATTGAACTCGGGTTCACGTACATTCATTTAGCATAATTACTCCTGGGTTAATTTCCAGGTTACTGTGAGTAGGAAGCTGCGCAGAGGCCGAGGCTGGTAATTTCAGCAGGGTGAGTGTGTATGTGTGTATCTCTATATGTCTATATTAAGGGGTTTGGGGCACTTGGAAGTAGTAGTTGGAGTAGCCTTCCCCAAAACAGACCCCACTTAAAGCTGAAGGGCCTCCTTTGTATTAACTACCACCAGCAGTTCCCCCAGGAGGTCTCCAAGGAATTCCTGCCCAAGATGGAGAGCCTCTCCCAGGCTTTCCAAATCCTTAATGTGCCCTGAAGCTAAAGTGAGCTCCAAGAGATATGAACGACTAGATTACAAATACCTGAGTCCCAGCGGAAAACTCAAAAAAATGTTGCTCTTCAATAAAATTTACAGGGAAAAAAAAAAAAAAAGGTAATTATGAGATTAAGGTTATAGTCAGTCAATGCAACAAATATCATGTCTACACACGTTTTTATCTGGACTTTAGCACAAAGCTAATCTTATTTCTGGTGAGAAAAATCCAGATTGTTGATGTTTCCTTTGGTTGGGTGGAAGGTCACACACTCACAGTTTCCCGTGGCTGAAGGAAGACCAACACAGCGCTGAGAAGGAAACTTTCAAGTGAGTTAGAGCTGAAACGATTAATCGATGAATCGATTATTAATCGATTACTAAATTAATCGGCAACTATTTTGATAATTGATAATCGGTTTGAAGCTTTTTTCATGATTAAAACAAGATTTCTGATCGTTTCAGCTTCTTAAATGTGAATATTTTCTTTGTTTCTTTGCTCTACATAACAAAGAAATCATTAAAATTGAATCATTTTAGTTTGTGGACAAAACAAGATGTTCGAGAACCAGGTTTGACAAACACCGATCAACGTATTTTTTAACATTTTCTGACATTTCATGGACCAAACGATTCATCGATTAATCGAGAAAATAATCGATCCGATTAATCGATTACGAAAAGAATCGTTAGTTGCAGCTCTAATTAGTGAGTGTGATAAAAAAACTTTAACTTAGTTTATTGGTGATATTTCCAACAATTTTGGTCGTTCAGTTGACATGTGCAGTATCCCGCCATCCTTTATTCGTCCCGTTTACGTATGCTATGAAGTTGGGTGTCTGGCCAAGTCCAGTCTAGAGATCCAGCAGTAACTGAGCCACTTCGCACAGATGCTCCTGTGTCTGTCTGGTCTCTTGGGCTCAGATCGCAGTGCCAAGCCCTCTGTGTTTTTGTTGTGAATACATATCAGTGAACACACGCCTGTGTGTGTGTCTGTAGGCATGAATGGACGTGAAGGATGCCAGGCCTGTCCAGAACAGCCCCAGCTTCACACCACCACCAGAGTATGTGGCATAAAGAGGCCACTGAGCAGGAGAGAGAAAGAACGCGACTGTTTCAAAGTGTGCACACACTTTTCTTTAAGTCTCACTAATGGTGGCGGTGGTTGTATGAACGTGGCCTTGTGCTTGGGGGGAACAAATGGCAGAGTGTTTGCTCATTTGAAGTAGGAAACTTACCCCTGCACTAACCAACACTAATCTCCAGCCCTCCTCCTCTCACCTCGCACTGGCAACCTCGCTCTTCACCTCGGTACATTTTCCATCAGTTCCCCAGAGTCCCCAGCCACACACATACAGTATAACACAGTATTACACCACCAGTCCGCTTTGCCCACTCTTACTGTACTACGTCCTGAAAAATTATTATACCTTTTTCAAACAGTTTATTCTGACTAGAGCTGAATCGATGAATCGATTATTAATCGATAACGCAATTAATCGCCAACTATTTTGATAATCGATTAATCGGTTTGAAGCTTTTTTCATGATTAAAACAAGATTTCTGATTGTTTCAGCTTCTTAAATGTGAATATTTTCTAAGTCTTTGCTCCACATAACAAAGAAATCATCAAAACTGAATCATTTTGGTTTGTGGACAAAACAAGAAATTCAAGAACATCGTCATTTCCAGGTTTGACAAACACTGACCAGTGTTTTTTTTTTTAACATTTTCTGACATTTTATGGACCAACCGATTCATCGATTAATCGAGAAAATAATCGACAGATTAATCGATTACGAAAATAATCGTTAGTTGCAGCTCTAATTCTGACAGCAATATGTCAGATTAAACAGATTCAACACAGTGAAAAAGTGTCAAGGCAGGGTAACTATTATTATTAACTATACTATAAGTATTATAAACACTATTTTGTACTCACTGAGTTCAGAGATGCTGCCCACACAGGTAGCAAGCAGAGACTGTTCCAACGTCCTCAGCTCCAGTTGGGCATAGGCATCCTCCCTGCTGTCTACAGACGTCTGCTGGTTCTCTGTGTATGGACTGAAATGGGCCGGAAGAGACAAAACACCTACAAACACACAGAGATAAAAAAAGAAATAGTAATGTGATTAATAGAAATACATTTCTAGACAAGACACAATCATTAAAAAAAAAAAAAAATGACAGAAAACATCAATTCGCACTGCTCCGATGTGAGTCCCAAAACAATTGCCGTGGTGTATTTATAATCCTGGCATCACGTAATCGACACCACTGAGGGCAAATAAACACACGGGGGAACGTGAGCCTTGCTCCCAAAACGTTCAGGAAAATAAACATGAGCACATGAGGTGACGTGAGGCTAATGCAGAGAAAGAATTAGATCAAGTAAAATAGAATTGTTATTGTTGACATTTTACCTAACTCTTGAGGACAGACCTGCATTAAGACATACTTGAATACTACTATTACTGCATATGCATATCACAAACCATAATTATTGCCATAACTCTGTTTTCTTGTTGATCAGCTCAGTACACACAACAAACACTTCATGACTGACCATCGTGGGAGCCCTGTTTAAAGTTTTTTTTTGGAGGAGTGGGTTCCCAACCCTGAAACCGAGGGTCTAAGGACAGAGAATTCTGGGATGAAATCGACCAGATCCTACATTCACTGTCATGACTTGTAGTATAACGTAATTATACACGTCTGCAACGTGTGGTATTTCCTCTTCAAATGGAACCCCTGGAGATTCACACAGACAAAAACACAAATACAAGACAAAGTACTCATAGTTACAGTTTACAGAAGATCAACATGGTTATTCTCCACGACAGCCAGTTATCTGACTAATTGCAGACCAGGAGATAATATCACGCTTGCATAAACCGTGGATGCACCTCCCTTACTTTCATCGCTGTGCCCTCATGTTAACAGTTTTACAGCATTGGAGCTAAAATGTTTATCAGTTGTGACAAGTAAGAGGGGAGGAACCTGACTGCTGTTTGCTCGGTTTTCAAAAGACCTTGGTTAGATATTACCTCTACTGGTAATATCTGGCAGTGCTTGTTTGTTTGTTTGTCTGTTTGCTTGTGAGCAGCATAACTCAAAAAGTGAAAGGGCAGATTATGAATAAATTTCCTTTTGTCCCTTTTGGGACAATGGACGACATTGACAATATAGAGCAGGGGTTCTCAAAGTTTTGATACCCGAGGACCAATTTAGGAACCCAACATTGGACTGCGGGCCGCCAAAGAAAAAATGACCAGATTGCAGTTCTACAGTTTAGCGTTAAGTAATATAAGCGTTAATATAATGTCATTTAAGCATTAATATAATGACGTTTTATAATTTACTGGGTAATTACCCAGTATTTTGGCCATTGTTCTTACCTTCTAATTACAGGTTAATACCAAGTAACACATTTCTGTTACCATATATTTACTGGGTAAATAGCTAGTAATTGGGGGCTGTAGCTACCTGCTTACTACCAGCTTATAACCGAAGAATACAGTAAAATTCATCATATAGAAACCAGGTAAATACCCAGTATTTTTGTTTACAATTATTGGTCTGTATCCAGTAATGTCCAATAAACATTTATCAAGCTTAGTAGCTCCTGGATTAAAACTATCAACTGTAATTCACTGCAGGCCGCCAGAAATGTTTCTGCGGGCCGCCATTGGCCCCCGGGCCGCACTTTGAGAACCAATGCTATAGAGGAAACTGAGCAGCTTTGGTTGAGATATGCAGCCTCCTTTTTGTCTGGTTTATTAGTTGCATATTACAGTAGAACATGGATGTTAGCATCCTAAAAATGAAGGAGAAAGTCAATTCAGTCCAAAGTAATGACTCACAAATGAAAATACACAGACGTACAAACTGTGCATTTCTCTCTCCCATACCCCCCCCGCCCTCTCTACCATCTGACATGTATAATAATGTGCTGACTCCCAGGTCCACCACAATGGAAATGGCTGCCTCTAGCAGACTACAGCTGCTACAAAGAAAAAAGCACATCACACCAGACAAGCAGCCTGTACCAAACAAACAAGCTTTGAAGCGCCCCTGTTCACATCCACTGTATCACAAACATATCCACACACTTCTCATGTCTGTGCAAACAAAGCTGGCAACATATTCTTTCATGTGTCACTTTAGGCATTTTGTTAAAGGGATACTTCACCGATTTGAACGTGGCTTTGTATTGCTAGAATAGCAGTAATACTACAATAAATAAAAATACTACTGCTATTCTAGCAATACAAAGCCACATTCAAATCGGTGAAGTATCCCTTTAACTATGCTGAGTATTTTGCTTATGGGTTTCAGGCTGTCAACCATTCCTTCAAGTGACATTGGACACACATTACTGTGGCAACTGGAGCTTTTTCCATGGCCTTGGATGAATCCATGCTGATTAACCATCTAAAGCTCTTAGTCTTTTCACAGAAAAAAAAAAAACATAGAGGAAGGTTTTAATGCTGATAGCTGCATATTTAAGCCACCTCTTTCCAACCTTTTGGTGTAAACTTGCTCTGCGTCCCCTGAACCGCCTCACTGTGTGTACACGGCACATGGTTTATGGCAAACATAACTAAAGTGGCCTCCATGACAGAGTATTAGGTGTTAAAGTATGTGACGCATAATGTGAATAGATCATTTAGCAACGGCTTGATTTAAACCTCGTGTCAGAGAGACTCGTGCCTCCTGAGGAGCAGAGGCCGTTTTGAGACATTCTGCCTCATTAGTGTGGGTAAGGGTGCATGAAAACGAACGGATTGTCGGGTGTATTTTTAAGTGTGTCTATATGGAAGTGAGGTACAAATTAACACATTGGCTCCCTGTTGTGATTATCTTAATAATTAAAGTTTAAAATAGAAAAACGAATATTGGACTAATTACATTCCTGTGATTGTTTAAAATGGTTCATGCAAGTGTTAGAGAACAGTTTGTGTCTTTTGTCTCTTGTGTTAAAATAACAAAATTAAAAGGCATTTTGCAGAAAACAAAAACAGCAGTTATTTTAATTCATTTTGTTTCCAAAATCATATATGTACAGAATGTCTCTTGGTGTTTCCCTTACTTTTACCAGCCTTGGCCAAAATAAACACGTTTAACATGAGCAGAAATAACATATTTTGGAAATGCCAATACAGTTTGAATTGATTCTGTAGTATTCTTTCAAAGCTGTGGCAAATATTCACACACCACCACAATCTCAGAGGTTCCCGCAGTCCCACCCTGTGGCTTTCCTCACCGCTGAACCCCAGCCTACGTCATTTGGTCTTGATGCAGGTCTGTAAGCCAACCAGTGCCTGTCCCCACCACCACCACCACCACGAAATATCATGAGCACCAATAGCTCCGGCACTATATGCATAATCTTTCTCCAGCAATGGCAAAGACTGAGGATAAGACAAAGAGAAGACGCAGGGCTTTAATGGGAGAATGAGTCATGAAGAGGAGGGATAGCACTGTGGAAGAGCTCAAGAGAAAGACTGGAATATTTGAGACAGCGAGGAGGGAGGGGCAGGGGAATACAAGTGGCACAAGAGATTCATTCTTCTGCGGCCAGTATGGCTCCATTTCTGAGGTTGACCCTGCAAATATCATGTGAGAATCCCAGCTACAAATCACAGCTGAAACCTCAAAATTTTTGTTGCAGTCCCCAATCCATTCAAAACTACTGTGTTTCTCACAGCACATTACAGCTCCATTACCTATTCCCAGCCAAGTTATTGCTCACAATGGTGTTGGAAACACTGCAGAAACAAGATCAGGCCAAACCAACAATTATGTTTAAAGTGAAAGAAAGCCAGTGTCTTTATGTGTCACATTAAATTATTAAATTATCAATTTTCAATCTTCAACCAAGAAAGAACAATAACCACATTCTCAGACTTTGTTGCACTTTTGATCAGTCATGTTATCTCTGTGTGCCACATGTCTATTTAATGCACGCGTGGAAGCAGAGGTAGTGTGGAAAATATTTAGTCTACAGAGACCATCATATCACCGCTTCTAAAATCTGTAAACATTAGGAAGATATTTCAATTTTACCTTCAAAACCACACCAGAAAAACATCTCTAAATTCTCAGACCATGGCATAGCTACATATCTGTCAATCAACCTTGGATTATAGTATGAACTGTTTTAGTGAAAAACATTAGAATTTTCACATCAAATAAATCTAACTTTGTCGGTGTGTGTTTTCATGCACAGTTAAAGGGATACTTCACCGATTTGCACATGGCTTTGTATCACTAGATTATGTATTGTATTTTAAAAATGTGCTTCCCTCCCTCAGTTTTTCACTGAGTTTTCCATTTTCAAAATTTGCCCTAGTGTGATGCAAAATGCGTCATTTGACTCACAGTAGGGCAAATTTGGATAAGGGAAAAGCGATTTTTTTACAAGTCAGGGAAAAACTGAGGGAGGGAAGCACATTTTCTAAAAAATACTACTGCTATTCTAGCAATACAAAGCCACGTTCAAATCGGTGAAGTATCCCTTTAAGTCATTATAGTTGACCATGTCATTTAATTAGATTACTTGTCCCAGTATACAGGCGCTAAACTGTGGAATCAACGTATTGAAACAAGTGTGTCCACCTCTGCTACGCTAGGTGGTGACATGACCACTTTCACCTTGTTAGTACAAGGCAATGACATGATTTTCTTGCCCTTAACCTCGTCTGTGTACTGGCTTCATCTATTATGTCCAGGTCAAAGCATATGGCTGAGTCAGACTGAAAATATACATAAACACATAATATACATGCAGAAGTGATATGACTCCCTATCACATTATTTGGTTGTGTGTTACTTCTTTAAAAAGCTCAAGTTTAGTTGGAAAATAACAATAATTTGGTAATTAAATGTCATGTAAACGTACTGAGTGATTTTATTCATATCAGGTCTGACATTATCAGCACAAAACAGTCACAATACAACTTTTTATTAACTTTTATTTGTGTTCCCATGAGCTTGACCGTGATGAAAAGTACATTCTTGAACCATAATATGTGTGTAGAGATGTGTTTTGTCTACCATGAAGATTGTGTGAAACACAGAAGGACAAAGATCAATTTCACCCACGCTGCACGCTCCTAGTAAAAATCTCAAAAGACTTTGGATGTCCACACACTCATAAACACACAAAAAACGAACACCTGCCTCATCTCCTTTACAAGCCTATCCATTCATTATAAAGGGGACGGATCAGAGAGTCAGGATAAGGCTTCAAAGACGCTTCCCCGGACCCAGAAGGAGCTCTCATCTTGGGCCAGGAGCCTACATGCTTGTCCCTGTGTGAAGGCTGAAGAGTGGACAGTCACACAATAGTATAGCGTTTGACAGGGCTATTAATGGGTGTGTATCACCCCCACAGTCTCCTGATCTCCTCGGTCATTCACCGAATCGGGCTCTCGCACAACAAAAGAGACACACATGCCTCATGCTTCATTTCATGTCAATGGAATCCATAGGCCAGATGTGATCCTTCACTCACAGGACAGTCTTCTCGTTTTCCACTGTTAAAAGGCTCCAAAACACCTGTTTTTCCACACATCCAGTGTCACCCACACAGCTACATTCCTCTCCCTGGTTTCAAGGATTACAAGCCACAATGTTGGAGGTGCAGAGTATGATGGACGTTTTCAATGGACGCGTGACATTTCTGAATAAACTTACCCAACATCGATGAAGCAAAGGTATTAAGTATAATGCCTCCACCTAAAAATGTTTTGCTTTTGGTATTGGCTTTTCTGGGGTTTGTATGTTTGTCTGTTCATTTGTGAGCATTTTCACATTTCAGATTTCATCTGTTTTAAAACAGATGAAATGTGCATGGGTTTAGGTTATGGCCCAAATTACAAACATTACAATTTTAATTTTTCCAACATTCCAAGTTGATTTTAGAGGTTGCAATGACCTACAGTCTGCTATAAGATTTGTGATGGCTAATTTTGTACCGCAGAGAGAATACAAAGTTGTATCCACTACCTAATCTAAACCAATCAATATGGCAATAAGACACTCCCTTGAAGCTCATTTCTAACTGGAAATACATAAAAATGTGGAGGCTACTAGCACTCTGACAGCCACATAATGAGGACATTCAACCTTCTGAGATAGAGGAGTATAATGATACTGTGGGAAACAACGCAGCCCTGGCAGAGGTTTGGGCTCCCTGGGTGCTTTCTCTGTTTCAGCTATACTTTTGGCGCTTTTCCACCGGCCCGACTCTCAACGGCACTGCGCTACACCACACGGTTTTTAGCGAGTGTTTCCACTAGCTTAGAATCTGGAACCAAGCACTATTTTTAGTACCTGCCAGGAATCAAATCCACAATTTTAAAAAAAATAGTAGCACGCAAATACTTCGACATGGCGACTCTGCATAAGAACATTCCATGGTCCAACGACGAGGTCCAGACTGTCCTGTGTTTAGTCGGAGACAACAAAATACAGAGAGCATGACGGAGCCACCCGTAACGAGCAGGTCTTACCGGGAGTCGATGTCCGCTCACGGCTTCCACATCACACTCCAACAACTCCACACACGCCAACAGTAAGTGTTTTTTCCAGCCTGAGGGCAACGTTCTCAGGCTGGACATTCTATACTATGTCGTCCGAAATCTGAAATTTTTTTGAAAAAGAAATTTGGTCCAAAATTTGACAAAAACGTCATACTACACTATGTAATACATCTTACTATACCATGTCGTCCAAAATGTGACAATTTTTTGTAAAAAAAAAATTGGTCCAAAATTTGACAAAAACGTCATACTATACTATGTCATCCAAAATCAGAAAATTAAAAAAAAAATTGTTTTAGTCCAAAATGTGACCAAAACGTCATACTATACTATATAATTGACCTTAATGTAATACTACACTATTCCGTCCAAAATCTGACAATTTCTTTGAAACAGTTTTTTGGTCCAAAACTTGACAAAAACGTCAAACTACACTATGTAGTACATCATACTATACTATGTCGTCCAAAATGTGAAAATTTTTTGAAAATAAAATTTGGTCCAAAATTTGAAAAAAAACGACATACTATACTATGTAGTATGTCATACTATACCATGTCGTCCAAAATGTGACAATTTTTTGAAAAAAAAATTTGGTCCAAAATTTGACAAAAACGATATACTATACTATGTCGTCCAAAATCGGACAATTTTTTTGAAAATCAGTTTTTTGGTCCAAAACTAGACAAAAACGTCATACTATACTATGTAGTACGTCATACTATACCATGTCGTCCGAAAAGTGACCATTTTTTGACGAAAAAAGTTTTGGTCCAAAATTTGATAAAAAAAACGACATACTATACTATGTCGTCCAAAATCTAAAAAAAAATTTGAAAATCATTTTTTTGGTCCAAAACTTGACAAAAACGTCATACTATACTATGTAGTATGTCATACTGTACCATGTCGTCTAAAATGTGACAATTAAAAAAAAAAAAAATGTGGTCCAAAATTTGACAAAAACGACATACTATACTATGTCGTCCAAAATCTGAAAAAAAATTTGAAAATCATTTTTTTGGTCCAAAACTTGACAAAAACGTCATACTATACTATGTAGTATGTCATACTATACCATGTCGTCCAAAATGTGACAATTTTTTGAAAAAAAAATTTGGTCCAAAATTTGACAAAAACGACATACTATACTATGTCGTCCAAAATCTGACAATTTTTTTGAAAATTAGTTTTTTGGTCCAAAACTAGACAAAAACGTCATACTATTCTATGTAGTATGTCATACTATACCATGTCGTCCGAAATGTGACAATTTTTTGAAAAAAAAAGTTTTGGTCCAAGATTTGACAAAAATGTCATACTATACTATGTAGTATGTCATACTATACCATGTCGTCTAAAATGTGACCATTTTTTGACGAAAAAAGTTTTGGTCCAAAATTTGACAAAAACGACATACTATACTATGTCGTCCAAAATCTAACAATTTTTTTGAAAATCATTTTTTCGGTCCAAAACTTGACAAAAACGTCATACTATACTATGTAGTATGTCATACTATACCATGTCGTCTAAAATGTGACAATTTTTTAAAAAAAAAATGTGGTCCAAAATTTGACAAAAACGACATACTATACTATGTCGTCCAAAATCTGACAATTTTGTTGAAAATCTGTTTTTTGGTCCAAAACTTGACAAAAACATCATACTATACTATGTAGTATGTCATACTATACCATGTCGTCCAAAATGTGACAATTTTTTGAAAAAAAAATTTGGTCCAAAATTTGACAAAAACGACATACTATACTATGTCGTCCAAAATCGGACAATTTTTTTGAAAATTAGTTTTTTGGTCCAAAACTAGACAAAAACGTCATACTATTCTATGTAGTATGTCATACTATACCATGTCGTCCGAAATGTGACAATTTTTTGAAAAAAAAAGTTTTGGTCCAAGATTTGACAAAAACGTCATACTATACTATGTAGTATGTCATACTATACCATGTCGTCTAAAATGTGACCATTTTTTGACGAAAAAAGTTTTGGTCCAAAATTTGACAAAAACGACATACTATACTATGTCGTCCAAAATCTAACAATTTTTTTGAAAATCATTTTTTCGGTCCAAAACTTGACAAAAACGTCATACTATACTATGTAGTATGTCATACTATACCATGTCGTCTAAAATGTGACAATTTTTAAAAAAAAAAATGTGGTCCAAAATTTGACAAAAACGACATACTATACTATGTCGTCCAAAATCTGACAATTTTGTTGAAAATCTGTTTTTTGGTCCAAAACTTGACAAAAACATCATACTATACTATGTAGTATGTCATACTATACCATGTCGTCCAAAATGTGACAATTTTTTGAAAAAAAAATTTGGTCCAAAATTTGACAAAAACGACATACTATATACTATGTCGTCCAAAATCGGACAATTTTTTTGAAAATCAGTTTTTTGGTCCAAAACTAGACAAAAACGTCATACTATTCTATGTAGTACGTCATACTATACCATGTCGTCCAAAATGTGACCATTTTTTGACAAAAAAAGTTTTGGTCCAAAATTTGAAAAAAACGACATACTATACTATGTCGTCCAAAATCGGACAATTTTTTTGAAAATCATTTTTTTGGTCCAAAACTAGACAAAAACGTCATACTATTCTATGTAGTACGTCAACCATGACAACCATGTCGTCCGAAATGTGACCATTTTTTGACAAAAAAAGTTTTGGTCCAAAATTTGACAAAAACGACATACTATACTCAGCGTCCCCAGGGTCAGAACCAAGCAGGGCGAAGCTGCATTTAGCTTCTATGGTCCTCACCTGTGGAACAAGCTCCCTGAACACCTGAGGCGTGCATAAAACTGTCAGCTTGTTTAAATCAGGGTTAAAAACATTATTGTTTACTGCAGCTTTCTAATATTACCAATTTTAACCACTTTAACTTTCCTTTTTAATCATTTTAATCATTTTAAAATAATGATTTTAAATTGCATTTTTTTTGCATGAATTTTAGTTGTTAAATGTTTTAAATTGTTGATCTTAAATTGTTTAATGTTTTAAATTGTTTTAATTTCATAATTGATTTTTGAATTTATTGTGCTTAAATTTCAAATGATTTTATATTACACTCATTTCTGCTTGATTTTAAATTGTTTGATGTTTTAAATGGTTTTAATTTCTTTACTTGATTTTTTAATTGATTGTGTTTTAATTTCAAGTGTATTTCCTGCTTGTAAAGCACTATGAATTGCCTTGTGTAAGAATGGTGCTATACAAATAAACTTGCCTTGCCTTGCCTATACTATGTCGTCCAAAATCTGACAATTTTTTTGAAAATCATTTTTTTGGTCCAAAACTTGACAAAAACGTCATACTATACTGTGTAGTACGTCATACTATACCATGTCGTCCAAAATGTGACAATTTTTTGAAAAAAAAATGTGGTCCAAAATTTGACAAAAACGACATACTATACTATGTCGTCCAAAATCTGACAATTTTGTTGAAAATCTGTTTTTTGGTCCAAAACTTGACAAAAACATCATACTATACTATGTAGTATGTCATACTATACCATGTCGTCCAAAATGTGACAATTTTTTGAAAAAAAAATTTGGTCCAAAATTTGACAAAAACGACATACTATACTATGTCGTCCAAAATCTGACAATTTTATTGAAAATCAGTTTTTTGGTCCAAAACTAGACAAAAACGTCATACTATTCTATGTAGTACGTCATACTATACCATGTCGTCCAAAATGTGACCATTTTTTGACAAAAAAAGTTTTGGTCCAAAATTTGAAAAAAACGACATACTATACTATGTCGTCCAAAATCGGACAATTTTTTTGAAAATCAGTTTTTTGGTCCAAAACTAGACAAAAACGTCATACTATTCTATGTAGTACGTCAACCATGACAACCATGTCGTCCGAAATGTGACCATTTTTTGACAAAAAAAGTTTTGGTCCAAAATTTGACAAAAACGACATACTATACTCAGCGTCCCCAGGGTCAGAACCAAGCAGGGCGAAGCTGCATTTAGCTTCTATGGTCCTCACCTGTGGAACAAGCTCCCTGAACACCTGAGGCATGCACAAACTGTCAGCTTGTTTAAATCAGGGTTAAAAACATTGTTTACTGCAGCTTTCTAATATTACCAATTTTAACCACTTTAACTTTTCTTTTTAATGATTTTAATAATTTTAAAATAATGATTTTAAATTGCATTTTTTTTGCATGAATTTTAGTTGTTAAATGTTTTAAATTGTTGATCTTAAATTGTTTAATGTTTTAAATTGTTTTAATTTCATAATTGATTTTTGAATTTATTGTGCTTAAATTTCAAATGATTTCATATTACACTCATTTCTGCTTGATTTTAAATTGTTTGATGTTTTAAATGGTTTTAATTTATTTACTTGATTTTTTAATTGATTGTGTTTTAATTTCAAGTGTATTTCCTGCCTGTAAAGCACTATGAATTGCCTTGTGTAAGAATGGTGCTATACAAATAAACTTGCCTTGCCTTGCCAACACTATGTCGTCCAAAATCTGACAATTTTTTTGAAAATCATTTTTTTGGTCCAAAACTTGACAAAAACGTCATACTATACTATGTAGTATGTCATACTATACTATGTCGTCCAAAATGTGACAATTTTTTGAAAAAAAAATGTGGTCCAAAATTTGACAAAAACGACATACTAAACTATGTCGTCCAAAATCTGAAATTTTTTTAGAAAATCATTTTTTTGGTCCAAAACTTGACAAAAACGTCATACTACACTATGTAGTACGTCATACTATACTATGTCGTGCAAAATGTGACAATTTTTTGAAAAAAAAATTAGGTCCAAAATTTGACAAAAACGACATACTATACTATGTCGTCCAATATCTGAAAAAAATTTTGAAAATCATTTTTTTGGTCCAAAACTTGACAAAAACGTCATACTATACTATGTAGTACGTCTTACTATACTATGTCCTCCGTAATGTGACAATTTTTTGACAAAGAAAATTGGTCCAAAATTTGACAAAAACAACATACTATACTATGTCGTCCAAAATCTGACAATTTTTTTGAAAATCATTTTTTTGGTCCAAAACTTGACAAAAACGTCATACTACACTATGTAGTACGTCATACTATACTATGTCGTGCAAAATGTGACAATTTTTTGAAAAAAAAATAAGGTCCAAAATTTGACAAAAACGACATACTATACTTTGTCGTTCAAAATCTGACAATTTTTTTGAAAATCATTTTTTTGGTCCAAAACTTGACAAAAACGACATACTATACCTTGTTGTCCAAAATCTGACAATTTTGTTGAAAATCATTTTTTTGGTCCAAAACTTGACAAAAACGTCATACTATACTATGGAGTACGTCATACTATGCCATGTCGTCCAAAATCTTGGATCTTGGATCAATTTTTTTACATTTCAACATCATACTATACTATATCGTTGACCTCAATGTCATACTACACTATTTCGTCCAAAGTCTGAGCATTTTTTTGAATAAAAAAAAATTTGGTCCAAAATTTGACCCAAACGTCATACTATACTATATCGTTGACCTCAATGTCATACTACACTATTGGTGCTTTTCCACCGGCCCGACTCTCAGCGGCGCAGGTACTATGCGCTGATTGGTCAAAACTGCCGGCCACTGATTGGCCAGAAGTGTCGTCACTGGGTGCGTCATGAGTGTGACACAGGATGCAGGAATCAAATCCACAATTTTTCAAAAAATAGCAACGCGCGAATACTTCGACATGGCGACTCTGCATAAGAACATTCCATGGTCCAACGACAAGGTCCAGACTGTCCTGTGTTTAGTAGGAGACGACAAAATACAGAGAGCTGGATGGAGCCATCCGTAACGAACAGACCTTACCGGGAGTCGATGTCCGCTCACGGCGTACACATCACACTCCAACAACTCCACACACGCCAACGGTAAGTGTTTTTTCCAGCCTGAGAGCAACGTTTAACTACTGCTGAGAATAAACTCACTTAAACAAGACATTTTAAAAGTAACATCATGTGTGCCGGCAAGTTAGGTAGTCGGCAACCTCTGTCCGTCTGTTTACACGAGACAACGTAGTTGGTTAGCTAGTTAGCAATGTCGCTATTAGGTGCTCAACCTACAACAAAACATTACGTAAACCTGTAAAAGAAACCAGATGTGTACAAGTCATGAATTAGACTTACTACCGTGTAACGTGTTGTTTTTACGTGTTAAAACAGATAAGATGGTCATTCATTCGTCCCGCAATGACAGCAGCAAGACAGTAAAGATCAGGAGAATAAATAATAACCATGTATTAACTAGAAGTACACTATAAAAAGATATTAACACTGAGACTATATAAAAAAGTTAAATAGTGTAGAATGTGTAGTGTACATAATAGACAATTTCCACAATATACAGTATGGGTTGGACCCCGACCCCGCGCTTTTCCACTAGCTCTACGCTACACGGCACTGAGCGACACGGCACGAAACAGCACGGTTTATTTGTGTTTCCACTACAGAGAACGTACCTTCACGGCTGCGCGAAACTGCTGTGACGTCTTATACGCGAGACACACACGCAGGGGTCATACCTATGTTCCCCGGGTCATATGTTCCCCGGGTCCTATGTTCCCCGTTTTTCCCAAAAAAGGTCCGATGTTCCCCACTTTGTATGTGACAGGGGAACATGGGACCCTTTTTTTGAAAAAGGGTAGGGTTGGGTTAGGGTAGGGTTAGAGAAAGGGTCCTATGTTCCCCGGTCACATACAAATCGGGGAACATAGGACCCGGGGAACATAGGTACGGTCCCAAAAAGCGCCATTAGTTTCAATATAAAGGGTTGAAAGTATCCCTGTATTTCTTTGCTTTGGCAGACCCTCATCTCGATCTTTTTCTAAACAGAGTGGGACAGAGGGGGCATTTAGAAGCTTAAAGTGGTCTATTAGTACTTTGGCTTAAAATAATCTGACCAGTTAGCATACACTGATCTGCCCCAACTTAAAAAAAAAAAATAATTCAAAAAACAAACTACCTCCGGTTAGTTGGTGGGCAGACAGAGAAGCATTCATAAGCCTAAGCTGCTTACAATTAATATTTCAGTTTGGACTGAAGTAGCTATTCACTCCACAATGTGGATGCAGATCGAGGTTTCTGATTTAAAAGTTTAAGCCTTCTCTCTCACACACCGGCCTGTCAGAGCCTGATGAATCACAGACCATGACAGACAAGTGAAGTGGGGTCTGGCCGATGTCCCCCAACACCTCTGGTGACCCCCGGTCTGCTGTGGGTCATGGGTCATGGGTAGTGCTCAGCTGGGGCTAAAAGAGGATGTAACCGTATCAGCTGAGGACACCCACACACATCATTAATCACTGCAGGGCACAAACGATACCAAAGATGGAAAGAAAGGAAAGTTTCTATATTTGGAGGACTGCAAATGAATGACATATACGGTTGCTGAGTGCCCAATATGCCGTTGTTGATGCTATCTAACATCAGATATTTTCTAATACAACCACAAAAGACGTAAATGTAAAACCTAGCCTCCATACTCATAGAGTGAAAGTGAGCCATGAGACATCTGTCAGAAATCCCTGCTACCACAAAGATTAGAACTGAATCTCTTCACATAAGCTGGACTTTAGAAAGGAGAGCGCTTAGGGTATTCAGTCACACAGATATTATAAGATAGCAGCTACTTCCTACTCATACAGAACTTGAGCAAGATGGATTATAAACTGTATCTAGCATTTGAGGTGCCCAAGTTCATACAATATATCGGACACATTCAATTATGAAAGTGCCAAAATACTGCCAACCTTAATCACACGCATATGCACATGTTGTCCAAGGTCCCTTTAGGGGACATTACAAACAGACTTGCTTACATTTACCATAACCACTACTTGTCAAAAACTCAAACTCAATAATGACCACTCAAAAATCCCAATTGGGGAGTTTGGAGACTTTGCTATTGTCCCCAATCTGTTCACATTTCACTAGTCTTTAGTCTGAAATGTATTCTCAAATGTAGCCTACGACATAAAGACACACACACATACACACATTATTTGGGAGTGGTAGGATTCGAGCGGGTTTGGTTTCCCACAGCCTTAAAAAATGTTGCCATTAGCTCGTCTATACAACTATAACCCTAATCCTAAACATGACTTCAGCCCCCCCCCCCGCACTCCTTTACTCTGCCTCTTTCGCTCTCTAATCATGTTTTATACTTCGCATTCCAGGCCAACTGTGGAGCCTGTGGCTATCTAGTCTCATTCAACATTCCCTGTTTCCATATGTTGAACCACTTCACATAGTGCACAGCAAAGGGACACTATGGCTCCATTAGTAGATGACGCAGTTTTATGGGTTTCAATGCCTAACTGTATCGTACCAAGGCTGAAAATACGATCGCACCATATAGAGGTTTTGTTTTCCCTACTGACACAGCAAAGCATTTATAACACACACGCTAGAATAACACATCTACATAAACATGTAACCTCAAACCCACCCTTTCATAACTGAATCCAGTTCTACTATTGAGATGATGTCAGCATCCAAAACACTGCAAGGTTTGGCATTTGACAGATAAAAAAACAGACAGACATGGGGAGTAGAACATGACGGTAAGTAAATATGATCATACAGTACTGGACCTCATTGGCTGGAGCAGATCAAAGGGTCGCTGTATTATTCATTTATTATAAACACAACCCTGCCTTTAAGAACAAGCCCCCTCTATTCGGCTATCTGACAAATAACACTTTATGGGCAGCAGGCTGCATGGGAGTACAAAGTGGTTGTGTGTGAGTGTACAAAAGTGTGTGTTTGCACTAATTGCCCCCACCCTGTGTGTGTGTGATCAGCTCATTTTCTCTCAGCTTGACCATCTACAGAGGGAAAACAGAGAGCCAGTCAGTTTGGATGGCAGACAACACACTCATTGAGCAAAGGCCTGAACCTGAACCCTCAAGCATACACACATGCACACACAGTTATATTCTGTTCAGTGAAGGGGAATCCAGTTATGTTGAATTTTCACTGGCCATTTGGCTGAGTGGATCTTACACTTCTTTCAGTGAACACGATGCACGACCTCTGCGTGTGTGCAGTGATGAATGTTTGAATCCACTCTACACTGAATAAACACTGACCAGTTGTGTTCCAAGTCATGCTCACACCATGTCATAGTTTGAGCATGTGAGCTAACTGTTTGGAAAAAGTGTCATTTGAAAAAAAGAGGTTGATTTAAAAACATTAGAGTAACAGATCTAGAATAGACGTGACACCGCCTTCATAGTAACATGCAACTTTCCATTTAGAGTCTAAACATGTGCTGTGTGTGTAAAGAAATGACGTATTTATAGTTTGGCAGCGACGCTGTCAGCGGTGATCAGCTCCGCCTCTGTGGACGCTCGGTGCGCACACTGTGAGCCGGCACAGAGCAGCTTCGCTCGGCCTGTCCTGAGGACCAATCGCAGCTCTTGCCGTCTCCGTTGTCCGTTGACGGAGTGATGGACACGTAAAAAAATATTTTGTGCAGTCGGAGACGACACAGAGGCTCTGCGTGACCTACGCAGAGCACTTTACGCAGGAGTATAAATTGGGCTTAACTTGATTTGCAGACTGATTAGATCTCTTATGTGATTTGTGTCCATTCACTGTAACAACAGCACATTTCCACATCTTTGCACTGAACCATGGTGCATAACGGTGCTGTTTCATTATCACTTCAATCCCTTCCCGACTAACATCCATCAAAAAGCATCATGTGAGTCATCATCACTGATTGAATTAAGCTTCCATTTCTAATTCCATCTCTGCCTCTAAAATGAGCATTCACACATTAACACAGACATTAATTAACACTCTGAGAGAGCCATGCTGTCCTTTTCCTAAGGTACTTCACTCGCAAAAGATCAAGGGTGTAAATTAACACAAAGACAAAGTTCTTCCCGACTTCCCTGTTCAGAAATAGACTTTCCCAGCTTAGGCTTAAGGCCACATTATACTTCTCCGACTGCGTATGCGTTATCCGTCTGCGTCACCACGGAGACGCCTCGAGCATTTATACTTCTGCGTCGTGGTGACGGACACTCGCTGCAATTTCCCGCCCGATCAGTAGGGGTCGCTGCGCAAGGTTGTTGTGCTTCTGGCTACAGTGAGCAATGGCGTCCGAGAAAGAAAGAGAGAAAAAGACTGTTGTTGTTGAAACAGTGGCCGTTTCTCACTTTTCTGTGTGACGGAACGCAGTTTTAAGATAATTTGAGGCGAGAAATTGGCCATTTCGGGTCTAAACATGTGCTGTGTGTGTTAAGATATGACGTATTTATAGTTCGGCAGCGGCGTTATCGGCGGGGATCAGCTCCGCCTCTGTCAGGACGCCCGGAGCGCACTGAGAGCCGGCACAGAGCAGCTTCGCTCAGCCTGTCCTGAGGACCAATCGCAGCTCTTGCCGTCTCCGTAGTCCCTTGACGGAGTGACGGACACTTAAAAAATATTTCGTGCACCCGGAGACGACGCAGAGGCTCTTCGACAGGTTCTGCGTCGACGCAGAGTCTCTACGTAGCCTACGCAGAGCACTTTACGCAGAAGTATAAATTGGGCTTTAGTTCTCACAAACCAACAAGCACTTTTGATGGAGAGGCTTAGGAGTTTGACGTTACAAAGCACTGAAATTCCCCCTTGTAAATCTGACGCAGCTTTCTTCTGATTAACATTCCAAGTTGGGCTGGGCAGAGAGCAATATCATGGAAGAGAACAGAGTGAGTCAAATTGGAGGAAAAAAAAACACTGAAAAAAAGGGGGCGGATTGGTGGTTTATGATTGGATTATGGGTCTGACTGTAAAGTCAAAGATGCCCAGGAAAAGGAAAGACATTGGGCAGCCACTAATTGTTGTTCACCCGCACTAAAATATACGGCAAATGTGTTGCACATCATGACTTTGTGTGCCTGTAAAAAAAGGTTTGGCCAAGACTGGCATCATCTCAGAGAGAGAAAATTACACAACCAGCTAGATGAACAATGGAGGCTATATTTTTCCTTTAAAGACACACGTGGATAAGTGGACCAAGCTTCTGTTCAAGAAAAATGTCCCTGCAATATATATATATATATATGTATATTTGATTGACTATCCATAATGTAGCGTAGCTTCATTTGGTTCGTATCCATAAGATAGAGGGAAGTCATTTAACTAACTTACTAATGTTACATAAAAGTTAACAACAAACAAAGATGAATGAACATTTTTAAGTGAAAATCAAATGTAATCATTATAAACCATGAAATCCTGGAATGACGTGAACAATGCAGATATCTTGATAAACTTCAAATAAATCACTGGGACTGTATTTTGGTGCGCTAGAGCTATGAGCTAGTTATGATCAACTGTGAGTGGTGCATCCCCAGACACTGTTTTCTATTTTACTACTATTTCTATGTCCTAATTCCAATTGCATTACAAGAGAACTACATGCCCCACAAACCAATTTTATTCCCTATATCCTGCTGTAGTTGTAGGATAAATAGTGAGGATGACTACGCATTATAGTTCACGGTCATTACATCTCAGCAGCAGACAAAATGGAGCAGGGCTTTGTTGAAAAAGCCCTATCATTCTTTTGTTAGCAGAAATGAGTTGGGCTGGTCCATGTACAATGGCCTGACTCAACTCTTATCCAGTCCATTGTCCTCGATGTCAAAGAATGGACGAGAAGTGAAATTTCTATGCTGGGGCCATAACATGGGATTGGGAGTGGACAGATGAATTTATACAATAAGTCAGGAAATCAATGCCACTGTTAAAACGTGTATAAATCAAATGGACCACCCAAACTCCCACACACACACACGTTGAATTGTATTGTATGCACTGAGCACTAAAGTGTCATCGAATGCACAAATCACGCGGCCATCATGTGTCAGTCTCAGAGGTGACAGCTGAGCTGAGATAGCGGCTCTGTAATCTGCATGTTTGTGTCCTGGGTGTGTCAGAGAGTGGCAGGGCGTGTCAGGCTGTCCACCTCTTTAACAGGAGGCAGTAAACTACCTTTAACCAGACCAGTCACCTCATTCAAGTGCCTGTATGGCCCATCTGACACCCAATGGGGGTTTACAGCTCACCCCTGACCCTCGCACACACTCATCACAGAGGGAGTGTCCACACCTAAAGAGAAGCCTGCGAGGAAGGACCATCCTCTGGTGCAGTTATGTCACCTCTTGACCCTCCAACTCTTCACACCCACAAAGTCACACACTCGCATTCATGCCACTCTCCTCATCTATGTCCATGTGCTGGTCAGCACTCTGGGGGACACTAAGCGTTAAACAAAGCCTCATTGTGTAATAGACGAGTACATACACAACACAACTACCTCGAGGTCAATAGCTGGGGTCCAGGGGGTCGCCGTCACCTCCCAAACGTATCACATGATTCAAATGATGATAACAAGACGGAAGGGAATCCGGTGTACCAACTAAAATGTTTTCAGGTATCATGTTTATAACAAACAAACACACTTTGTTTGAAATTGTTTTGAATGTTTTGCTTCAGAATTGTGGAATATTTCTCTGTTAAACAGTTCACTGGTCGCAAATCGCAGTCTTTAAGTTGCTGCATTTTATCACAATAATAAGCAATATTGACCGATTTGAATTTTTTTTATTTTGATAATGTTTTGGGTCGTCACCCAGCCCCAATTTTTTATTATCTCATATAAAGAACCTAAGAAAGCTTTAATAAACCTGCCCAGAAACTCAGAAATAAGGTTTAAAGAAGACTGACAATGTGCGCACATATTGAATATTATGAGCTTAATCCCTATAATGTCCGTTAATAGTCTCATAACTATTAAGCTCCATCTTTCATCTTGGCACAGGTCATCGCTATGACCTTACTCTGAAATGACTCATGCAGGTAAACCATCATCCTGAATCACCACTGCTGTCGTATTGTGTTTTTTATACAAGGCGAGCAGTGGCTCAACTATGATACAGACCAACACACCTGATGTGATGACTTTATGCTGCTGCTTCACAGCAGGGGGGTAAACATTCCTCAGCCTGAGCACAGCGGCAACACAAATACAAGTTGTGGGAGGTGAGTTATGTGTGTGTGTCGTGTGTATATATGCACAATGAGAAGGATGTTTGTTACTGTGTGTGTTCCCAGCTGTTCTCTTTGCAGGTGCTACAGGAAAGCTTGACTAAGTGTGTGTGTCACTGAAAATACTTTATGAGGTCATCTCAACAACTCGATTTTAATTTCCACATTGGGTTTTTTTATGTGTCCGTTTGTGTGCGACTGTGCCTCTGTGAGAGTGTGCGTCTGTGCATATGAGCATGCGTGCGCGTTCTGCACGTCATGAGAGGCTTCGGTCTCTGTGGACCACCCACAAAAGCCTTTTCCTCTATGCAGCAGATGGAAAAAGAAAGACAAGGATCACAGACGAGGAGAGATATCACCTCAAGAGAGACTGTTGCCTTCCTCCGTCTCTGCTTCCTTCCATCCCGTCATATTTCTTTTGACGATAAAACCAGAGCAGTTGAAGAAGAACAAGGGAAGTCAAAGCCAAAGCCCATTTGCCTTTAAACTGGGCAGATCGTGTGTGTTTTTCGTGCGTTAATGCATTTCTGCCTGAAACCCGGTCCGTTCACTTCAACTGACTTTCCCACGGCTCGTCCCAAAGCCACAACAGCTACATAAAAGCTGACAGTCCTTCCTAACGCACAACATAAGCTCACAACCTGGCACACACACACATACATTTTAGACTGGCCACACTGTATTTTATCCATTACAGCCTTTTAACAGATATTAATAAAATCTAGCCGGCCAGGAAACAACCAATAAATCGCCAGGAACATCGGACACTTTTCAAGTTGTTACAATGTGAACAGTCAGGGAATAAGAGATTATGGAAACGTTTGCAAAATGTTGAATGGGGGACCAACTCAGGCTTGTAATATGTGCTGAGTGTCAGGCTATGACCACCACGGCCATTGTTAGTAAATTATGGCTAGTGAGAGGTGCTAACCACATCCTGACCACACACACACAAAAAAACACAAAAAAAAAACCTCTACCCTTCCTAAAGAGACCCAGCTGCCCAACAGAGACCCTCTTAAGGTGTGGTGTGTGTCTGTGTGTGGGTGTGTGAGTGGTGACGAGGAATGTTTGTGTGTAGCAGATTAAGGGGGATGACTATTCTTGCACACAGACACACACACACACGGCTCCTGTACAAACAGCGAACTGAGTGACAAATCTGTTTTCATTCTCCTTTTCCCACTGTAGGGTCTCTCAGGGTGTGATGGTGATGGCTGTGCATGTTTGCAGGTCTTACTGAAACCTTACCCCTCTTACATTTGCTCTACGTCTGACAGGTTTTCACTTAACAAATTCTCGTCTTCTTTTTTAATTATTGCTCCAACTTCGAGGTCCTGTACTTCCTGCTCCATTCCAAGATAAACAGCCTCTGCTTTGCCCGCTTGGGGAAACCCCATGACCACGAATGGCTAGACAGACAGAGGAGGCTCGTGGGATATTTCATTCAACTTCTAGCCAAGTGTTCAGAGTTGGGGTTTCGACAACCCAAAGCCTTAAAGCTATGAAAACACACACACGGGCACATGCACACACTCCCGTGGGACAACTTCGTTTCTCAAATTTCAGCCTGCAAAGTCTCAGAAGTGATTGCAAATGTGCAGGGTGATAATTAGCTTCTTCTTTTTTTTTTTTTACCTTTTGTCACTATGGAGAAACATAACACAGAACATAATGTAGACAAGAAGCTGTGGGCACTTTGTGTAAAGAAGGAACTACATGAATACACCGAAAGAAAGAGTGTATTTGGTCCCTAGCTAAAAGCACGTCCCATCGGTCATCCTCTCACAGTTTGACACCCAAAGATTACTGAAGACATTTAAAATCAAGCCTATGAGAGGTTTATGTGTGTGAATATATGATTCCTTCTCCAGCCGTTGTCTCTGCTACAGGCTCCCAGGACTATAAGAGCAGCTTTGTGTGGAAAGTCTCTGGCTGACCCCTGGACCAGCGAAGACCTGGCAGGATGCTCGACAGACGAGCACCAAGCTGAACGAAGGACAGGAAGAGCAAGAGGAGGAAAGTGAAAGTTCCTTAAAGTCTGGAAGATGGAGGAGAGATGAGTCTTTCTTTGATTAAATGTTCAGACTGCAGTGACAAAATGCAACAAAGACAGTCCTTACGAAGAACCATTCCGTGTTATACAGAGAGTTGCATGCGGAGATGAATGAGCCAGTGTATGAATAGTACTCCAGCTAACTGCTGACCTCACCACTCATGCAACCAACACAAGTTGGTCAAAGGGTAATTATGGCCTTCAGAGCAGAAGTGTATTCGAGCCAAGAACCACTAGGCAGGTTCATTTCTTGCTTGCTGTTTTTTTCCCCTCTTTGCTTGTCATTGTAATCCTTTTCCAATGTGCTCTATTCCCTGTATTTATACACTGACCCAGGGTCTCTTCTCCGTCCATCAACTGTTATTCACAGGAACTTACAAACATCTGTCTTCCACCAACTAATGTCACACACACACACGTACAAACGATTTTTGCTATTGGTTTTTCTCTGCCGGAGGATGATGATGGCATTTCAAGACTTGTGAGCACGGAGCACAGAGAGCAGCAGAAGAGATGATGAGGGGAACTAAGAATAAAGAAGAGGAGGGAGCAAGAGAGGGCAGGAGGAGAGAGCTATGGAACTCTTGGGATGTTACAGTGGGGTCAGGACTAGAGGAGAGGCTTTTTTTGCTTAAGTTTGTCTCCCCCAGCATGGGGCTGGTCATGATTGTTATTCATGCAGGCAAGAAGGATGTCAACAGTCCCTCTCTTCTTTATCTCATATTCACAGCTGATATCACACAGACATCCTAATGAATTTAAGAGCCATCACTTGTCTCACCTAATCCAGACAAAATGACCATTTAATGCTGATAGTGTAAATTCCTTTCCATGTTTGTCTTCGTCTACTCACTCTGTGTCTCTATCTCAATTTCTCAGTCTCTGTTTCCTGCGAGTGTTCGTATGCCGGTGCTGTACCAACTGTGTGTGTTATCTTTGTCTATTCAGGACCCAAAGATTGTGCCACAATGTTATCACGGTCACAGAGACACATCAAGACGTCTCCCTGTGTTTTCACATCGGGGCTCGTCTCTCTCTGCTAACTTGCTTCATTGTTCTCCTGAGATCAGATCGTCTCTGCTTTGGATCCTGTCTGCAGACCTTATGTCAAAACAAAGCTTTTTGGCAAAGCAAAATCAAACAAAGTTGTCAAAATGTTCTTATGAAACCACAGCAATGAAAAGCTGTTACTTACTTCACAATCTGGCTGTGGCTCAGCTGACCCACTGGGTGGGTCTTGCAGTATTTATGACTTGCTGACCCTTCGGTCAGCAACTCCCTCCCCCCATCAAACTCCTGACTCATCTGTGCTTTTCAGCCCCATCATGCAGACGCTCACCACATCTTAGCACCTGACAGGAATGCTGAAGGGTTTCTGTTATCAAATCATGCTGTACTATCTATCGACAACACAGCAAATGCGTTCGCATTTGGTCATTAACCGAACGGTGTGATGACCTCTCCAGCTTCACAGTTCCCTCTTTTTCAACCTCTGTCAGCATTAAAATGTAACAGGACCTAATACAAATCATTTGGGGTGAAAGAAAAATATTGATACACTTAAATATTGCAATATTTAATGGCACAATACTGTATTGATTCTTTAATGCACTGTACTGATATGGAAATATTCTTGAAAGTGATAGTGGTTTTGTATTTTAGCCTCCAACCACTATTTGGCAGCATGCTTTATGTATTTTTAGCTTTATATATATATATATACACACAATTATATATATATATATACTTGACCATGACCATTTGAAAGTGCCTTTACACCTTTTAACAGAAACAGCATAAGGCCAGGGCACTGGCACATGCATGAACAGTATGTGCACAATATGGATTGTAACCTGATGTTGAACACATGAGAACGTTTAATCAAAATTCTAGATTAGTCACACTTGCATCTGTAGGCCATATGATTGGAACACATGTCTAATTCCATTATGTTTAATAATCGAATTTGGCCAAAATTTAGTTAAAAAAGAAACATGTCTGATGAGCTGATGAACATGATGGAACTGTGAACTGTTTTTGGAGGCCGTATTTTTCGTCTTTGAGGCGGAAAAGTGGGGAAAGTATAGAGGGGAGCACCTCATTTAGGCTCTGCTCTGTTTAACTGCTGTCTGACTGACTTCCTCTGCAGTCTCAACTCCTCTGCATAGACAGACCAACTCAAGATATAAATAGTACAATTCATATCCATGCATCAGAAAGACAAAGCTGCACACTTTGTCAGTGCAAACAGGGACAAATGCATATCCCATTTGAAAAGAAGCATCATCATCATTATTTCACACGTTGACATGTAAGCTGAAACAAAAAAAAAAGGAGATTCTCTGAACATGCTCAGGAAGAAGGCATCCTTTTATTGGTGTGAAATTCCACCACATGCCACCCTAACCTCTCCCTCCACCTCTGTAATGCTCAATAGGCAGATTATCTCAGTGCTGGAGAGGAAACTTGGCCAGCCAGTTGCTGGAGTGTATCATGTCCAGCACTGTCTGGCTTTGCAGTGACACACACAGACGGCCCAAGCAACACTCAGGCAGAGCAGGAGCGAGGATGGTCAGCTGAGAGAGAGAGAGCCACAGTAGATGTGGGTGAATAGACCCAACTCAGTATGATTCTGTGCGAAGTTATTCAGCTGGGGTTGTAGCTTAACTACGTCCTTCAATTGGACTAGTACCCTTGTCACAGTATACAAGCATTCATAGGGAATCAATTTATTAAATCGGGGTGAATTCCAATTCCTTCCTTAACCCTCAATCTTAACCCTCAATCTCAAAAATGCGCGCTCCCTCTAGTGCAAGTGCTGTCCCGATTCTCAGAAAAATTAAGTTGAGGGGCAAGTTTAAGGGATGTATCGCCCTCAATATTGAGATTTTCCGAGACCACCCTTGGGAACAAGGGCTACCCAGAATGCTTTGCGTGTTTTCACATAACAAAAATGGCGCAGAAGGCAGCGATACAAGTACGCTAAAAATTAAGTATTTTTCTTTGTTAATAGAGATATACAAATGATGAAAACCATTGTATTATCTTAGTTTAGGCCCATATTATGGATTAGTGACATCATTGTTGCGTAACATTTATTTTTATTTTACGATCTTCTGTCAATAGCCGGCCAGTGCGCAAACGCGATAGTTCGCTATGGTTTACTTTTCAATAAGCCGTGGTGTGTGGTAACTGTCAGCTGAATATGTCTGTGGTTGTGGTATTTGTATGAGTATCATCTTATAACTAACTGACAACCTAATAACTTGACTGACAAAAGGATCATAATAAATAATTGTGACGTAAATGTGTTCTTCTTCTTCTTTGGAGTTGACAGACTGGACGCAGCTTTCGCGTTATTCTGCCCCCTACAGTCTGAAGACGTATCTGCATTTAAGGGGTGTCCCATTTCTAAGTGACAAAATAACCCTCAACACTTGGTTTTGAGGGCCAGTTAAGATTAAGGGTTGAGCTTGAGGGTTAAGATAGGAATTGGAATTGGCCCCAAGTGTATCCACCTCCATTACACTTGGTGGCAATATTAGATGGTCTCATCAGCCTCATCAGACTAACAAATGTACTCTGTAGTCTGGAGTTCTTCATGTTTTTGTCTTATTTTTCTGTGTACTGGCTTACTCCGTTATTTCCAGATATGGGATATGAACTGTGCCCATGCAGGTCAGCTTGAGACTGACACTGTCCAGTGGCATTATCCTAGTGTTAGTACATCTTTGAGAAATTTAATTAAGTACCATTTCACTCAGACCTACACGTTTACAGATATACAGATATATCGTCTACAGATACACAGTCGCACAAAGGGTAAGTCCAGAGTTTTATGATCCTACCGGCCATATGTCAAGCCATTATGGTTCGCCCTGCCACACAAATGCAACATAGGCATAAATCCAGACACCTCAGCATTTCCAAAGAGGAAAGCAAAAAACGTGGCGATGATGTGCAATAAGGAGCCAAAAACAAAAAAACAAACTAACCCCAGGATGACTGTTCTAAACTTTATACATCCCTTAATCATTATCCAAACCCAATTAAAACCCTTAATCCTCACCTTTATATCACAGTGTGTGGCAGGCATCATTAAAATCACACCTCCACCTCAATAAAAATGTCCTGTGACTAATGTTTCCTAAGAAGTACACATCCTATTTGGGGTTCCAAACTGTTCATACTTATTTTGGTTACAGGAAGAGGTAGATGTGCTTTACAGATCATATCGACAGAAAGAGACTGAAAGTTATTGCCACGGGTGTCCTGTCTTTACAGTGTCTGCTTTCCTGTGCCCACATGTGTTCTCCATATGGCCCTGCTCTGAATGTGCTCCTTCCCTCCACTAACCACGAGGGACTTCCAGAAAGCCTTACTGTACAGGGTTTTGGTCTAAATATGCTGTGTGTGCTGCTGCTGTGGCTCTTTTAATCACCATGTGTCTGTCTGGGTGACCTTGACCCAACAGGTGATTCGGATTTGGAAATGGCATTGGCTGCAGTGTTGAATGTGGAAAAATAAAATTGACATGTACTGTATACTGGGGGGGTTTGGAGCAGAAAAAGAAGAGTATTGTGGGTTAAGAACATCCAATAACAATTTTGAAGAGCCAGAGAAAAGGAGAAAGTCACAGGGACATTGGAAAAGCGCGGTGCGCTGCGACGAGGGTCTGAAAACAGATTATCGTGTTTAATGGTGCAGAGCAGGAGAGGCGTGGTGACTTTGAATGACTTCCACCCATATATACTGGGGTAGCTATCAGCAAGTTTTGACGTTTCCTGCCATGTGGGCAAGAAGAGATCAAGCCGCTTGAGCCTTGATGTTTATATGTGTTGTTGCAGATTAAGCTGCAGGCTCAACACAAACACATTCCTAGTGTCTGGCTGGGAGAGGCGACACAGTCGAGACCGAAGCAGGTGGTGAGAGAGGTAATGAGCATTGTGTCTGCTCATAGTCATGATGAAAACTAATGAGACCACGCTGTATCCACTCCGCATCTGTCACTGGACTTCAACACAGTGAGGAAAAAGCAAAAACACTCTCAGGCCTTGTGCTTTCATTTCAGAGAGAACTACTTCTCTCTTGGGTTATGTCAAATGGGACGAGACATCCTGAGTTTCACGCTTGTCACTCACAGTTAGCTGTTACTCAGTCAGTCCTCACTCGACCATTTTGACAAAAAAAAGTGAAGGCCAATTTTACTATACACTGGGGCTGTAACGATACACAAACTCACCAAATTCGATTTGTATCACGATTTTTGACCCACGGTTCATTACATTCCACAATTTTTTTTTAATTTAAACAACATTTACTTATATAACAACTTAATGTCACATTTAATAATGAATATTTTGGAACACTGTGAACAGATTTGAACATAAATAAATAAATAACAAAAGATCGCTCTCTTTTC
This sequence comes from Microchirus variegatus, assembly GCF_963457635.1. Classification (NCBI taxonomy): domain Eukaryota; kingdom Metazoa; phylum Chordata; class Actinopteri; order Pleuronectiformes; family Soleidae; genus Microchirus; species Microchirus variegatus. Next base: position 27,125,457 of record NC_139809.1, read on the forward strand.
TGTAACAAAATAATACTGTTGAAAAATACAAAGTAAATGATCAACCAGACTGGGATTTGTCCCCAAAGCATGCTGGGAAGTGTAGTTCTTCATGAGAAATGGTTTTGTTCCAGTGGAACAAACATTTCTGCTTGTATTTCTTGAAAGTCAGTTGTTGTTTTGCTCTTATTTTGGGGCTGGATCCATGAGTCTTGTTCGTAGAGTGATAAAAATGGTACTGCTGGAATCTGTGTACATATTCACGCTGACACTTCGGTGCTGCTTTTAAACATGTAGGGTTTTTTTCCATCTCCTGCGGGTTTGATCCAATCGGTTTTTGACTGTGTTTGGTGAACATAAGAAAGGTCTATATGAGCTTTTAGCTGAGTTTCTGACCTTTCTGTGGGTATGCAGCATGTCTGTGTTTGTTAGAGTTAGACACGACATGACGCTTTTGTCGTCGCGTCTGACGCTGCCCCCGGTAGCGAATTCGCGATTCTGTTTTCTCACGCCGCGATACGCGAGATTTCGATACGCATATCGTTACAGCCGTACTATACACATGCATGTATACTCACCATAGTCCTTTTCAAAACTACCATCAGTGTAAAGGAAAGAGAGCAAGATGAGAGAGACAGCGCAATATCGATGTGAAAGAAAATACAGAACACATAGCAGGGCTGCAGTGGCCTACTTATGACTAAAAGGCAACATACCAAAAACACATGCACTGTACACACCCCTCAGTTAACCTGTCATGTTGGGCACTTTGCCGACTAAAGGCTGGCACTTACGAACAACCGCGTCATAAAAAAAAAAACTGCTGTAACCTTTCCATTCTCCCACTCGCCCTTTTTCACTCTCTCTCCATCCAACTTCTCCCTCTGGAAAATTGGCCGACTGAGGTGTTGGAAAAAATGCTTCCAAACATCAGGCAAGAGGCTGTAAACTATCGCTCAACTTGTTGTTGCAGAAATGTTACGGGACAGGTATCCTCCCGTATCAAAATATGTCAGTTATTCATACTGATATTTTATTTTTAGGACTTTTATCTTTTAAACCAGACTGGGATGGAACCAACGCACAGAAGAAAAAAATGTGTGTCCTTGACAGAGTGCCTCAGTCGACTGACAAGTGTTTGCTCACTCCACCTTCCGTACACTCACAACCTAGACATGCACGTGAAAGCATCTTCTCTTTGTGTGCACATTCTCAATGTGTGAGTTTATGCACGAGGACCTTTTACCAATTGTGTTTTATAACGTGTGTCAGGTTTTTTGTTGTGCATTCAACTTTATGGTATGTGGCTGATTGTACAAAGAGAAAATGGAAAAGGCCTCCATCTTGCATGCCTGTCTATACTTCCATCAATAATTTATATTTGTAAATGATTATTATTATTACAGAGGAGGAGGGAGTCATGTGTAGAACAGTGTGTCCATGGACAAGTGTATTCGCTTTTCCAGAGTAATATATCAGAGTATTGCCGTTTAACTTCCCCACACACATACAGGCTCTGGCTCTGTGTCCACTGGACAAAGAGGTAACTGACGGCATGACAAAAAGCTCTCTCTTGCAGCCTGTTTACAAAAACAACAGTTTAGATTTAAAGGAAATGGAGGGGGAAAAGGCATCACTTTCCTAGCTTGGCTGAAGAAAACAAACTGTGGCCCTTTTTTTTTACACTGCTGGCAGAGGAAAATGATCACAACTCTCCCTTCCTTTGGCACACACACAAACACACATGCTACCTCAGCTGTAGAGATTTGGTTCTGGCCAGCCTGGCTACATATAGTAGATCCCAGTTTAACCCTCAGATGCTTTCTGTCTCTCCATGGCTCCTTCCAGCCATGTCGGTATGAGTCCAACAGATTTCAACAGAGATGAGAAGACAACGAGGTATTATATCCAATCCCTGGTCAGACAAATCTGTTTCCATTTAAACTAAACACTACCTGATGCCCTTCTATGCTCTCCCTCCTCACCCTTCTACTCCTTTGCCTGCACATCTGATCTGTTTGAGTGTAATTAAATATTACAACCAAATCACTCACAGAATCCTTGTGAATCGACTGTGGTAAATTGCTTTTGTTTTCCTGGAGCACATATGCAGAGAAGCTAATGCAGGCCAGCTGATGCCTATCAACAATTCTGGCATTGATTTTGAGGATAAGGAGCAAGAAAACTGATGGCATTTTTGTGTTTTTTTGTAGGCAATGTGTATGTTTTATGTGGGATGGCCATTATAAAACTACTGTAATGGATGCATATAGTTTATCTTAAGCCACAGTTACAGTGTACAATGTACTGACAATCTACATATACTACATATAATTATTCCACAAATAATTAAGTACATTTAACAAAAAAGTGTTTGTAAAATATTTGCTTATATCTGCATAATATTTAAAAACACTTCAAACTTGTAGTTGCACTGTATTCCTTTGCTTTTATTTTCTAAACCAGTACTGCTTTATCATCATCATCATCATCATCATCATCATCATAACAATAGTAATAACAATGCCACCCACATATAAATGTTTAAATTTAAGGCTGGTGTTGCTATAGCAAGTTGGCAGGATGAAAAAAAAAGGTTGGTAACCTGTGGCAACCAAGGCCAGAGTGAGAGTCCAAACTAGCATCACAGCTACAGCATACACATGTAATTGCATGTGCCAGCTCCTGCTATTTTTGGTGCCTAAAGTGAGATTGGGATTGGGTTCACAAGATGGGAACTTATATCTGAACATGCTTCATTTAAATGCTGTATAAAATAGAATAAATAGTGGTTAAATGGAAGCCAAGTCAATAAGGGATGGGACAATATAACAGAATTGCCATAGCCACAACCACTTTTTTCCTATAACTTGTCTCTCACCTTTACCTTTTGACTTTTGACACCTAACACTCTGATGCCAAGACACCATCACAGGTGCTGTTTCCAAGCCAGACTTCACAGATGTGATGCACAGAGGTTCCCTTTCAACAAAACCATTGCAACCAACTCTGCAGTGCACTCAACTGCCTCGTCCAAGATTCCAGCCTCCGTCCAGCCAGGCCTCCTGCTTCCATCATTAGCTACATCCCCAGGCTCTCATGCAGGATGGATTCCCTCAGGAACTATGGCCAGGACTCTGTGGTAATGCATGTGACACACTAGCTGCACATGTTCCAATTTACACAAGCCGAAGCAATATTACCTCCACAATTCTCTCTGGACAGAATAAAGACTTAACCTCGACTCTCCAGGAAATATGATTAGAAAGACTGCATCGAGATGTGAAGGCGCAAATGCTTTCAGATTTGCTGTCACTATTTCTGTGTCTCTATTTGTGTTCAGAGCCCTTTTTCTCCTGACTGTCCGTCAGCGCTTTATACTGTAAACAGTGTTGATAAGCATGACTCATGCTGCTGTAATGTTATAGGAGGAGCAAGGATTGAGATCAAAATAATGCTTGCGAAGAAATAAGCAAGTGAAGACAAGTTAGACACAGGGGAGTAGATCTCTTAAGATGCTTATTTGACTTTGTTAATTAATTCATATCACAAACTAAAACCCTGAGTCAAATCCATGCAATAACCAGCCAAATTAGTTGTGGTTCCATATCTGTGAAAGCATTACTCAAGGTTTTCTAAGAATAGGCCATAACCACACAAGTACACATAAGCACCCGCAGAAGAGCACGCTTAAACATGTGCACACCAGCACTCAAAATGAGTGTTTTCACAGCTGGTACTGGACAAGAAGTTAGTGCAAACAGTGAAATGGACCATCAGTGTGTGTCTGTGTGTAGCCTGAGGTGGTACACGCACCATGTCACACTTTTCACCGCAACATGAATTGCAGTGTTTTGTGAAGGATTATCTTTTAATATCCACTAAACCTTCGCCTAAACTCACCAGGTCAAATACAGGCTTGTTGTTAAAGGCTGGGCAAATATGCCGTGTGCCAAACAAGCATGCCAAGGATGAACTTAAGTCAATTTCACCATAATGTCCTGATATGTTTTCCAAAACCGTATTTGATCGTGCTCCAGATTTGTGGAGCAGGCCATGTATTTTCAGAGTGCTGGTTTCCCCATCTGTGTGACCACAGTGCTGGGCCGCTTTCCCCTGTATCATTCTGCCCACTGTTCCCACGCCTCTTTCTGGGCTAAATACATATTTAGGGAAATACTGAGCAACAAATCATATGCCCCTGTTCTCTCCAAGCGCCCAAAGCCAATTACTCACAACCTCTTTACTACCTTTAAACTTTTGAAGCAGGAAAACAAAAACTTAAGTTAATCTCTCCATGTCGTTTTTGCCGAACACGAATGCTCCCTTTCAACTTGAATTTGCATCAGGTCGTTCACTTTCAAGCACTTACGCAGCCCATCTGCAACCACAATCTTCCACTACTGACCACCACAAAGCTGGCTGGAGCTGCTGAGAGGGTTAAAAGGACGAGTGTCAACTAGAGTCAAGGACTTTTTGAGTCCCTCGAGTCACAATTTTGCATGTCATACTATTGGCCTGCTGCTAAAAAATGAAAACAAATGCAAAAAAAAGTTTAAAAACATTTCAAAAGTCCCACAGAAATGTACAGTATGTATGCCGGTCATAAAGATAAATAATTTCATAGCCACTTCCACTCTCCATTAGTAAAGCTACTACTCTGCACTTTAAAACGCCCCGACGTACCATCAATACAAATTACACCAGGAAGAGCTTGCTCATATTATTTCCTTGTAAAGAGAAATTAATGACAAATGGATTCTTCAGTATAGCTGTAGTAGGCATCGAGTTCAACCCTTCTGAACACATGTAAAGCAGACTAAATAGTTTTCTGTGTGTATGTGAACGTGCTCGTACGGGTGTGTGCCTGAGTAATGAATAAGATCCTGGCACACTGCAACAGAGTTCCTCTAATGCACTCCCTGAAGACCAGAAGAAATAAACAGATAAAGACGAAGTGGACATTAATGCAAGAGAGAGCTAGAATGAGAGTCAGCAAGGAAAGGCAGGAGGAGAGTGAGGGAGGGAGGGAGTTTTCAGAATTGTTATTGGAGCCAAAGAAGTCATTTCTGACTTAAAGAGTTCCAGATGTGGGCCAGCCCCTGAGAAAAGGAAAGAATTGGAGAAATAGAAAGAAATCAAGCAGGAGGGAGGGGTATTTATCAGATGGTGCCCTTCCACACGATCAGTAGTAATACTCCTATTCTGAGACTGGATCTTGGATCTTTGCTTTTGCGTTGAGGCCTGATTGATGGTTGTGATGGTAAAAGAACTTTGGTGGGGGGCTGAAAGCCAGGTTTAGGGTGTGGGGTGTCAGGTGGTAGAGGGGCACGTGGCTTGCAAGGCCCAGTCTTGGGTCTATAAAAAGCCAGGGTGGTCAGAATAATGGCCTTGTTGTTATTACACATACATACAGGACTTTTTCAAAAAACCAGTGACTGAACTCACAAAAATAGTCAACCCAACCAAAAGACATCTGCTTAAATACTGGGACAAAAGCTGCTCTTTAACTTGTTTTGCAATGAAACGGCTCCAACCCAAGCATATGGCAGGAAAACAGACAGTCAATGCACTTGCAGGTTTAAATTAAATAAAAAAAATACATTTTAGAAAGTTGGAAACACTCACCTGTTCTCCACATACTGGCAATGCTTGCAGTGAAACATGCTCGTGCCTGATAACATCTTAACTCCGATCAATAGTGTGCCTTTTAATTGCAGCCATATAATAATGGCTACCTCCACTTATTTTCTCCCTCCCTCTATCTGTTGTGCATTAGGTTCATGGTTGTGTGCCCAGCTTCTCCAGCATTTGTTTTCACTCCCTGCGCATTGGGCTAAGCTGCACGATCACACAACAAAGGGCCATTGTGCTCCAGTTAAAAGCTCTGCTCCAGGGAGCTGGTAGTGGGCCACAAACAAAGGCTGGTTACATTGTCCCAACAGAAGTCCGTGTGCAGAACTTCAGCATAACACTGGGCTGCCAAAACAGCCATGTAAATAAAGTGTGATTTAATTTCACAAAAGAAACAGGAGAAAGAAGAGGAGGCATGCGAGGGTGGAGGAAACGGGTCGACAAGGAGCAGGATGCAGATCTGGAGCCGGAGGAAAGATCCAAGATATGCGGAGATGGTGCTGGGTGAAAAGGTTGCGTCCAAAAGAGAAAGAGAAGGGGAGCAGGATGAGGAAATGGAGGAAGGGAATGATTTTAAAGGAGTGCAGCCAGCACAGCAGGGGAATGAGAGGTGAAGTCAGCGTAAACAGAGAGCTGTGTCAACAGACAAGCCTCCTACATGGACTCTACGGGCTTTGTCCACCCCAAATCACAGCAGCAGAGCAAGTGACATATGATGATGACTCAATCATGCAACTGATGAGAGTGAAGCAGTTAAAATCTAATTCGGCACTTCCAACACAGAACCCCAGAAGCCATTTCTCAAAAAGACGACCTCGGTCAAGGAGTGAAACTGCTTCCTTTGTTCGTATCAGATCCCGCAACACTGTTATTTTCCCATTCTGACACTTTTAATCAGTAAAAAATCCATCAAATGTTAATGCACAAAAGGCTGCTTTTGTATCCAACAGCAGCACAAGACACACTGCACCTTTTCCAAACATGTGGTCAGTGAGGAAGTGGAAAGTGGTGACCACCACTCTAAAGGGCCAGTGTTTGTGTGTGTGTGTGTGTGTGTGTGTGTGTGTGTGTGTGTGTGTCTTGTTTTTGTACCTCTATAGGACTTTCTTGACTGACTTTTTCTGGACTTGTGGGGACCACAGTTAAAGCAGGAGGAGGTTATAGCTAACATGTGAATTGGGTTTAGGTTTAAGTAACTGTTATGCTTAATGTTATGGATAAAGTTTTGGTTAGGCTGCTGTGTGTTTGTGTGTGTTTATTTGTGTATGTATACCTTTGTGAAGACCACAACAAGACTTAGAGTTACTAAGGTACCACAAAGGTATTCGGGAAAGTGATGACATTTTGGCTGATCCTCTTTCTGTTTAACCAGTCACTCCCTGAATTAAATCCTAGAATTAGGCTTATGTCAGGGTATGGTTAGGGTCAAGTATTTAAATGTGATGGTTAAGGTTAGGGTAAGTGTCCTCACTGAGAGAGCTGTAGTGGATTACATTAAATTGTGCCAGGCGACATTTGTGGCCAAATTTCATATTGAAAACGTGTCATGCGAGGACACTTTGTCCAATTTGAGCTGGATTTGTGGTCAAGAATAGGGTTCAGCAGGTAGTACTACACACTGTGTGTGTGTGTGTGTGTGTGTGTGTGTGTGTGTGTGTGTGTGTGTGTGTGTGTGTGTGTGTGTGTGTGTGTGTGTGTGTGTGTGTGTGTGTGTGTGTTACATATTCCCTATTATGTCATAAACACCGACATTGTCAAAGTAAGTGTGTGACAGAACTTTGGGAAGACACCAGTCATATACTCTGCATTACACCAGCACAGAGGACAAGTTGTTGTTCTGAAAGCATTGAAGGGGTTGGGCAGAGAAATTTAAAAAAAATACATTTACCATTTGCGTTCTTCCCGCAGATCAGCTGCTCATAGAGCTGCAGGACACCCCACAGCTCCGCGTCATTGTTCACCACCACCTCCAGAGCCTCTGCGCTCACTGACGCGCAACCTGACCCCGAATCCGGCCCCGAGTGACTCCTCTCGGCTACAAGCACCCGGGCTCCTATCTCCTCCACCAGAGCCTCCATGCATGCAGTCAGACATATCGCCGCGTACTCGTGGATGCGCACGGAGATGCGGGTGTCCACCATCCAGCGGAAGAAGCGCCCCACGGAGAAGGAGAGGCCGCACCGGGCGGACTTGCCTTTCCTCAGCAGCTCCCCGGCGCTCATGCTGTACATGGAGATGGCCTTGACCGTTGCAGAGACGCAGTGGTCGGCCAGGGCCCAGCTGAGCACCAGCCTCATAGCGCTCTGTACCTCGAAGCGTGTGCAGCGGCAGTGCATGACGCTGAGCCGCTGAGCTTCTCTGGAGATGCGGATCAAAGCTCTGCGCAGGAGCGCGGACAGTCGGCGCACAGCCTCCGGTGTGAACACAGGTGCGTGTCCCGCCTTCGCGCTCGCACCCTCGGCCACTTTGCGCAAAATCTTGACCACCTCCTCCTCGGTCCAGGGGAACTCTTCCAGCTCGGGTAAGCGGGGACACTTGGAGAAGATGTCCTCCGGGTCCTCGGGCAGGACCGTGTTGACCGTGTCCCAGCTGTTGTTCCTGCTGTTCATGGAGCCGGAGTAGTACCACCAGTTGCCCCGGTGAGGGGCCGTCATGAACGCCTGCGAGTTAGACTTGGAGGAGGACAGGCTGAGGGATTTGCAGGAGTCCCCGGCGCCGTAGCCCGAGTCCAGCGTCAGGTCCTCCAGGGTTTTCATGTGGACGTTGCTCAAACCAGCCATTATTATTATTATCGTGAAGCGGGTTTTTTTTTTCACACGGAGGCGCGTTTGGGCACAGAGCAGTTTTTACCTGGAAGTCAAACAAACAGAAACTCCTTCAGAGCTGGACGAACTGGTTTACACCGCGCAACACTTGTCTGACACACACAACAAAAACACTACAAAAAAACACTACACAACACAGACGTGTTTCTGAAACTGAAACTGAAACTTTATCTAATGTCAATTGTTAAGAAACCAAACGGTCACGGAAAGTGTGAGTTGCAGCCGACTCACCTTTCCTCCCGGTCAGCGCGGGGATTTAAACTTTCCTTCACGACGACGAAAATGTCTCCGCGCTCCTTAAACGCAACCAGACGCGTTTTCATTGACGGAAACTCAGAGTTTAGCCACAGAACTTGTTTGTTGTTTCCATGAATATCCAGTGGAAGAGAGGAAAAACTCGCGAGTTTACTTCATCGCTCCTCTTTTCCCCGTTGCTTCGTCAGGACTCTACAGGAGCGATCTGACCCAGACACGCAATCAGCTACAGATGTGTGAGGGGCGGGACTTAGCGCTGACTGATAACACGGGAGCACCAATGAGGAAGCGGCACCGTTTTGCGAGAGCCAATCAAAACTGACTCAGAAACTTTCCAAAGTTGGTGAGTATGAACAGAACTTTTGTTTTATCCCATATGTGCATACAACAAATGATCTTTTACAGCTTTTTTTTTTATGATTTTTCTTAACATTGTACACGTTTTTAGTCACGTATGTTTTTTTTTCTTTTTAATCCTATCATATTTTTAATCAATGTATTCATGTTTTCATTCATTATTATTATTTTACTGTCATTCCTTCACTTCTTCAGCACTTATATTCTTTATAACATGTTACTTTTCTATGCTCTTTTTGTTTTGTTTGTCTTATTTTTGTTTATGTTGTGTTAACCACCTTATTTACTGTACCTTTGTGAATGAAAAGTGCATTTTAAAGGTGCATTATGTAATAAATCTAAAGCAACTGGCCATAAAATCCTCCTAATATGTCACAGAGACTCAGGAATAATGTTCATATAACAAACTGAACTCACCAACAACAACAGTACAGACAAAATATTTGCATTTTGCATAAAAAAATATTTAGCAGACTGCAAATCATGTTTATGTTTTGAAATCATGTCTCGGCATGTGGCGCCACCTACCGCTGTCTACCAATCATTGCGGTCAGTTGCGTCTCAGCTGCCGAGCAACCAAGGGTTGCCAGTTATGTCAGAAAACGAAACCTAAAAGACCTCAGTATTTTTAAATTGAATGTAGTAACTGTTTTTGGCCACATTCTTACATATGGCACCTTTAAATAAAATGCCTTGCCTGGTCATAAAGACACACAGGTGAAGGCTTGGTCTTAATTCACTTTCTGCTTTTAATGTCACCTTTTTAAAACTTTTATCATTATAGCCAGGATGATTCTTCCTTATCTTATTTGTGCCTTATTTTTTATCCCTAATATCATATCATTATAACATTGCTCAATTGTCGGTCCCTTCTATACTTTTCTTTTTTGTTTCGTTTTTCTTTTTTTATTGCTCGTGAATCACTTTGTTGATCCAATCCTTTAACCCCTGTGACCTCGAGCACACCTAGCTGTAATTGTTTTCACACAGAGACACAGCATCCTTGAAGCTTCGCGTCAATGTATTTTGTATTTATCATTTCCATGCTTCTTGTTTTCATTCCAGATTAAATATAAGCGAAGCCTGTAATCACATTTTATTTGAGTGTGGCAAAAATGATTCTCGTAAATTACCCGGAACCCAAAAGGCTCATCGAAACAGATTATGTTGACTCATAGGGAAGAACATGGCTTTGTCCCTGCACGTCAGCTAATCTCTTACCTGCAGCCTGTAACCAAAAATGAAATCTGTAAAGCTTTTGGTAATGATGATGATGATGATGACGAAGAGGTGTGGAAGTGTTTGCTTTGATTTGGGGTTTCCACTGAAAGTGCATTTTAAAGGCTTATGCAGGATTGCCCTAAATACTGAAGCACGGTCATCGTGTGAATATTCTTATTTCTACTTGACAACATGTGGTATAATAAAATAAAATGTTCTAATACGGTATTACGTGCAGGTATTAACAGTTGGTACCAGTTCAGCAGAGGCAATGCCTGAAGAAAAGAGGAACCAACATGGAACAGTTTGGCTGTGTTGACATGTTTGTTGATCCTGCTTAAGGTGGTGCAACGTGCATGAGGTGAAATAACGCAATCGAAACATGCAAATGTGAGTCCGTGTGAATCTCTGCTTCCCATCATGCTGCACTCACACAGACAAGAGTGTAGGGTGTGTCTCCAGAGTACAGTACGATTACATAACAGGTTTATGGAAGGACACTTACAATGCATGCCTATGAGACGACGGCACATTATGAAAATGCATTTTTTTTCCCTGTACAGACAAAGACGTGTGAGTTACAGGAATTTCTACAACATTGTATTTCCTTTAAGTGGAAACCACGGCCTTCCGACACACGTCATGATCTATGAATCACTCAGTCAGGGGAACTGAAAACAGAGTCAACCTTTCAGTTCAGTAAAACCTGCCTCTATGTTTCTTTTTTAGTCAATGGTTTCAGAATACACTCCCAGAGTGTAGAGGAGATCACAGGAGTTTAGCACTTGCCTCATCCAAACCTCATGTAGCTGTGGTGTAGACGATGGCTGGTGACCTCATGGGCTCTCTGTGTGCGTTCATGTTCGGGGCCAACATCAACGCATGACCCCCCCCCCCCCAGCAAAGCGACACACTGGGGATCAACGTTTCACAATAACACGCCCTGCAAATGATTAAATGCATTCTAAAACATAGGACCTTTCCAAAACATGTCACTTCTGTTCAATGTGTTAGTTTCAAGATCGCTTCATAACTTTTCACTTTTCTCTGCGTTAGTCATAGCACAGAACGAATGTGAGATTGTGTCAGTTAGTTGGTAAACTGATAGTGATGGCTGAGCAACGGTAAGGTTTTCATATGATCTCACTACAGAAGGTTTTCATAGCTGTTGGTCTGTTTGTTGAAAGAAAAAGAAGAACATTTTAGTGTGGATCTGAATTTCTAAGGTGAATAAATGTACTTTATTGATCCCCAAAAGGGGAAATCTTTGAAAGTTCACTATAGGCTTGATTTAATTTAAGAGGACTCATGGGTCACAGCCAACAGGCAGAATTTATATGTATAAACTATATACTATATACCGAGCATTATGCGACCCATTGGTGAAAAAAAAAAAAAGCACATTTGCACAGGTAAAAGCAGTTACAGTGCACCATCGTGTGGCCAGTCAGGGGACAACTCTTAACATCTTGTCAATACAAAAACAACACTGAGCAAGAGCAACTGAGATAACATTTTTTTTTTTTTTTTTTTTAAAGAACACACTCGTGTGGATGTAAGCATAAAATTTTATTTGCAAAAAAACAACAGATGAAAATAAAAGTACAATACATTCTTAAAACCTTTTCCCTACAAAACAATTTCACAGAAATTACCTTGGAATGTATATTCCTATTTTTATTTTTTATGTTTCATACATATATATATATATATATATATATATATATATGTGTATATATATATACTGTCTTATTTTTAACGCTGTTTTTTTTTTTTTTTTTTCCCTCTTTAAATAATCGCATGTCAATGTTTAACAACTTACTTTACCCTTTTCCTGCACAGGGACAAGAGTCATGGAGGGCCTTTTTTCTTACTTTTGGACAATCACGCAGTCAGTAAGAGATCATTGGCTTCCATCCACACATTTGTCCAGCCGTGAGCCCTCCAGCCTCTCCCCGACAATGTAAGTACCGTGTTGTATAAACAGAGGCATTAGGAGCTCGGCTTCCAGCCAAAGTAACGGGAGCAGGAGTCGTCCTGCGAAACAGCAGCTGCCACCGAGTCTCCATCACACCTCCTTTCCCTTCCCTTCAGTAGTCATTTAAACCAACACTGTCGATTTCATTAATAAGAACACTGGGCTCACCAATAACCAAACCCCCTCCCCTCTAGGTTTATGTGATAACAAAACACCTGTATCCCATTTAAGATAACCATATTTCCTTCATTTACAGTGTAAATCTAAATTTACAGTGACATTACAGTCCTGTTGATAAATAAAGTTGTATTAATCCATGTAATCTTTTGCCATAGAGTCATTATTATTATTATATAACTATAATAATAATAAAAATTATTAATATTATGATTAAAAACTGTCTGCAAACCCTGATAAAAGGCACACATTATGAAACAGCCATGCCTTGTCACATCGTGTCCAGTACATGAGCCGGTCTCCCTTATGCTGGAGCTTTATAGAAGCTCAAAAGACGAGTGTCAGTGTTTTGTTAAGTCAATTCCTGTTTCTGTGAGTGTTTTAATTCCCCCCGAAGCCCAATATTTGTAATGTAACACCCAGCTCAGAAATTGCACGGCGAGACAACTTTAAATCAAAGCTTCTTAGCTATCCCTCCTGTAACAGTTTAATGTTCCAGTTGTCAGTATGAGGTTAGAGATCTGGAAGGAATGGAGGATACCGTAGGTAGAGAGTTTAAATATGTAAACCATCCATACAAATGAACATCCTGTTTAAATAAATACAACTTAAAACAAACTTTAGTTAATAACAAATGAATCAACTCGTAAACCAATAGCTACCATCGATCTGGGTTAGTACTGCTGTTAAAAAAAAACCAAAAAAAAAAACCGCAGAAGGGCTTTTAATGTCGTGTCATGAGATGCACTGATTAGTATGAGATGGAAGATGACGTAAAAAAACAAAAAAGATACAGAAGGAGAGCGACAGACAGAGACCTAAAGACGACAAATCTGTCTGTGTCTGTTTAAAAAAGTATATATATACATATATATATATATATATATGTATATATATGATTTTAAAACTCTCTTTGTTTCTTAATCAGGAAAATATCAGCACCTTGGTCATTCTGGTTAAACGATATTCAACAGGTAGTAGTCAATGTATTCCGAAATCCTTTCATAGCCACAGTTCCCCCTATTTGAGCGACACCGCCGTGTCCAAATCTATCCGAATAACGTTGTATGACACACATTCAGTTAAGCGCCCGCGTGAGGACGTGTTAGAAAAAAACAGATCTTAGGTTGTCTCAACATCCCCTTGTTCGAAAAAAAAGGTGCTTTCTGTCATCATAAGCACACAAAAGCAGCAACCCCCGCCCCACATACATACACACATTCATACAGTATACACACACACACACACACACTCAAAAACAGCTGCATCCCAGTCCGTCTGAAAACATTGCACCAAAAAAAGGGGCAGAGAGAAGGAGAACAAAAATAACTGTCTTCTCTCTGTACAGTAGTAGGCAAAGTGACGACTCAGGTGTGTGTCTGCATAAACAGCTCAAGTTCAAATTCGGACTTTTCCTCATACAGCATACGAGCATAAAAAGAGGGGCCCGACGGCGAAAACGGAGGCATCAATGAAAAGACGCCTGGTTTCGAAAAAAAGGCAGAGATCAGGCAGTGAGCGAGCTACCAACGGTCTCTCTCACACACAGTGAATCTGCAGGTAGGTTTTGGGATCCTCCGACCAGCAGGGAGCACTATCCCTTAGGAGTTTTTTTGTTTTGAGCGTTCCACATGCCTCGTTTGGAGTGGAAGTAGTGAAAGAAGTTCCTCAAACGAAGTCTCTCTACCTCCAAACCGTTCTGCAGCACCCTGAAGTGAAGAGGAGGGGGTGAAACACTGGGTTAAAACTTGGAAATACTTCTTTTTTTTAGCCTTATCAGGGTCATATTACCAATAAACTATATATATGGAACATAGAGTTTTAAGTTATTTTTGAACAATACAGCCAAAACTACATATAGATTCACAAAAGATTTTGGGAGAAAAAAACAATAAAGATCATACTGTACTGTGTTAGGGGAACCTATTACTCGGTCTATGCTCAGAGACCTATTGTCTCATAAACTGTCCATTTAAAAGACATTTAAGACTTTTGCTAATTCAATTAATTTGAATGAAACCCTCTAAGCTTTGTTTTTAAAGAAACTGAACTGAGCTCAACGCTTTATAACAACATTAAAGGTTCTAGAAGTTGCCTGCATCTTTCATTTTGGAGGAAATACAGGGAGCATAGAAACTGATCATGGTAACCAGGTAATGTCTTCAGTCCCTTGTTACTGTATCGATCAAATGGTCAGGGTTACCTGTCCAGCAGCTCCCAGTCCTCTCCACCCCAACGGTCTTTGTATTCCTCTGTGTTCATCCCTCCAATCTTATCAAAGTCTGACTTGTAGATTCCAAACAGACCAAAACCATTCACCTCCCAATAACCTGTAGATGATTAAAAAACAACAACAACATTTGTGTATGCCATTCCATACACACATATTATGTGTGTGTCTGATGCAAGTATGGGTAAATTGGACATGTGTATCACAAATGCATTGTACACTCACCAGTCACTTTATTAGATACACCTTTACTTCATTTATTACTTCATTTACTTATTAGATAGATCTTTTTACAGAAAAGAGTCTTAAAGCGGACCTAGACCGGAAGTTCCTATTAACGCTGTTTTTTAGTGTGTATCTGCGTCATTACCTTGTTTAAGAAGCCCTGAAGGTTCAAAACAAACAGTTCAGCCACTGCTGAGAACGCTGTGTTTTATTGTAATCTCGGGCTCAGCGAGATCTCTGAAAAAACCCGGTCCGGTTACGTAAAAAAACACCGGTTATCCTGAACAGCAGATCGTCCTGCTCCGGGCACTAGTCCGGGCACATCCGGTTGCATACATTGAACCGCAGAAGAAGAATAACGTCCGTTGTGGAGGTGTTTCATAAAATCATAAAAGGGACTGCGGCGGGGAGTCGTGAAGAAGCTACTCGATAATGAGTTGCAGTGCATCCACCGTTCCAGAGGGGGGAGCTGCACTTCTGAGAGCGGGTGTGCTGAATATGTCACTTCCGGGTACCGGCCAATCACAAGACAGTTGGGAAGGCTCTACCCTGGCTGGCCAATCACAACACACTCTGTCTTCTCAGCTCGTTTACAGCAACTAGGAGGTTTTTGACCATAAAAACAAGTTCATGTATGTAAGTAGACCTCCATAACTAACATATATGTGCAACAGGACCACTCTATGTGAGCTTTAAAAAAGAGAAACTGTCCAGTGAGAGGAGAACGACCAGACTTATTCGAAATGCAATAAAGATAACATTAACTCACAACAGTGACTCAAATAACCACTTGCTACAAACAAGGACCGCAGGTGCTACTCCTCATTGATCAGGTGTCCTCTGTCCCTAATAAAATGGCAGGTGAGTGTAGATTGCTGTAACTGGAGAGTGAATTTGAGTGATGAGCCCCGATATGATGGTATGTGTGTGTTCCCTTGCACATAACATGTGTTTTTTTGCGCGTTACCATCAGGCTCCTGCGGTGAACTGCCACAGCCGAGTCTCATGACGATAGGAGCAAAAGTAAGGCGTCCCTCGATGCAGTGCTTCCGGATGCTTTCCAAGAAATTGTGAGGAAAATGGATGTGCAGGTCACACAGGAACACGATGCTGTGATTATCCTGCAGGAGGAAATGCAAAACAAAACAGTTACATACGAGCACATTAACCTTCGTTCCAGTGTTCCACAGAAAAAGTAATTCAGTTTGAATTCCGCTGGAGCACACTTTGCAAGCTGTGTATGCAAGTGCATGTTCATACGACGTGACCAATATGGGATTTTAGGATTAAAGAGAGTAAATCGGTTGTCTTGACTCCTACAGCCTGTAGGTCATTCACAGACGTGAGTGACAGGCCTGTCATCTCACCACGACAGCGCCGACACTCAAACGACAGATCAACGTCTGTCCACATTTCCAGCCGCTCCGCGTTCCCAGCGGCTGCGCGTCTGACAAAGAGACGGCTAGAGAGGAGAGGCGTGAGAGCACACATGCGCACAAATAACCCGTGAAAAGTGTGAGCAGATGCGACAGCCGTGGCACACGCATGACAGAGGAAATGCGGCTCGCCGTCTGAGCAAATTCCCCCATCATCCACGGCTGGGATCTGCGAGGGAGGGAGAATGGAAGCGGGACGCGGCTCGGAGATAAGTTCCACAGACAGAGACAGACAGAGCTGAGCGGTGATGCATTCATTATGCATGAGTGTACTTTTCTGTCTGTCCATCAGCCAGTAAAGGTCATGTGGTCAATGTGAGCGGCCGACCTTCAGTGAGTGGCTTTTCTCTGCCAGCTCACATATTGTTGTTTGTGTGTTTGTGTCTCTGACCTCGATAGTGTCCACTCCCATCTGCAGTCCCGCTGAGCGCTCAAAGTTCCCCTCTCTCCTAAGATACTCATATCTGTCAAAACAAGAAAACACACACACATGCATAAATCTCAAAGCTGGTCATGTATGATTAAATGTTGAAATCTTAAAGTTATTGACACACACACACCTTGGCACACTGCTCTCTCTAAGTGCCTGCTCCACGTCCATGTCTTCACTCTCAAAGTCGACGATGATGATGCTGAAGTTGTCATCCTTGGTCTGGCGATGAAGATTTTCCATGTCAGAAATAAACTGTTGAACCCAGCGAGCCTGATTTTTCACTGAGGATCACAAAAAGAACATTTTCGTGATTGCTTCAAGTGCTATAAAATTATTAAAGCCTATTTCTTAAAAAGATATAAAGATACATGATAAAATATGATGTCTCGAAACGAGGGCTGCAACAACAGGCAACAATTTAAGAACTCGTTTTAAAATCTAATCTAATCTAACCAATTACTTGATAATCAATATACAGTACTTGAAGATTAATTGGTTAGATATATATAAAAACAAGTTCTTCATTTTGAATATTTTCTGGTTTCCATGCTTATTATAACAAAGAAAACATTATAACTATAATTTTGTTTCATGGACCAAAGTTTTAGA
Source organism: Microchirus variegatus (assembly GCF_963457635.1). Classification (NCBI taxonomy): domain Eukaryota; kingdom Metazoa; phylum Chordata; class Actinopteri; order Pleuronectiformes; family Soleidae; genus Microchirus; species Microchirus variegatus. Next base: position 27,142,816 of record NC_139809.1, read on the forward strand.
AACACCTATGAAAATTTTGTTGAACAAACAACATTTAGTCCAGAAAATAATAGACAGATTAAACCAGTGTGTCTTGAATATTTATATCCATATTATTTGCAGATAATTAATTATTTGTTTTCAAAAATGTTTTTAGACCAATTAGGTGAAATTGGATAATTTCCCAGGGCACACCTGACGATCTCTCACGGCACACTGGTTGAAAAACACTGGATTAAACATTGTTAGTTTCAGCACTACTCAAAACAAAATGCATTTTTTTTTAAAGTATTTAACCACAACATATGTCTTCTCACTTATGGTCATTTATTAAAGCAACTGAGTGTGGGCCTTGGAGGATTCGTAGAATTTTTAGACGCTTAGACATGAAGTTTGGGACACTCTACTTTCTTTATAGCATTTCTATAAAACAGATACGACTGTATACACAACAGATGATTCAGTTGTACTAACCTGGCACCACAAAGTGCACCATGACATCTCTCCTCCACTGCAGCATGACAGGTTGACAGAGCAGAGGCTTAGCAAAGGCCGTACTCCATGGTGTCACTCCAGGTCGGACGGGCGACTTGTTGGAGGGAGGGGGCGGCGGGGTGGTGAGGCTGGAGGTGTCAGTGGAGGGGGCCGAGGCAGGTGCCGAGGCCGGCGCAGAGTCTGTGTTCTCCACACTTTCGTCCCCTTGCCTGCCGCGGTGGAGCAGCAGGTAAATGTATTCTGACAGACGTACAACGCTGCGGCCTCTCTCCATCAGCTCCAGCTCCACCAGGTAACGGTTCCCTCGCGCAGAGTCACGCCGCTTCTCGACATTGACGATTCTCAGCAGGGTGTAGATTCTGATGCACAGATGGGGATGGGGCGGGGGAGGGGGGGTTAAAATATACACATTTGAAAAGGATACAAAATGCTTCACACGGAAAACAACATTTCCTGTATCGTGCTGACAACTGCATTAATTCTCGTTTGACTGTGGGCAGATCATTTCCAAATGCTGCTGCTCATTATCCGTGGCGCTGTGAAGCCAGCATGGCGTGACGTGGGAGGAAAATGAAAACAGAGAAAAGTTAATGGCCAAGCGAGTTCGCACAAATAAGGCTTTGTGATCACTGCAGCAGAAAGTGGTTATCGTTACATAGAGGTCTAACTAACAAAAAGTCAGAGCAACAGGGCATGACCGATACGTTCTGAGTGAAGTTACATAATAGCTAGCATGAGAAACCACGTCTTTAATGTACGAGACTGAAGCAGAACATGAGCCACCCCCCCCCCTCACATTATTGTCACTCCCTTCTTCTGTATCCTTACCCTCCATTGCGTTCGTTGAGTTTCTCCATATACTGGGCCAAAACATCCACCACCTCGCTCTCTGCCAGCTGGAGGTTGCCAGACACATTGCAGTGCAGGTCGTTCCAGTCCGATCGCAGCAGCTCAAAGTCCATTGGATTGACAGAGAAGGTTCGCTGCCAATTGATGCTCTCCTCTGCCCAGCCTGGCCGTGCCTCAGCTTCTTCATAGCTATAGTCGGACATCTCACCCTCCTCTGGTTCTGGCTCTGTGATCTCGGAGCGCCCGAGGAAAGAAGTGACTCTTGACTCACCGTGGAGTGCGTTTTCTGTGGAGTTCAATGTCACTGCAACTGCAGCGGTGGTGTGGTGGTGATTTGGTGGGTTTTCTTTACTGGATAGATCAGCTGTGGCGGCACTCTGAAGTTCCTTGCTCCTTGTTGTCATTTTGATGCTTCCGTTATGAGATGTTTTCCCCTGAGAGACACTAACAAGGTTTTTACCTGCTGATACCCTTCCTAAAGTGTGCCCTTTGGCACCCAGGTTGACCAGCCTTGTGGTCTTCCCAGTTTGGTACAAAAAGACGCCTGGAAACACCTCTCTAGGGTGTCGATACAACCTCTCCTCCCTCCTCTCCCGACGCTGCTCCCTCTCCCGCTCCCTCTCCCTCTCCTTGGCAGGCCGGGGCCGAGTGATGTAGATCTTGTTCTCCTCATTCTTGCTTCCAGCGGGCCGGTTGCTGTTGTCGTAAGGGTTGTTGCTGTGGGCGGAGTTGCTGATGATCTGCTTGGCACGGCTGGTTAGTGCAGAGAAGGAGGACTTTTGGGTGAAAAGGAGAGAAGACTTGCTCAGTTTGGGTAGAGTCACAGCGCCTTTCTCTCCTCCTCCTCCTATACCACCTGTTCCTCCTTCTTTCTGGCCAGGTCCCTGCTCTACAGGATCAGTATGGATCCAGGACAGGGAGCGACCCTGGACCACAGTGTCAGTGTAAGACTCAAGCAGCCTGGGCTGGGTTTTGTTGAGTCTCTTCCTGGAGTCCTGTCTCATAGATTCCCCGGTATGATCCCGTCCCCAGTCTCTGTCCAGATCCCTAGCGATCTGTCCATCCCTCCGAAAAAAGTTTCTCCTCTTTCTGCGGAGTGTGATCGCTCCCTCCTCTCCCTCCCCTTCCCGGCTTTGTGGTGTGGGCCCAGACTTTGAGTGATGATGGGAGAGGTTGGAGGTGTGGCTGATCTGGCTGGGATGAGAGGGCTTCTTGGGCGACACTGTGCCAACAATCTCGACCTCATCCTCGACATCGACCACTTCTTCCTCTTCCAGGAAATCTGAAGGCAGACACAAAGTTGATGGAGGGAGTGTGTGAGTACGTACATGTGTGTGTGTGTGTGTATGCAGGAGTATGCATTTGTTAGTTACCAGATGGGTTGGGGAAGACGAACGGTCTGTCATCTTCGTCCTCATCCATTTTCATATATTTGTAGAAACCGAACCTGGCACACGCACACACACAAGGCATCAAACTTTAGGTTTTAACATTTCAATGCATCTTCATTCTGTTCTATCAGTTTTACAAACACTGGAGCAGTTATTTTACATAACTACTTTCTCAAACTGTGTATACAAGACAGAGACAAATGTCTCCCTCGGGCTCTTTAAGAGATAAGCGCAGAGTAATGTTCTCACTTCTCCAAGTAGATCGGCGACTCTCTGTAGAAACACTTGTTCTCTCGCTCCATGTGGGTGAGACGTGTGAAGTCGTTGGGGTACACAAAGGACAAATAAACCTGAAGAAAAGTATACAGTGAACAAAAATTAGATAACACTGTAGGAAACACTGTTTTTGTGGTAAATACATATTTTGGAAGTGTTCTATGAGGATAATAAGCCACCTGCTTTATAATACCATAACCTATGATGGTGAGTCCTGTTGAATATTAAAGGATTTGCATTTTTAATTTCCAGGTCATCACTTTAATCAGCAGCTGCTGCAGTAACTTATGTCGTCCTATAGAGGGAAGCAGTGCTCAACAGTATTTGCCATTGCTTACTCACCTTCACATTGTTTCGTCTCAGATCATTTACTCTGAAGTTTGTTTGAATGTGTTGGACTTTTTTTTTTATTAGCAGGTTGATAGAAATGCACAACGCAAATGACACTCACTAAAATAAATCAACATTACTCGTATTGTATGGCAGTGTGTTTCTGTCTCCCAGAGGGATGGTGATTTTAGAGGACTCACAAACTGCAGGCCCTGGTATCTGGCGATGGGAAAATCTTTGACGACATAGGTCGGGGAGTAGAGACAAGCTGGCAGAACATTTTCCAGGTGGGAGGGGTCAATCATAGGAGCTGAGGACAGAGACAAAGAGAAAAAAAAATGTATCTGAGACCTGGGAGAAACAGAAAAGGCAACACAGCCAGACAAGATGTGAGTAGAGCTGGAGTCTGTGAGCCAGACAGTCAATCAGTCAATATGAAAAGATGATAGTGCAGAAAACCAGGAGGAGGACAGAAAACAGGGACAATGTGGAATAGTAGATTTACTGCTGTAGAACGTATCCCTTGGGTCTGGCTTCAGCATATCTGCTCCATGCTGCATGTTGCCGTTCTCTTCCAGGCCCTGGGGCTGGGTCTCCTCTGGGAGACGGATGTGACTGGCCAAGGTCTGGGGGATATGATCCACACTGTTCATCTTCAGGGTGGACTCATCTGTAAAATAGACAGAGAACTACAGTCAGGAGGAGAAGTGTTAAGGTGTAAACTGCTGAAAGTGGAGAGTGAGTTAAAGACAGATAAACCAATGTGGATAATTCTCTTCCATTCTCTCTGATGCTGCTCTACAGCAGACACACTTTCACGTTGAATGCCTACCATTTGCTGCTGAAATGCAAATATTAACCAAATAGGTTCAGTGTTTATCAAAATTAAATAGAGGGTGGGATAGTACTGACCATAATATGAAAAAGACCAGAGAAAAAGAGAGGCAGAGGGGAAATAAACACAGGAAGCAACGGGAGGAGCAAAAGCTGAATTGGGCAGATCGGAAACAAAGTTAGGTGAAAACTAAAACAGAGCAGAGTCATAATTACACCAATCGATAAAAGGGAAGGAGAGACCATGTGTGATTAATGGCACGTCAGGAGCAGGGCCTGATGGGAAAAATGTTTATAATTAACAGGGTGGTCAGCATGATTGTTATCCTCCAGGGGAAGCAGTGTACACACATTCAGCAAGCACATGCTATGAGGAGGGGACTTTGTTTTTTTTTTTTCTTGTAACAATGACACATCTGTTGCTCACACAAATGGTTTCAACTGCACACAAGCCCCGCCAAGACAACTTAATTACCACTGCTGCTGAAATCCTCAAAACTAGCACACAAAAAAGATATATATTTCACATGATGTAGCTTCTTATAATAAAAGTAGAACATTAAATTCTGTCCGGCACTGATAGCCAGACCCCAAACCACATGGTGGTACCACGCAATCATGGGTAATGTTATTGTTTTTCAGTAATAAAAGTGTGTGTGTGTGTGTGTCTAATAAGATGTATTAAGAAATGCATTTGGATCAAACTCCTGAGAAATGATGCTGGGGCTGTAATTAAACAAAACAATAAAATGTTATTATGTGCCATGAATAATTAGGCTGCCAAAACAGAAGTTCATTTAGTTTTTCAAACGCACACACACGCACACAGTTTGGCATAGTTTATATCAATTATAAAGAGATGAAAATATATCTTCACAATTTCTAGGATCACCTCTCACCATCTTATATCAAGTGGCTGCAGTTCAATCAATTGATAACAACTGCTATGTGCTTAATAAACTCTACAACCGCTGATATATGCATTTGATTGAAAAGTCGCCCAGAGACCTAATTAAACTGAACACAGAAAATAGTTCAAATCAAGAAAAGTTTGGGGACGGTTAAAAAAAAAACCAAAAAAAAAAAAAACCCACTCTCACTTGGACTCAGTCATTTTGGAGTCAGATGAGATTCTTCCGTCATAGTCAGTACTAAACATGAAGGGCAGCACTTGGCACACATCCACCGAACACTGTAACTCTGCCCAAAATGACAACCTCTACATATCATTTCTGTGTGGCTGGCATTTTCCCCCCCGTTAAAGACACTCAATCCCTGTGACACATTGCCATTCTTGGAGCTAGAGAGGTGAGACATCCACTCAAGCCAGAGCTCTTGTCTCTGCTGTGAATGAGACACAAGTAGAACATCTCAGGCTGTCAGTCTTTGGCATATGAGACATTGCATGTCAAGACTATGAATTTGAGTTTGATAAGAGAAGAGGACATCTTGATAAAGACATAACAATAATGATTGATAGCAGACTGGAATAATTATAATGCGGCAAGCAAACAAACTCTATTTTTTCCAATCATTGAAGAGTCTCCTCCGTATCTTCGTTGCAAACAACAGAAAGCTTGAAAGTCATCTTTTAAATTGCTGAGGAAATCTGTCAGAATAAGCAGAATAACTTTCCATGCAATCATGAATTAGCAGGGGACGAATAACTCTTACCTGTGTACAGGGAAATGTAGGCTGAATCTATCACCTCATATTTCAAACCAGGAAGGAATGGACGCCACTGTGTGTAAAAGCAGAGCAGGAGAAAAAAAAAAAGGGATTGATTGAAAACAGTAATACAAACATGTAGAAAGCAGAAATTGTGCTTAGTGTTTGCAGGGCTAAACTTTGACACTGCGTTATTGATCCCTGCAACATCACAGGGTCAATTTGATGTCGAGTTTTTGTAAAGGACATTAAACCAGAGAGAGAAAGGGAAAATTAAATAAAAAACGGTGTATCACATGCTAATGTGAGGCCACAAGGAGTGAGGAAGGAAAAAAAAAAAAATCTGAGAAAGCAGACCATGAATGGGGTGAAAAGAGAGCCTTGGGAATAAGATGGTGATGAGTAGGTGTAAAAACGGAAGATCTAATGACCCGAAAACAGAGCGAGGCATGGAGACAGAAATAAAAAGCGAAAGAGAAAGAGAGAGAGAGGGAGAGAGAGACAGGCTACAATTCTTTTAAATAGATTTCACAATTACCATGTCACTTCTGGTTACCCAGCATATAATCACAGGAGACAGGTCATTTTCCAACCCTCAGGTTGAGAATACAAATACAAACACTCTGCTCAGGTCTCACACAAATGCCGACACTTGTCTATGCTAAACCAATACACGCAATTGCTCTTGCTTTGTTGCAGTGCATTTAAAAAAAAAAGAAGAAAAAAATATATATATTTTTGTTGTGCTAAAAATTCACCATCGCTGATTAAGTATATGTCAAAGCCACTGAATGAAAGTATTACTTATATGCTGTACCTCTCCTTGCTGACACCTTCAGCAAAACAACAACAACAACAGCACAAATGCTCATGTGTAGGACTGACAAACAAGGACACACCATACCCATCATGTTGAGCAGCAGCAGGGAGCAGGGAGTAGCTCAGCAGGTACACCTAATACTTCAACACTGTGTCATTATCTCAGGGTGACTGTCCTCAAGGCCAAGTCAAAACACTGTCACAGTCTGATGCAAGGAAGGACAAAAAGTTGAGCCAACAGTTGGAACTCAAAGGTTTAGTTCACACTAATCAGTCACTTTATTAGGGACATCTGCAAATAACTAATCAGCCAATCACATCACACAGCAGCAATTCTGTGCATTTAGGGATCCAATCCATTTTTATTTCTAAAGCACTTTAAAGACAACGCAGTTGGTCAAAGTGCTGTACACAGACATGACAAATAAAACAGCAAACAATAAAAAAAAATGTAAAAGCCAACAACAAGCCAATCTCAAACTGTGAAAAAAAAGTGTTTTAAAGGGACACTGTGTAGTATTTATGGGTTTATATAACCCAAAATCCACTTTTTTTATACATATTATGTGCTCCTGCATTGTCTAGTCGCTGTATAATTTTTTTGTTTCAAAAAGTCATGTAAAATAACATGGTCGCGGGCCGCGGTTGCATTGCCACTGTTAGCAGCGAGACGCCATGTTTCTACAGGAGCCTGTAAGGACAAACGCGAGAGAACAAATCAAGCGTCGCTTTACTTGTAGCGGAAGTCCCGCCTCCACTCTCTCCGCTTCGTCTGCTACAGCCGCGGTAGCTCGCCCTCTCCCTCGCCTCACGAACCTCATCTGCTGACACGGAGAAAGACGATGAGGACGACATTTGACCGGCTGAGGATACCGTAGCGCTCAGGGAAGGGAGGGGGTGAGCAGAGGAGCAGTTCTTTGTTGTAAATTTCAGCCTCTCCTCTAGATGTCACTATAAACTACTCACTTCACCTTTAAGAGAGGACTTAAAGGGGACACGTCTGTGACATGCTTTGGTCAAAATACCATAAGGATGAAGCACCACAGCAGTTCAATCACCCTGCCAAAACAGCCCTGTTCAGAACACTCTGTTTAGTAGTATCTCTTTAGGTCCACCTTAAAAAAAAGTAAAAACGAAACTTGAGGGACAGGAAATGACATCAGTCACAGAGGCTACTGGGAGCTAAAAGCAGTTAGCATTTGGAAAAGTGATAATATGCAGGCTCCAGCAGGCACATTGCCGTCATATATAACATGTATCCACTGGACAGATAAATCCTCTGAGGCTGGAAGTTTGTGTAGGACTCTGTGCTGCACTGTGGAACTTTTCGCAGACTTCCGGTTTTCGGACACCGTTGCCCTCGCTAGCAATTTTGCATGTTTTATGGCCAAAGCGGAGCTCAGCGAGACAACAATTCCAGGAATTTAGCGCATTGTGACATCCCATTGTACAGACTGAGGACCACAAAAACACGAGTAAGTCATCTTTTTTCACACTTTGCCAACTGATAGGACCTAACCCTAACCCAGAGTCCCAAATATAAGGATCTAAATAAGTAAAATGTTGATTTTGCATAATATGTCCCCTTTAAAAACAGGGAGTGAGTCGACCTGCCTGATGTGCAAAGGCAACTCATTCCACTGTTTTGTAACAGCGACTGAAAAATACCTCTAAAGCTCCCTCTTAGTCTTAAGGACGACTAACAGTGACTGATCTGATGATGAATAATGTAGCTTTGGTCCAGACAAAATGCTGAAGTTCAAACTGAGCACCAGAGTGAGGAAGACATGTGATTTAAATGATTTTGAATATCACATGGTGCAACAGAGAAGTGGCAAAAAATGCGTTTTTGATGCCAGAAAGGCAACAGTAACTCAAAGGACCACTCATCACAACCACATTGAAACCTGAAGCAGCGCAGTATCACACCAGGTGCGACTGCTGACACTTTATTAGGTTTGTACCCCAATAATCTGGCTGTGTGCTGAGTGTATGGATCCAAGTAAAACAGCAATTAAAAAAAAAGAAGGAAAATAAATATGCAGCAATGTCCTTGCACAACTTCTGTGGTGTCAGTGATGGATGAGTGTTTTGCTTTGTTTAACTTAAATGCAATGAACAGTAAAGATAATTATAGTGAGGACAGTTAACCGAAACACTGGATAACTGACAGCAGCTTAAAAAAAGTAAAACAGGTTGTGTTCAAGAAGAAAGTTAATAAAAACGAAACAGTCGCCACAGAACAGAGCCACACCAAGAGCCTGAAACTACAGCAGCTCAATGTACTTCAGCCATTATTAATTCTGTTTTTGACACATGTGCTTGTCCTGTGATGTTTCTATTTTAAGTGTCTGACCTCCACACTTTTCAACTCATCCTGCAAACCTAACAACCAAGACACCATTTTGTGTGAAAGATCATTCCTGACAGTGGAAAAAAAAAATCATCCTGCATCCTGAAATAATAAAGCGGACCTAGACCAGAAGTTCCAATTAATGCTGTTTTTAGTGTGTATCTGCGTCATTACCTTATTAACGAAGCCCTTAAGGTTCAAAACAAACAGTTCAGCCACTGCTGAGAACGCTGTGTTTTATTGTAATCTCGGGGCTCAGCGAGATCTCTGAAAATCCCGTTATAGTTACGTAAACAGCGGTTCTCCGGAACAGCAGATTGTCCTGCTCCGGGCACTAGTCTGGGCACATCCGGTTGCGTACATTGAACCGCAGAAGAAGAATAACGTCCGTTGTGGAGGTGTTTCACGAGCGACAGTGTCTTCTGACTCCGGGTCAAAGTCATAAAACGGACTGCGGCGGGAAGTCGTGAAGAAGCTATTTTTAAAACACTGTTGAGACAATGTTTTGATAATGAGGAGCAGTGCATCCACCGTTCCAGAAGGGGGAGCTGCGCTTCTGAGAGCGGGTGTGCCGAATGTCACTTCAGGGGTACTGGCCAATCACAAGACAGTCTGTCTTCTCAGGCGAGATTTATGTCTGAAATAGCGCGGCTGACAAGTGTTTCAAAAAGGACAGACTTCTATCGGCTCGTTTCCAGCAACTAGGAGGTTTTTGACCATAAAAACAAGTTAATATATGTAAGTAGACCTCCATAACTAACATATATGTGCAACAGGACCACTCTATGTGAGCTTTAATTAAAAGTTAGGGTATTCTTCTAAAATGTATTGTTGCAACACACGGTTTAGGTTGAGTACTAGCTATGACTAACTGTCTGCCCTACTGCAACACAAACTTAAGAAAAAACAAGGCTGCATTTTGGCAAAGGGAAGTATACCTCATTAACGAAAAAATGCAAATGAAAGTGAAGCGTGCTTTTGTTCAAATGAGAGAAATGACGCCTTGCTGTTTGAGTTGTTTGTGCCGTGTTTCAGCTGCCTGTGTGCGTATATAGGGACAGGGTCGACACAGGAGCCTTCATTTTCATGCCTCAGTGGAGCGCAACACTCTGCTGCTGTCACATCAACGTGAAGTGCACAAATCACACTCGCACACACAACACTTAAAATACTGCATGTGTACCTGTGTGGCCTATTTTACAGCCTTGTGGGAATTTCTCTTCTTTATTGTCTGGACCCATAGATTCTCTGATTAATTCCTTCAAGGGAGGCATTGATCTATTTGTAGTGTATGTGTTTTTTGTGTGTGTGTGTGTACACAGGTGAAGAAGCACAGAGCGCTCACAGAGAGAGGAAGAAAAAGAATTCAGTAGCCAAGGGGAAATAACAAAGCACAAATTGTACAGCAAAATGGCAACGCTCAGCCAGAGGCTTCCTTTACAATTCCCCATCATACATGTACACCCAGTGACATATGAGAGTTTGATATTGTTTTCAATCTAGTGACCAAAAACTAGGTCCTACTCCAGGTCATAGTGTGCTTTGATGCCCACTGAAATGACACACACACACACACACAGGTAATTTGTCTCTGGTTCAATCAGACAAGAGTTTTTTTTTTTTATCCCAAGGTGATCAGGGGTTTATTGCTTCTGAGAAAGCAGATTGCTGTTGTGTTGTTGTGTTGTTGTGTTTCCTTCACTACTATTGGCTGGTCCAGAGCCTGAGGCTCTATGGATATGAAGTTGTTTCGTTAGTGTGGCACATAAGAGGTAATAATTACATGATGCAACTATCGCTTTCCAGGTCAATCCAGGTTCGATGATGTCAAACGTGATTTACAGAGAGTAAACACTTCCACTGAGAGGCATCACAGTCCTTTCCTGAACTTTATGTTTTTTTTCTTTCCACACAGTGTTCGTAATCAAAACTTAATAACAGAACAGAGAGGAAGAGAGATGTCAAGCTGTCATTTTTAAGTAGATGACTGATCACTGTGTTTTCTCTTCCATCCCACAACCTTTGGTACAAACTGGTAGAGATTTAACATGAAGTTATATATAAAAAAAAATACTACTAATAATCAAAATGTCCTTACAAAACACTTCAAACACGATTTGTTACATGACAGTATTTTGAGTTTTCTCCTTCATCTCACTATCCTGTGTCTGAAGTGTGTTTCTAAAAAAACACACTTCTTTCTTCACTCTGCCCCTCCACCTTAACAAGAATGGATGGTCACACCCTACACCTACATGTGAATGTGCAAACATGAGTGGTGGAGCTTATTCATAGACACAAGAGGCAAGATGGAATTGATACAACACATTAAAAGAAGACCGCAGCACACGCACGTGTGTGACCACGACTCAGTCCCAGCTGATGTTTGACAAGAAGTGTGGTACGCCCTACCTAGACGGTACCAACCAATCATAATTACATTCACTCCATATGGGCAATTTAGAATCTCCTATTAACACTATTTATGGTGCCCCGGGTATAGTTTTATTGGCGGCCAAAATTAATTATGTATAAATATGAGGAGCTATTACTCGCAAATTAAATACATACGTAAACATGTTTAAACAAGGCAATCAGAGATGGCAGACTTCCATCCCGATTCACGCCAAAGCCTTTGGCGGCCTCTGTTGGTCATATTAGCAAGCGGACGTGTGGAAGCACAAACAAACAAAGAAAACAAACAGACACACAGAGCCACTAAAAACAATACTTCACTCTCACTATGTGGGGTGAAGTGATAAACACTGCCTGGCCCACACAGTGGCTAATTCAATGTCGTTTTTTTGTGAATATCTTTTACTTATGTTGAGCTGGACCAGAGTGTCTTCTCCAGCACATCCCAAATAATCTCAGTGGGATTAAGGTCTGAAAATGATGTCTTGTGCTCCCTGAACCACTCGTTCACAATTTGAGCCCAGTAAATCTGGCATTACCATCTTGGAATATGGTCATTCAGTATATTTAGGTAATCAGCTGACCTAAATTTTGGGCTAGTAATCTTGCTTAATTTAGAGCTAACCAACTGAAGTAACTGTAGATATAACACTGCCCCACAGGATTGTACAGGAGGCACTAAGCCAACATTTCTTTTGTCCTTTTTGTCTTTGGAGCAAGAACACCTGGGTTTGTGACTCGGTTAGAACAAAGGCCTTTCTGCATGTTCTCCCTGTGTGTGCATGGGTCTTTCTCTGGGTTCTCCAGGTTCTTCCACAGTCCAAAAACATGCACTATGGGGATTAGGCAAATGAGACACTTTAAATTGACCATATACTGTAGGTGTGAATGTGAGAGTGAATGGTTGTTTTTCTCTATCCCTGTCCAGGGTGCACCCCACCTATCACCTTATGTCAGCTGGGATTGGCAGCAGCGACCTTCGTGTGGAGGAAAAAGCAGTAGAAGTAGTAGATGAGTGAGTGAGTAAGTCAGCGAGCAAGCGAGAGTGATGTCCAGACTCAAAAGCCTGAACCTGAGACCATACAGCAATAGTCATAATTCCTCTCAAATATACAACGTTATTCCTCCGTGCGGTTCGTATAAAGTCCCCTGAAGTTTATAAGCCATTTATAATCCTCACAGTCTGTCTGCTGTCACTCATTTTGAATGTGAAGAAGATGGGAGAAGAGGAGAGGTTGTGCTCACTGACCTGATATTGTGTTCCTGTCGCCAGACAACTAATTGGCCACAGACACGGTGACTTCATTGAGGATGACGTGGATTATGGCCTGTAGTCATGCACCAAAAAGTGACAGCTAACAAGCAGAGGAGAGAACACACCTTTGAGTGTTTGCTTGTCTCACGACTGGGTATTTTCCATTTCCCTATAAATTGTAAGCACTGTATGAATCTACAGATTTTGTGTCGCAAATGTGCAGTGCTAGGAAACCAAAATCTCATCTCAAAAGATATCTAGATATAATCTAGATAACTATACCTATACATTCATGCTGTTGGACATGATGTATGATGTACAAAAAAAAGTATGTTTATCACTTTTTTTCTTTGCTTCTCAGGAATATAACATAAAATATGAGAGATGACAAGAGACAGCAACAAATATTTCCATTTGCTGATGGAATGCAAGACAAGCTATGACAGTGTGAGTTTTTCATGGATCGCCACTAATGGAAAGCCTACAGTGTGGTGGTGCTATGGTGCTGCCCACAGACAAGGAGAGACCCCTGAATCTGATCTCCCCAACAGAGCATAACCCAGTGTGGGTGTTTTGATCCTTTGCTTGATATTGCTGAACATAGCTCACGCGATAAAAAAAGCTGACAAGGAGGCAGACAGAGAAGAAAATAAGCAGCAAGAGAACCTATACTGAAGGAAAACGCTCACTATACTGAAGGAAAACGCTCACCAAAACAAGGACATACAGCACAGCTCATCACATCATGCCTCGCCCTGGGGACAATGGAACACCATTCAAATGGAGAGTGTTTGATTCTCTTTGCTGAATTATAGATTATAGTCAAAATTTCATAGAGCAGACATTTCGCAAAGACAAATGAGTCCGATATCCGTTGCAATTTCAGGTGTATCATGAGACAGTGTGTCAGTACTGATGTGTTATGTGCTCTGAAGGGAAACTGACACGCTCACTAGATTTAAATCAAGTCATGTTGAGATGAACGCATTATTTTTCTGGTGCGCTTCTTAAAATCCCATGTGGCTCCACTGCAGCCAGATGAATGCGATTTATGACCAGGGCGAGTAGTAAAATAAGACAACAAGAACAGACAGTCTAAACTTGACAATAAACAGATATAAAATACAGTCTATGGTGTCAGACTCTAAGTGAGCATGACGTCACCGGTCTGAAAATAACATGAGAGAAAAAGTGTTGATCAGAGAAAGCGTTCAGAAAGTGCAACCGTCTGCCAGGCTGCTCTGGATCAACACTAATATCTAGTCATTTCTTATTTGGGTCATAATCTAGAGCCCGAGAAATTATCACTCCTTAGTATAAGCAAAAAATAAAAGCCTGTATGAGCGGCCGTATTAAAATATGAATCCAAACGTGCAACAAATATGAAAACTCTGGAAGTGACAGACAGGGAAATAACTGGTTTATCTAATGTGAATTTCTAACAGAAATATTACATACTGAGGAACTACATGCTCAAAGATAATCATGTTTAAAGCGGACCTAGACCGGATATTCCAATTAACGTTGTTTTTTTAGTGTGTATCTGCGTAATTACCTTGTTTACTAAGCCCTGAAGGTTCAAAACAATCAGTTCAGCCACTGTTGAGAACGCTGTGTTTTATTGTAATCTCGGGCTCAGCGAGATCTCTGAAAAAACCCGGTCCGGTTACGTAAACACCGGTTCTCCGGAACAGCAGATCGTTCTGCTCCGGGTAGAACATCTGGTTGCGTTATTCTTCTTCTACATTGAACCGCAGAAGAAGAATAACGTCCGTTGTGGAGGTGTTTCGCGAGCGACAGTGTCTTCTGACTCTGGGTCTGACTCCGGGTCAAAGTCATAAGTTTTGATAATGAGTAGCAGTGCATCCACCGTTCCAGAGGGGGGAGCTGCGCTTCTGAGAGCGGGTGTGCTGAATATGTCACTTCCGGGTACTGGCCAATCACAAGACTCTGTCTTCTGGGTGTGAGAGTTGAGTCTCAAATCTCGCAGCTGGGAAACAGCGTCAGAAAAGAGGATTTCTATCGGCTCGTTAACAGCAACTAGGAGGTTTTTGACCATAAAAACAAGTTAACGTATGTAAGTAGACCTCCATAACTAACATATATTTGCAACAGGACCACTCTATGTGAGCTTTAATAAACAACTGAAGTTGCAATTCCAGAATCTACATTTCCATAACACGATGAAAATTACATAATGTTAAATAATGTTATGGTATGTGTCGTGTGCCGTTTTGCTCTGTGGGATCATTCAAATCAAATCTACATAAAGAAAAAAGGAAGCGCTGGTGTGAAATAAAGAAAGCGAGATTTAAACACCAGTCCTCTAATTGCTTTAAACCCCCCAAGAGCTCAGAATGTGCAGATTCTCATTCAATGGTTTTTGATTTATGAGAAGCGATTCATGTTGAGGATTTATGTGCACGTCTTGCACTTTTCATCACCCTCGCATAACAGGAACAGTGTGGCTGATAACCCAGCAATCATTACGGTTATTGCAGTATTGACTAGTATTTATATTGGCCTCAAGAGTGTAAAGAAGACAAAGAACATGTCAGTTAAACAATATGGTGACATTAAAGACCTATTGACGGTGACGTAGAGGTTAATGCTATGCACTCATGTACGATGAAGCTTTAAAAAAAAAAAAGGAAATGGAAATGAAGCAATACGTTCTATAAGAGAGCTGCTGAACGAGTCAACCCTAAAAGGTGGTGAGCGAATTCTAATTTATTTCCACCATATAAAGACACACACAATATAGTTTAACAGCTGGCTCCAGGTTGCTGGGACCACTCCTGATTTATACTGAGGTGGGAAGGCGCAAGACAGATGTTGAGAGGCCTCTGTGTGCACAGTTGTTCCCTTTCAAATGTGGGAGTGGAGAGGATGGACGTGTGCGAGTGTGAGAGGTTGAATGTGCGCACACGCGGGCGTGTGCTTTAATTGGTGAGAAGTTGGAGACCTGGACTGGCAGGAGTGATAAAAAAAAGGGCTATTAAAGTCCAGCATTTAAATCGTGCACCCCTGCCTCTCCATAAACTTGCCTTTACTAATTAAGCAGTGACTTTCTTCACTTCTTTCTCTCACTCCCTCCGCCTCTCAATCATGCTGTCACACGGCTGGCAAGAGACGTTTTTCATTAGGCCGGTGGAAAGGTCCCGTCTTTCACTGACAAGGATCCAGATGGCATTTAGGAAACTTAATGAAACTGCTGCCCACTAAATCTTCTCTCATCTAATGTAATCCATTTCAAAACAGTCATCGCTCTAAAACGACTTTTGAAGTTAATGGAGGGAAAACACCCAAGGTACGGTGTAAAGTAGACTGTAGTGGAATGGTTCAGTCAGAGTGCAGGTTTGGTAACTTTCCTACTCAACAATCTCCTCATTCATCGGGGCCTGCTCTTCGCACATGCAAACACAGTTATTTCCATCCCCGTAGGGCAGCAACACTATATTCCGGACTGTCTCTTCCTGTCATGAATGCTGTTTATGTTCCGCAATCCTGCAGCCTTTCTCCTTAATTCCTTTTCACAATGGAAAAGAAAGGGGCCAGAGGGTTGAAAACAAGGTTTCTTTCTCTCTTTTTTTTTTTACTTTGGTGCCAAATGGTAACTTTCAGACTGTGCTTGTGTACAATATGATGTTCACGGTCTCACATTTTTTTTCATAAAAAGTTCAAATATGGAACTTTTGTTCAGTTCCTGTCAGTGTTGTTTTCTTTTCGCTGACGCCACTTTTTTTCGTGACGATAACGAGACGGTGACGAGACAAACGCGACTCTTTGAGGACGAAAAACATGACGAGACTTGTGGGAGTTTTTCGTTGACGCGGCGAGAATGGACGAAAATGTTAGTGGGTGTGGTCTGTCAGGCGTTTGAAACGCATGACATTTTCGTTTTTTTCGGCCAATCACCTGACGGTCACGGAGAAAGCACATGGCTACTTAATATGCACGTACCCCGCTACTGCTTCTGCAGTGTGTGTGTGTGTGTGTGTTCACCGTTGAATGACGATGGATAAGGAAGCCGCAGTTCAGAGGGACTGAACTGCGGCTGTACTTGTTCTAACCCGACACTTATGTAAGGGGACGCGTTAGCATTTTAAGCTAGCGATCTTTATGCTAACGTGTTAGCAAACAACAAACAGATGGATTATTTATTGGATTATCTCTTTGTGTGTAATACTAGCCAATCTCACAGAGTGTTGCAGTGTGTTGAATTTATAGGTCTGCTGCTATTTTCACAACTTATGTGCGACACTGCCCAACAACAATCTCCAATACTTATTGACCTACATACATTTGTTAAAAGACTATACTTCTTTTTTCGACTAAAACTAGACTAAATCCTTTTTGAGTTTTCGTCGACTAAAACTGGACTAAAACTATCACATATAGAAGTGACTAAAATGTGACTAAAACTAATAAGCATTTTTCGTCCAAAAGACTAAGACAAAAGACTAAATCTTAGATGGTTGTCAAAAAACAACACTGGTTCCAATCAGTGTTTGTGCCATCGAATTGCTGAATGTCTTTGTCGAATCTACATCTTTAACGTTTAGTGGTCACGTCTTGGCATTTTCAGCCATATTTCAAACAGTTTACAACACTTTTGCTTTACTAGCACCGGGTATCTGTCGTGCTTCGACGCTGCTTCTATCAGCCATGACATAAATGGGAGCCACATGGGAGCATCACTGCACTATACTAGGAAATACGGAGTTAAATATGATGGACATTCATTTGTATTTCACAGGTATGTACGGAAGCCGAGAACGGCCATGGATTTTTAATTCTTTCCATGCACTGTTATCTCGTGATAACGACTTATTATCTCCATATAAAAGAGATTGTTTTCTCGCGATAACAAATTCATTTATTTCGTTAAATCTCGATATAACAGAGTTACTTTTGTTTTTGTGGGATCATTTTCAAGTCTGATGATTGCGCACTGGTTAATGTGATCATCCTGATTTCAGCCTACAAGAGCTGCCACTGTCTAAGGGCCAATTCTTAACCCTCAAGCTCAACCCTTAATCTTAACTGGCCCTCAAAACCAAGTGTTGAGGGTTATTTTGTCACTTAGAAATGGGACACCCCTTAAATGCAGATACGTCTTCAGACTGCGAGGCAGAATAACGCGAAAGCTGCGTCCAGTCTGTCAACTCCAAAAAAGAAGAAGAAGAAGAACACATTTACGTCACGATTATTTATTACGATCTATTTGTCAGTCAAGTTATTAGGTTGTCAGTTAGTTATAAGATGATACTCATACAAATACCAGCTGACAGTTACCACACACCACGGCTTATTGAAAAGTAAACAATAGCAAACGATCGCTTGTGCGCACCGGCCGGCTATTGACAAAAGATCGTAAAGTAAAAATAAATGTTACGCAACAATGACGTCAGTAATCCATAATATGGGCCTAAACTAAGATAATACAATGGTTTTCATCATTTTTATGTCGCTATTAACAAAGAAAATACTTCATTTGTAGCGTACTCGGTTCGCTGCTTACGGCGCCATCTTTGTTATGTGAAAACACGCAATGCATTCTGGGTAGCCCTTGCTCCCAAGGGTGGTTTCGGGAAAATCTAAAAATTGAGGGCGATACAGCCCTTAAACTCGCCCCTCAACTTAATTTTTCTGAGAATCGGGACAGCACTTGGACTAGAGGGAGCGCACATTTTTGATATTGAGGGTTAAGATTGAGGGTTAAGCAAGGAATTGGAATTCACCCTAAACCTAAACAAACCAAGTCAAGTAAACAAGCTGACCGGGAGGCTACAGCTACAGCCAGTAGCTCCAGAGGCCGTTTGTGGCCGCTCTTTCAGGTTGAAATCAAGACGAACGCATTATTAATGAATTCGATATCACGAGAAAACAATCTTTGTTGTATGGAGATAACGAGATAATACATCGTTATCACGAGATTAACAGTGCACAAAAAGAATTAAAATCCATGGCCGTTCTCGTCTTCCACAAAAGAAACAGTCTGTGCACTCACTCACACACAGCTGGGCACAGAACACAGGAGAAATAGCAGTGAATTCATGTTATGAATCTCCTCTTCAATAAATTAGTGCCTGGGTTTCTGGGATTTATGTGAGCCCTGAGCATATACTGTTGTGGGTGGGTCAAAGTAAATCTGCTTTTGTTGTCAAAGTGTGAAATGTATTCTGCTGTTAAATCATACTCTGGGTCCTTCCTACAGTATGGCATACTGTACATTCCTGCGCAGAAACTTGATTTGCTGCATGACATTTATACACTTCATTAAACTGTTCCTTGTAGGACAAACCCACTTTCAAGGCCGTGTCTGTGGCTGTCTGAGGGGAGAAACTGAGAGGAGAGACAGAAAAAAAAACAGTGATGGATTTCCGCATGAATTTGATTTGCTGCTACATAATCACATGAACAGTTTCCTTGATGACTGGCAAAGTCTGTTGGGAAACTGATGATTTGAACAAGAATACAGGGAAGAAGAGCAGAGCCGAGAGAACAGAAACACTTTGTGCACCACTTACTTCTGCCCCAATTCTCCCCCTCCATCTTATTCCCGGTCCTCTTTTCATTTATAGAAGCTGTGTGGATTTGACCCTTGTCCTGTTATGTCTGAGGGCGATACATCTTACTTGCAAGAGATGCTTGTGTTTTTGATATGTCATTTTTCTAGCTGTAGCAGTTCCCTTATGATGACCAAAAAGTCCAAAGTTCCCTCAGATAAACATGAGTAACCATCCATAAAAGATGGAAGGGTTTGTTTCTACAGGTGAGAACAGTTACTGAGACATAACTTTCAATAATACTGTATCTGTGTGGGAGGAATTGTTTTTATGATATACCAGTGGTGACTTAAATCCCAGCAGTAAATGATTACTTTCTCCCCTTACATAAAATGTTTTGAAATCATGATGACTGTTACGTTTGACGTTACGTTTGAAAAAAAATGTTTTCATAATTTTTTGGAAACTCGGGATCTCGACTTTAAAAATTGAAATCTCAAGTTTCCAAAAAATTATGAAAAATAAAATGTTGCGAAAAAAAAATTGCAATTTTTTTTTTCATATTTTTTGGGGAAACTCGAGATTTTGACTTTGATGATGAAAAAAAAATGTCACGTTTTTTTTTAATATTTTTTTGGAAACTCGAGATTTCAATTTTTTTTTTCAATCAAAAATTCAATATTTTTGGTATTTATTGAAATTGTTGGCCTGGGGATTGGCCTGTGAATGCGTGATTTATGAATAGTATATGATGGTTAAAGCCACTTTATCAAAAATATTAAAAGGCTCACCTGACAAACCTGCGGTACACTACCTACTCAGCATGAATGCTAATGCTTTTATGTTGTAATTGCTGTAAAAAGGCAGCTGTTACCAAACAGGTCACAAGGTGCAGGAGTCATAACTACACAAGCACAAGTACAACAATACACTGTGCATCACAGCTTTTATTACACTTATGTCACTAGCTCAGTGTGTTTGTCCTGTCCAGAGTCTCTCCAAATAAAGGGGAATGTGTTTGTCTGGGATGAGGCTGTCACAGATGTGAATTTATTAGTCACTCTTGCACATCATCAGCAGAATATTCATATACACACACATCCAACAACACAGCACCTGTATAGTACTCTCAGGGAGCAGCCACTAATGGGATATTTCACACTGCCTGTGTGAAACTTCAGAGAAAACATCGACATGGTTTCTTTCTACCTGATTGTGCCAATTTAACAATATTAAATGTGGTTATAACGCCTTTTTTCTCATCCATACGATCACAGAGAGTCTTCCACCTATGTCTAATTTCTCATTGAGTCCATGCGTGAGCCTCATGGCACCACAGAGCTATTGAGTTCAGTATGGCGCTCCTGCCTCCTGTTAAACTCGCTCTTAAAACTGGCATCCAGAGGCAATCAATCTGGACCGAGCAGTAAATAAACCAAAGATTAGGGTTAGGGACTAGAGAAACACAGAAAAGAAAAGAGTGTGTCAGCAAGGTTGGAGAATGACTCCGGAGGAGTAAAGTGATGAATGGTTTGCGAGGAGAAAATAAAATAAAAGGAGGAAACTAGTAAGAACATCTAGGAAGACAGAAATAAAAGCACAGGTAAGGTGGAGGGATCAGCGATCTAACGAGACAGAAGTAAGAGACCAGTGAGTTTTAGGGGCAGCGTCTAAAACTTTTAAAAAACCTGTGATGAAGCCAGAGGTGTTTTTTTTTTTGAACCGAGCTTATGGGGTTGTGCTTCTGTTGGGACTGCCGTTACTAAGCAACCGAAACATGGGAGCAGCTGAGATGACTGAAGTTGCATCAGCGTCAGTGAATGAATTAACCCCAGTGTGGAAATTGTAGGAGAGCGGACAATTTCTCATGTTAACTACGCGAGTGAGTGAGTCGTTTATTCCAGCAGTAGAGAAAAATGACTGAATGCTAATGAAGATGGTGCTGCCCGTCACAACAACAACAAAAAGAGCACGGCGTTACTAGGCGTTAACCATACACAGTATACACCATCACTCTGAGTACTGAACATTAGATGCTCTGAACACAAGCCTCTGTGATTGTACTTATTCAGATTATACTGAAGAACCATGCTAAAAAAAAAAAAACATGCGTCATTACTCAGTGTATGTAGAACCACATGTACAGATAATGGTGAATTTGGATACAATGCTCAAAATTAACACTTTTCCTCTACTTCACCTCCTTATTAGTAAGCTTCATCTAGATCATTGGTTCTCAATGTGCGGCCCGGGGGCCAATGGCGGCCCGCAGAAACATTTCTGGCGGCCCGCAATG
The DNA here is from genome assembly GCF_963457635.1 of Microchirus variegatus. Lineage (NCBI taxonomy): Eukaryota > Metazoa > Chordata > Actinopteri > Pleuronectiformes > Soleidae > Microchirus > Microchirus variegatus. The sequence goes on from NC_139809.1 coordinate 27,164,288, forward strand.
AATTACAGTTGATAGTTTTAATCCGGGAGCTACTAAGCTTGTTAAATGTTTATTGGACATTACTGGATACAGACCAATCAGTGTAAACAAAAATACTGGGTATTTACCTGGTTTCTATATGGTGAAATTTTAGTGTATTATTGGGTTATAAGCTGGTAATAAGCAGGTAGCGACAGCCCCCAATTACTAGCTATTTACCAAGTAAATATATGGTAACAGAAATATTACTTGGTTATGTATAAATATTATGTGCTACTTGGTATTACCCTGTAATTAGAAGGTAAGAACAATGGCCAAAATACTGGGTAATTACCCAGTAAATTATAAAGCGTTATTATATTAACGCTTAAATTACGCTAAACTGTAGAACTGCAATCTGGTCATTAAAATTATTACAAATGGGATTTATTTCTGTTTTTTTTCCTTTGGCGGCCCTCAGTCCAATGTTGGGTTCCTAAATTGGCCCTCAGGTATCAACACTTTGAGAACCCCCCATCTAGATCCTTGGTTCTCAAATTGTGGTACAGTGGTACGCAAGTTTCCTCTGGGGGTATTTGGAGGAAAATCATAAATACTGTTCTACTGTATATACCAGGGTATGTGATCGGCGTGGATCTGAGGAATTTTGACTGTGAAGAATGAAACAAATAACTAAAAAAAGTTATAATAAATTAAATAACGATAATGAGTCGCCCTGTCTCTCGCTCCATCTTACTCTAATTTCACTAAACCAGTGTGTGAACTGTTACGTGAGGAAGAGGAGGATGATAAGAGTGCAAATGATCTTATTGGGAATAAATCCTCCTGTGAAAACACTCGGCCTATATACGCCACTGTATTTTAACGTTGGTGATAACGGTGTTACTTTGAGGGCTCAACATTTTCTCAGGTGTTACTTGGTAAAGAATGTTTGAGAACCACTGATCTAGCTGACAGAGGTTCAAAGCTCACTTCAGACAAAGACAAAGACTAGTCTGACCTACTTCTTTGTTTTGAGTATCAAAAGATGCTCGCTGCATTCCAAAAAGTTAAGATGATTATTTCATCTTTGTGCAATGGATTCACATCACGACAGATGACGAGCGCTTCTAATGAAATGTATGTATTTCTGCTCACAAGATAATGATAGTAAATGGCCGCTAAGGGTGCACAAATGGCACCATACCTCTGTGAAGGAAGAGAGCAATTCCAGCAGTGCTGCTGCTGACGATGATGGTCACCATGATGACAATAACTTGGGTCTTGTTTCATCTTAATTCCCTACACATATTAGTTAGCTCTTTTTTTTTTTTTTTTTTTGTCATTTCCCCTCCTACTCAAAAACACAGGGCCACATGAGGCGTTTGGGATCTCACTTCAAATTTCATCTCAGAATTAAGCCCTAGCTTTTGCCTGAGGTGTAGAACATCAGTGCTGGGAGAGAAACTGGCACAAAGATGTGCGTTTGGGAGAGAAAAGAGAAAGTTGAAAAAGAAATGCAGAACAATGACAGAGAGAGGAATGAGAAGGGCTGTAGGAGACAGAGTAATTACAGGCAGTTTAATGTGAAGAGAAGAGAAGAAAAGGAGAGATTCCACATGACTAGATGATTCCAAAGAAAAAGCATGTACATTAAAAACATGGAGAAAAATATAATATGAAGGAGGGACGAGCATTTCAACAGTCACAGGGGGATATCTGACAAACATTTGTCCAATTTATCCAAATTATATCTTATATCAAATTATTATATCTTTATGAGGGAGAAAACAATGTCATGGCCTCAGTCAAACCTGCATGACATACTTTACATGACCTTTCTACTTCAGACACAAGAGGGCAACTATCCACCCTAACAAAACGAACACCAAACTCTAGCACATGAAAGCTACTCTGAGTAATGCAGGGTTAACAGTGTGGTGAGCTGTGAAGAGGAGCAGCTACCAAGATGCATTCAATGACCCTAGTAAATGTCATCATTTTTGCAAACACACGTGGAGACAGGGACCAAATATTTGCTGCTGCTGCCACCTTGTGGCATATGGAATTAGATTTCTGTCAATATTTTTAAACAAAAACCTTTCACAAAGCAAGCAACACTTTATGAATTGAGCAAACAAAAAAATAACCACACAACCAAAATATACTAAATTGCAAATAAAATATACACTTATAATATAATATAATATAATATAGTATTTTATTTGTTTGAAAATGTTTCTTTTTTTCCCCAATGATCAGAATTTTGTTTGTTTCATTTGCGTTTGCACTCCCTCATTGGATTTGATTCTTAAAAAGTGTTATTTGAAAGTATTGACACAAATCTCATTCCATAATGGTACACCACAAATTTGTGAGAACAATATTTTTCTTAATTAATGTAATCATTTGTTTAATTACACTGATGTATACTGCGTATATATACTGCGTATAATTTATTTATTTATTTTTTTTAAATTCATGACCCATCGCAAATATGAATCATTTTCCTTTCATTTCTCACTTGTCATTGCTTTGTATTGCTAAAAACAGAGTACATATACAAACTGAGAGCAGAAGGAGATTCAAAGAAACAGGGAAAGTAGAAAAGGGGAAGACACTACCCTGGTTTTGATGCATCCACTTACCCCAACCTCCACGTGATCCGAGCCCTTGTCATCCTGTTTGTGGAGGATCTCAAAGTAGTATCTTCTCGATGATATCAGGCTGAGGGGAAACAAAAACAAACAACAGAAAGAATTATTGTACACGGAAGAAGAAAAAGACAATCTTTCCACAATAGGCCACAGCAACTCCTTCTATATTAGGATCATTTCCCAGTGCCCGCCACTACAATGTGGAAACTAGGAGAAATACAACTGGGTGCAATTTTATGACAACCAAAATATGTTTGGGATTTTATGAGTCTACAGTGGATTTGGGCAAAAAAAAAAAAAAAAAGGCTTAACGTAGAAATAACACATCAACTCTACGGAAACAGGTTAATCAGTCTAAAATACAACACTCAGCGCTACGGGCAAAATGGCAAAGAAGACAGCGATGAGCCAGGATATTATCAGCCCCGGTCCTAAATAAAACACTCCCTCTGAGTCAGGGAGGACGGAAATCAATGCTCCACGTAAATCATCATTTTAGACTTTTACAAGCTCCAGCATATTTCTCAGGAACTATTGCTTGGACAAAGTAAAATTCTGATTTACAGTTGATGAAAAACAGGCATGCTGCGCGACATCGCTTTATTCTTATTAAAAACACATCTTGGATAATAGGGGGCGGCATCTGCTGCTAAATGTGAGACACCCGAGCACTGCTCCACACGTCATTAACTCTCAGAACACACACACACAACCAGAGTCTAATCCACCGCGCAGTGTGTGTGGCAGTGAAACAATACTTGCGTGTTGTGTGCGATACACATCTGTGTGTGAAGGCAGTCTGTTCCACGCAAAGAAAACCTATCGCTTCAAGGATAAAATGGCACTGTGTCTAAAAATGCCATTCACATAATCATCATTATGTTAATTTTGTTTGCTGCAGTGTGGAAATGTATAACTTTTATGTTTGTCACCGAGTCTCTTTCTTGCCTCCAGTTTGTCTCTTGAAATAAACACAAGCTCTTCTTCTTTGAAGTCTTCGCTTTGAATAAAAGAAGGAGGTAAAAGGATACAATAAAAGTCATGCAAAGCAGGAAAAAAAAAACAGGAACACTATTGCTTGATGTTATCCCTGTTCAAGAAAATACTGCATATGCTGTGCACGTGCAAAATACATTAAATCATTTAATGTCTTTTGCAGTTCAAAGAGCTCAATGTGACAGCCTGCTCTAAAAGACAATCGAAGGAAAGGCAATGACTTTTAGGGCCAATTCCAATTCATATCTTAACCCTCAAGCTCAACCCTTATCTTAACTGGCCCTCAAAACCAAGTGTTGAGGGTTATTTTGTCACTTAGAAATGGGACACCCCTTAAATGCAGATACGTCTTCAGACTGCGGGGGGCAGAATAACGCGAAAGCTGCGTCCAGTCTGTCAACTCCAAAAAAGAAGAAGAAGAAGAACACATTTACGTCACGATTATTTATTACGATCCGTTTGTCAGTCAAGTTATTAGGTTGTCAGTTAGTTATAAGATGATACTCATACAAATACCACAACCACGGACATATTCAGCTGACAGTTACCACACACCACGGCTTATTGAAAAGTAAACGATAGCAAACGATCGCGTGTGCGCACCGGCCGGCTATTGACAAAAGATCGTAAAAATAAAAATAAATGTTACGCAGCAATGCCGTCAGTAATCCATAATATGGGCCTAAACTAAGATAATACAGTGGTTTTCATCATTTTTATATCTCTATTAACAAATAAATTACTTCATTTGTATCGCACTCGCTTCGCTGCTTTCGACGCCATCTTTCTCATGTGAAAACACGCAATGCATTCTGGGTAGCGCTGGCTCCCAAGGGTGGTCTCGGAAAATCTCAATATTGAGGGCGATACAGCCCTTAAACTCGCCCCTCAACTTAATTTTTCTGAGAATCGGGACAGCACTTGCACTAGAGGGAGCGTGCATTTTTGAGATTGAGGGTTAAGAAAGGAATTGGAATTCACCCTTAGTTTTTGTTCTTGGCTAATTGAATACTTGTGTTAATGAGCAAGTTGAACAGTTATACCTAATAAAGTGGCCGATGAGTGGGTATGTGTGTGAGTGTGTGTTTGTTGTGGATGTGGTTGACTGAGTTGAATGGGAAGGACATGGTCTGATGGGGGAACGATCTCATGTTTCCCCCGAGCAAAAAACACCGGAACATCCTCCAGCTGTCCAACGTTCTGTAACCAGTAAATCAGGTGCAGGTGCCTGAGAGCAGCGACAGTGCGCTATAAGGTCATTCTCTCGTGATTAGAGAAGATCGCTGTATACGCTGCTGCTGAAATGGCACTCTGTGTGAACTCAAGTGGCACTTTCAGCTTCTGGCATCCTGCTTGCCCTTTTCAAACGCACCGCCAATCCTCACCCAGGACTCTGAGCTCTGAGACGTAACGTGTGAGAAAGAAACTAAATGCTTGTTTTACATTCACGGGGGAGGATTCAGTCAAAAGGAATTGGAAAAGATGAGCTCATACGCAGTGGTGGTTATTGGTCTTTGAAACAGGGGAAGCTCATTTCACGCCCAGTTATGTGTATACATAAATTCTGTAAAACGAACCAATAGAACAAGGAAACACAAATGAGCTCTATCGCTGAGCAAAAAACACGCAATGACCATATGTCTACAGACTTCCCTCATAAAATCCACACAGGACGGAGGCAGAAAAGGCTCCGGTGTGTATGTTTCTGCAACACTGTCAATCAAAAACAGTTCCAATCATCATGCAGAAGCCTACACTGTAAAAAACTGTAGTTTTTACGGTAAAAAACTGGCAGCTGTGGTTGCCTATATAACCTTTTCTTACATTACAGTAAAAGGATAGAACTACTGCTGATGTTATGGTAAAGGTTGTTGATTTTTTCAATATTCATATAAATAACTTTTTTTTTCATTGAAAGTAACAGTGTTTTTCCCATATATTTAACGTGAAAATATTGTATAAGTAAAGCATTTCTCCATGAAATCAGACGGTATTTAAGTGTGAAATAAACAGCCCGTATTAACATAAAATACCACTTTATTCATTTAAAAAAACCAAAAAAAAACCCACTTATTTTTAACGGTAAAAAACTGGCAGCTATGGTTGCCAGAATTTTACCATAATACGGTAAAATAGTTTCTTCTATCACGGTAAAGGTTGGAGAATTTTTCCATATTCCACCATATAAATAACTATGCCTTGCCATATATTTACGTAAAAGTACTGTATAAGTAAAGGTTTTGCGTAGTTTAACAGTAATAAAATTTATTTTTTACAACAAAAAAAAACCCTGCAAAAGATACAGTTTTGGCTCTTAAAAATATTACGGGATATTTCCATAATTACTACAGTGCAAGATTATTTAAGAGTAGAGTAATACTGTTATATAAGGAAAAAATATGCGAAAATTACTGTTTTGGGAAATACATACGGTAATTTACTGTTACAAAAACTGTATTATAGTCTTTTTCTGTCATGGTTTGACAGTTTTTAACTGTAAAATCTACGGACATTTTTTTACAGTGTAGCGTCCGCGCCCACCCACTGTTTTCCGAGAGAAGCTGAGCTTCCGTGAAAGTGACGTTTTTGACGCATTTGCCCAATCACCGTCAAGTTCACCAAAGCAAAAAGAAACCTATTCTGTGCTGTCCCATAGAGAACTGTTGAAGCTGAGCTTAAAGTGGTTTTAATGTGGAGGCTACTACAGGAATATCAAAACCACACAAAATCATCTGTCATCCGTGATAAACAGCTGATTCTGAACAAACGTTAACGTTTCCTATTTGATGACATTTTAGAGGAAGCTGCGCTTCCCTTGCTGTCTGAGAGCAATCACCACTGATTATATAAAACCATAATGAATATAATAATAGTACCCATGGTTATGTATTAATGAAAATATTACATTCAGACACAACTGGGTTTTCAAAAAGAGACAAATGAATCTCACTTTCCCCATTCATTCAGGTCAAGATTAACTGCAGCATATTTTTAATTGGTTTTAAACTGTTGTGTGCTATTTTTGTTCATATATTCTATTTTATGCTTTTGGGATTTTATACCCCTCTGAGGCTGTCACAGAAGCAATTTTGTTTGAGCTACACAAGGATAAAGTGCTTGAGTCTTGAATCTTTCTGTCCCACAGAGGCTAATGATTTTGTGAGAGTTTTAGTACATTTCCTATAGCCGTTCATCAGGTTGTCTATTTCCGACCATAATCTGACTCCATCAGGGGGATAATCTAATGTCTGACAGGATGCAGTCTGCCAACATGGTGTGCCTGAGTCAGGCAGATAGATGACAACAGACATAGAGGACTACAAATCCAAAACACAACATTCTCAACATACTATTCACTGTCAACATGTGAGGAGCTTTTTTTCCTCTAGCAGTCAAAAATGTAAAAAAAACGCACAAGGATCTTCAACAGGCAAATGCATCAGTTTACCTGTTATATGATGCCATATAAGACTCTGAGACTGAGGCAAACAGAAGGATCATGACACACTGAGATGTATAAACAGAGGAAGATGGCTGACAATCAAGTCCTATTCACATTTGCTTAGTCACGTGAGTCGGCAGTTGTCTGCTCTGATACTTATTTATTTACAAAAAAAAAAAAAAAATTAAGAAAAATTTCTTTGTGTCCATGTCTTGCTTTTGTTTTCAGGTTGGTGTCAAGATGATGGATATTCTTTGGTGAAATAAAAGCTGGAAATTAATCATAAACTGTGCGAATACAGACAGAGAAGACAGATACGATGAATAGAATAGAGATGTGAGGAGAATATGGAATTTGATAAGTCCTCGATTAAAATCTGGAGCGAAAAGATGAAGATGACAGAGCCCCAGACATAACGGGGGGGGGGGGGGGACTGTGATCAGTGGCCACAAAATACTAATTACTTCCCATGAAATAGGTGAAACGTGGCCATGAAATACTAATTTGTGGCCACGGAAATAGTGTGCAAATATGCGCATATGTCAGCTGAGATTGACACAGTGCCCCCCTGGGACCTTCGTGCCGAGGATAAAGCGGTAGGAGCCGGATGGTTGGACATTATACCTATTTCATGGGAACAGATTAGTATATCGTGGCCACAAATGAGTATTTTGTGCACACATTTGACCTATTTCGTGGGAACTCATTCGTATTTTGTGGCCACAAATCAGAGCTCCGTAGAAGACAAAGAGAGGGAAAGAACACTCAGAGGGACAGAGTTTTTTTCTTTTTTGTTAATTGTGAGAAATGCACTGTCATTGGATCAAGGTTAGTGTTGGGTTAGGTATAACACTTTGTGTGCTGTGTAAACCTTGTTGTTGTTGTTTTTGAAAAAGAAGAGCATTTTGTTTTGATTTGGTCCTGTGTTATTAGTGATGTATTGTTTTTATTGCTATCATCATTTTACTACTTTTATTACTTTTAATTTACTATTATTTTACTTGTTTACATGTTACTAATTTATTTCTGACTGTTCTTTTAAAGGTGAAGTAAGTAGTTTATAGTGCCATCTAGAGGAGAGGCTGAAATTTACAACAAAGAACTCTCCTCTGCTCACCCCCTCCCTTCCCTGAGCGCTACGGTATCCTCAGCCGGTCAAATGTCGTCCTCGTTGTCTTTCTCCGTGTCAGCAAATGAGGCGGGACTTCCGCTACAAGTAAAGCGACGCTTGATTTGTTCTCTCGCCTTTGTCCTTACAGGCTCCCGTAGAAACATGGCGTCTCGCTGCTAACAGTGCCAATGCAACCGCGGCCCGCGACCATGTTATTTTACATGACTTTTTGAAACACTACGAAAATGAAACAAAAACTATTATACAACGATTAGACAATGCAGGAGCACATAATATGTATAAAAAAGTGGATTTTGGGTTATATAAACCCATAAATACTACACAGTGTCCCTTTAAGTTGGGGGTTACAGGGGTCATCACATCAGTCTTCCTATGATGGCAAGCTCTCGCTGTAAGTGGTAAAGAGACAGCGAGACAGGCAGGAAGGAAGATAGGAGTGATAGCAAATGTATTGAAGGCAGGGCAACATTGCACCACTCGATGTACAGCCTGCCAGAAATTATTATTAGAAGAGGAAAAAGAGGAGGAGGAGGAGGAGGAGGGATGGGTGATGAGACTGGGAGGATGGGAAGAACTGTGGTAGGGAACTCTGAGCTGTGGTTGAGAGCTTCAAACTGCGGAGGGCAGCATTACACTCCTCGGTGCACCGTCTGTCGGGAATTATTAGTAGAAGAAGAAATGAACCGCAGGAACAGAAAGGGAATTATACAGTGCCATACCTTCTGTATCTTGCAGATTAACAGATAACAGCACATATCACTGAGACATGATTATATACAGAGGAGAGGAGAGGGGGAAAAAAAGCCTAAGTGAAGGGCAAATGAAAGATGGAAGATGGAGAATAGCCATTATCATGTGATTTGGAGGATGAATAGAGGACATAGAGCTGGAGTCTAATTGCCTGACTAATTGGAGTCTTTGTTTCTCTTCGAGCTGAGCAGATAGAGAAAGACAAAGAAGCTCGACCGCGTTGGACGACACACATAAGACAGGACTATTGGAGCAAAACAATATTGTGAGAGAATATCAACTGTGCCTAAGTCTGCTGGATTTGAAGTATGAAATATTTATTTGGTTTGAAACACACAAAGAGGTTTATTTTTGTTGCTGCTGAGAGACAAAGCCCCTTCACAAGCAGCTCAAAGGAAAGCATGTGTGTGAATTACAGAGATTGATTCACACACACACACACACACTCACTGTTGATATTATTAACCTGGCCTGCAGTAAGCAGAGCTAAGAAGAGCTGCACGATAAAGGGAATCGTTTTTTTTTTGTTATTTTGACAAATGTTGAGATTAACATATGACACACAGACTGATTCTGTTATTTTCCGAAATTAATTGAAAGAAATTATGATGATTTGACATTTCAAACACATTGTCTCGTATAGGAAGACCAAGATTTTCTGCAGAGGATAATATAATCGTAATGTCGTTTATCACACATTTTGTATTCGTAGTGTCTTTTGATTTGGACAATTGTACTTGGTCGTACTGCGATTTTGGATTCTTTTGTGACTCATTGAAGTGAAATGGAGTCAGTACTTGGTAAATACAAGACTCTTATTCTTCCCTTCTCTGATCTGCCCACAGGCTACAGCAATTTCCTCATTCTAAATTTTCACTATCTCCAACTCAAACATCCCATTGATGCTATCTGACTTGTCACCCGGTCCCCGTCAGTTCAGTCTGGCTCACTCGCACGACGCCTGCCTCTCCAACACCCACAGGTGGCTTTTAAATAAAAGACTCTGCTCAGCGAGTGCTCTCCTCTAAATTACATTAATGACACCAGTGTTTAGGGCTGCCCCAAGGAGATGCACAAATGTCACTTTTTTTTCCTCCTATCTCACTCCCTCCCCTCTTCAATCCACTTCTTATGCATTCCACTAATCCATCAGAGAGCTATCACGCTGCTCTTCCCTGCAGCCTCAATAAATCCTCTTTCTTCCATCCCCTCCCTCTGCCTCATCTCCCACCTCTCTCTCCTTTCCTGTATCATCATGTCTGTCCCTTTTTCGCCAACATTACTGACACCATCTCTTCTCCCCGTCTGCCATGTCCATTTTCCCCCTATATGTAATTATCTAATATATAGCAACATAGCATTAATACCTTCAGTGCTTTTTCTCACTTAGCCTGGTGTTATCACTCCTACTACAATCTCACTGTGGCCTGTATGTGAGGACATATGACAAATGAAGAAAAAAAAAGATCACACAATTACCGGCTCTCCTGGGGTTTGTGTATTTGTGCCACACCGACACACAGAAACATATGCTGTTTCCATCACAGCAAACTCCAAGTGCATTTATTATACACTGCCTGAAGGTCAAAAAATACTACACGACGAACATGACAACACATTAGCAGAGGAGAAATGATGATTAAAGAATAACCCTGGCAGAATTCTGTATCTTTTTTAGTTCAAGCGAAGAAAAAAAGAAACTAAATTAACTCTACCGACTAACAGTATTGTGTTTGCGGCCATAACCTTACATGGTTTATTCCAGTTCCCATTTTGCAGGAACTGGAAGGTTCCCATAGGAACTGCAGTTTATTTAGAGCAAATTCAAAATGTCATGGTGACATAAACATGAAAAACTGCATGTCGCAATTCATGGCTAAAGGCCCTTATACCGTTACATAGTAGATCTTTAATATACTATATCAGGGGTCTCAAACTGGCGGCCCCCCAATCGATTACATAAGGCCCCCCACTTAATATATAATAATATAATGAAACATGGCCCATGACCTCACCGTCTTTTAAACACAGTGTGTCCCTGAGGCACAGCTGCCAGCGAGGTGTTAGAATATAATATAGTTTGCTAGCAATGTTTTTTATAACAGGAATAATAAGACACTTGGTCAATATTATCCCATTATTAAATGTATCATATACAACATTCAATTACATATATAAATACACTTGTTAGGTCCCGAGTCACGAATGGCAGTATAAATAATAAATGTCAGTTTTTGATATCAATACATTAATTTTGCATCATAAATAGTATTATTAAGTATACGTGTGATGTCATGATGCAATATTGTTTACAGTTGTTTTTTTCCCCCACCTTTTGTTCTCTAAGCCGGTCCCCTCTTCATCAGAATAGATGTGCATTGGCCCCCAGGTCATTTGAGTTTGAGACCCCTGTACTATATGGGTGTTATGGCTGGTTGCCAGTGTATATAAAGATTCCATTGGGTTGTCGTGACCCATGGAATGACCCTGTTAAAGTTTCAAATGGTAATATGTTAAAAGAAAGAATTGAAAATCTAGATTATTATCATAATTTTAGTGTTTGTAATCTTAAAACATTTTGTCATCAGTTTTTTGGGGTTGCAGCTGAGCCTTCAACTGAAAACCAGAAGCTACCTTAGTCTCTTTTAGGACATTTGACAAATAGATTTTGGTATTTTGCACCTCAAGAAAATGCACCCCATAGATATTCCGATTCAATACAAGCATCTACAAACATGCACAGATTTGTGTTTTCGCAAGCAGGCTGTCATCAAAGGCAGTGAAGGTCTGTAGGGAAGAAACTGGAACAGAACACTAACTGCAACCTGCTGGTAAAAAGCTTCGTTCCATTTCAAATGCGCCTGCGAGTCGACCAACTATAGCTCGAGTGAAGGGAGATTAGCATTAGGGATGGTACTTAAACTCAAACACAACCTGGGACACACAAAGACAGGAACACTCACTCAAATATGAATAAGTACACGCAGTAATGACATAGTGCAGGTGTTCACTGTAGAGCAGGTGCAGCATTCAGCTCATCCACATGCTTCATCAATATTCCTGTGATGTCATGAGGACAAGTAGTATGTTTTCCCTCACTCGACACGTTTTGGGCCTCCTCACCAACCAAAAGTCAACAGTGCTTGATTCAATTATAGATACTGAGACGATATGAGATCTAATGGTGAAATAAGTGCATTCTCCACGTGGTTTCTCTCATTGTCACTGGGAAAGGCACCGTCAACTCTGTCACTCTAACACTTGTTGGTATTTGGGTAAATAAATGTAATTTCCTGGAGTTTGTGGTCTGAAAGCTGTACCTTTAAAATGTCAGCTACAGCGTCATTCACAAAAAATAAATACTGCAATAACAACGTAAAGATGAATGAAATGCAACTATATTAACATATACTGGTGCTTTATATTTACGTCATCAAGTTTCACCTTATTATCCTTCTTCTGCGGTCACCCACTGCTTTAAATATTGTGCTACTGCTGAACTCACAGTATTCACTTACACTCAGTGGATAAAAATACACATAAATTATAAAGAGTATTTAATTATTTTGGCACATTTTGAAAAATGTGCCATGCATCAAATCAATCTCCTTTGTATAGTGCCAAACCACAATATACATGGTCTCAAGGCACTTTACATCATGCGGTATAAACATTTCACACAATGAGCAAGCACTTGGCATCAGTGGAGAGGAAAAAAATAAAAAATTTTAACAGGAAGACATCAGTGGCAGAACCACACTCAAAGATGTGCAACCATGCATATGAATAGAAACGTTATAGACATCATTTAATTAAGGTTTTTCTCTGTTTTGTTTTTCTTACTTTAAAGAGGACATATTATACCCTGTTTCTCCAAGTTAGCCTAGTTCCCTGGTGTCCTAATGAACATGTCTGTGACATGATTTGGATGAAGAACCACAGCCGTTCAATCACCCTGCCAAAACAGCCCTGTTCGGAACGCTCGGTTTAGTAGTATCTCTTTAGGTCCACCTTAAAAAAAAAGTAAAACGAAAACTTAAGGGACCGGAAATGACATCAGCCACAGAGGCTACTGGGAGCTAACAGCAGTTAGCATTTGGAAAAGTAATAATTTGCAGGCTCTAGCAGGCACATTGCCGTCATATATAACATGTGTCCACTGGACGGATAAATCCTCTGAGGATGGAAGTTTGTGTAGAACTCTGTGCTGCACTGTGGAGCCAAGAATACCGTTGCCCTCGCCAGCACTCTCGCGTGTTTTACGGTCAAAGCGGAGCTCCGCGAGGCAACAATTCCAGGAATTTAGCGCATTGTGACGTAACAATGAGTGCAGAAGTCAACATTACGTGTTTCATCTCCTGTACTTAGACCGAGGAGGACCACAAAAACATGAGTGAGTCATCTTTTTTCACACTTTACCGACTGATAGGGCCTCTAGAGTCCCAAATATAAGGATTTAAATGATTAAAAAGTTGATTTTGCATAATATGTCCCCTTTTTCCTCCAGTGATCCACTAACCGTCGATCTGTTTACACCCTGACCTGCTCTAAAGGCTCTGAAACACTCGTCATCAAGCACACTGTCATACATCCGACTATATCTCAGGATGCGACTCAGCACAGTTGAGTTTGTCTATCCAGCCCGAGGCTCTGGTAGCTGTGTCAGAGAGAGGGAAGATAGTGTTGACGAGGTTATCTGGGTTCCTCATCTGATTATACCTCACTGTCACTCTCGCTGTTGTGATGGCGCCTCATATACGCTGCCAAACCATCATTTTCACAGGTATGAACAGAGGCGGAGACGACAAGACAGACAAACTGGAACATTTTTTGAAAAGTTGTATCTACTTTTTTGTCTTTAACCAGCTTTAGGATACTGAAATGTGTCTATTTTTTTATTTAAGGAAAGGCAATTTGTGTGATAAAAAACAAAATATAGGCAGTATAGCAAATAAAAGTAGCACATAAAGAGGAAGCTGACACGTTTGCATTAGCACAAATCTTAACTGGTGATCAAGTTGATCGATAAAAACACCAAACGATTCCCTGATCGTGTCTGTCCCTCTGTTTATTACTATATAGCTACACATATAATAATACACTGGACAAACACAAGCAAAAATACAGAATATATTGTCTTCATGGCCTTTACTGGACTTATATAACTTCTGATGTGAATGATTTGTAACACGATGGTGCCTCGAAGGAGCGGTGAAAAAAAAAAAAAATAGGAAAGTGTGTGAGAGAGACTGAGGCTGCAAGCACAGAATATACTCCCCATCTTTAAGTTTTATTCAGCAAAGTCAGAATTAGAACACAGGCAAAACAATCCTCTATACACGTATATACGCCCACACGGCGTAAACAGTGTGAGTCATTATCTCCAGGTGGCCTTAGCCAGGTGGTGTAGACGAATAGAAGATCTTCAGAACAGCTGTACTCTTCCAACTTTCCTGTCCATCGCATCATTTAAGTTGCCAACAAGGATAGATTTTCACACATCAGAGCAAGAGAAATGCTACACCCCATTAGGGGAGATGGAGGGATTTGAAGAAAAGCCTGATTTGGATCATCACAAGTGGTCAGCTATATACACTGTATTAGAACTACTGTATTTATGTGTGTGTTGCAATGGCGGCTGGTCTTTGGGGACTGGCTTTACACGGCAACGCTCCCGGGTGAAGCCGACAAAATATTTTATCAGATGTGCCTTTCGTTTAGACGGCGACAGCGTTTTTTTGGAGCTTACAAACACAAAAAAAAATGAACCCACCCTCCAGAGTGGAAATCTTAAAAACGCTCCGCCGTCGCGTTCCCGTCTAAACGGTTGAAAACGCAAAAGTGAGCTCTGAGCTGCTCACGCTGGCTATCCCTCCTGTACGCGCTGACGTCAGATCCATGTGCAGACAAACAACAACAAACATGTCGAATTATTATCCATCAGTCGGACATTTAAGTTGCCTTAGCTGCTCTGATACCTGTCCAGGAGTCATTTCAGCAATTACGCCGAGTTATTGTTTTGGTTTTCGACTGTGGGCTACTCAGCGCTAGTAGAGAGATTTCAGCGCATGCGCACGCTCCTGGTGTTGTTGTATGGCAGTGCCACCTAGCCACCTGGCATGCATACTACATCAAATTTCACACTATTTTGCATCACCGTGTGCGTGCAGATTTCCACCCAAAGACGCTCGTCTAAACGCTAAAAAAATAAAAAGTGGGAACGCAACGTCACTTTTGGCGGTTTGTGTTCAGATCGTTGTTGTGTAAAGCCAGCCTAAATAGATGAGCCCCAGAGTGTTCCCATCTTTTGTATTGGAAGGGCATTCTCACTATAGCTAGAGTCTATGGTAAAGAATTTTTTGCAGATTACGCACAGTA
This sequence comes from Microchirus variegatus, assembly GCF_963457635.1. NCBI lineage: Eukaryota > Metazoa > Chordata > Actinopteri > Pleuronectiformes > Soleidae > Microchirus > Microchirus variegatus. The sequence continues at coordinate 27,179,601 of NC_139809.1, forward strand.
CTCACAGCCCTATAGCGGCCTCTGTGGACAGGCAGCCACTGGTGTATGGGCGTGTGTTTGCTGGTGTCACTTGCCTCTGATTGCATCATGCAGAGACCCCAAACAGACAACAGACAACAAACAGTGAAGTGCCTTAAGTGAACCCATCAAGAACAATATGCTTCATTCCCTGACAATGAGATTCAAGCCTGCAGCCATAAGTCACTCGTCACTCAGCTCTTGACTATAGTCAGCTCCAATGAACCGGGACATAATATAAATACCCACAGTCCAAAGCATCAAATTAAAACATCAACAGCAGCAGCAAAACCTATGGATAGTGGGATCTTCTTATGTGTTTCATTCTGATCTCCCATGTTCAATTACATTTATGAAGACAGCTCTCTCTCTCTCTCTATTTGCTCCCCATCCTTTTACACTCCATTTTACTTTAGCCTTGTCCTGTTTCATTGTGTTCAGGGCCCGCTACGATAATAACTAGAAACGGTAGCACATAAACCGCGAGAGTGGCTTTAAATTGTCGTTTTCCTCACGAATATGTGTGGAGTTTAACAGTGTCTGAGTCTGTAAATGGCTCAAATGGCCCTGAACCTATGCTCCAAAAACAAATTACACAAGAGGATCACGCTGCCATGGGCTAACTATACTCCCATGTGCAATGACTAACATTCATAGTTAGTCATTGCATTTTATAGTTGCTGTCCATCTACACACCAGGTGTAATATTGTAGAAACACCTCATTTGTTTCACTTTGTTCAAACATTCCTTTTTTTTTTTTAAATCAGGCTTACAAATGTTTTAAATTAGCAGGTGATAAAATCTGTCTAAAGACTGATTATTATTATTGCTCTACACATGCTCTGACAATGTGTCTTATTCCGTTCCTCACTGCTAATTTGCTCATTTCATTTCTATCCCATCTGATTTGAAGAATACCATTTTATGAACGCACAACGATTAATCCTGCCGCGCGCACAACTCACCACGCTCAGGAGCATTCATCATCAGCTCAGCTATAAACAGGCCCAGTGTAATGGTGTGTGAGGGACGCCTGGCGCACTGTGGGGGCAAACAGGCTGCCTTTGCGTCGAGATGTTTCAATAAAGTCGTCGGACGCAGACGCGGGAGTTTAAAGTAACAAATGGATGCACGTTATTTCAGCGAGGCATGTATTTATTTGCATGCAAAAAAATATGTCGGGCTATGAATTCTGCTCGCCCCCCCGCACACAGAAACATCAAAACAGATTTTGCCTCGTTATTTTTTCGAGATAGACTTTCATGTCGTCTTTGATGCTTTTTTTTCTCCCCTAAAGCATGTGATAATGTTTAGTAATAAAATATCTATAAAAAATAGTCATTAGCTTTATCCACTCTTTAAACTTTCATCAGTTTCATCTCTGGTGCATATGATATACAGTATTTTCATGCCCCGACAGTAGAATCACTTCAAATATCAAGGTAAACAGAATAATTAGACCATAGGAGCAACTATCCATGTATGCTGCCACTTCCATACTAGAATTAGCAAGTTTTTTTTTCTCACCCCTACATCACCTTGCATGAATTGTGATGTCACATATGTGCTGGCAACAAAATGACTCAGGGGAAGAAAAAGAAAAAAATAGCACGATAGCCCTATTGAAATGGTATTGAGCACTGCTCAGATTTTTGAAGGATAGCTACAAACATCAGTGGCCAGAAGATGAATGCACATCGTAGCGTTGCATCTCTGGCACAAATAGAGCAGACAAATAAGAAATTAGCCAGGTCTTATGTTCCTGCTGATGCCAATCAGAGCCAGAGCTCATTAAATTCTGCACGCATTGCGAGACTGAATGCCGATTACACGCATTACCGCAAAAAAAAACAGTTTAAAGGCAGGTTTTAATGTTTTGTTTATGTATTTTTTTTACCAGTGGGGTAAACATAATAATAATAATAATAATAATAATAATGCATTATATTTGAAGACGCCTTTCAAGACACTCAAGGTCGTCGAATTTGCCTTACATAAACATGTATGTAAGGCAAATTCACCCTTGTATCACACCTCAGAATATGACGCATGTTCTCGGCAACAGCGCCTCGTCAATTGGCCATTTCAAAACATAAATGCAATTACAAAATACATGAACACACATAAATCAATGCACTGCACCACCGTTTTAATGTTCCTGTCATGTTATGCTTCAATACTTGGTGACTCTGCAGCAGTGTTGTCATGTAACAAAGTACAAATGGTTTGTTATCGTACTTAAAGGTGCCATATGTAAGAATGTGGCCAAAAACGGTTACGACATTCAAATTCAAAATACCGAGGTCTTTTAGGTTTTTTGTTTTCTGACGTAACTGGCAACCCGTGGTCGCTCGGCAGCTGAGACTCTACTGACTGCAATGATTGGTAGACGGCGGTAGGTGGCGCCACATGACTCCAAAACATGATTTCAAAACATAAACATGATTTGCAGTCTGCAAAATATTTTTTTTAATGCAAATATTTTGGCTGTACTGTTGTTGTTGGTGAGTTCAGTTTGTTATATGAACATTATTCCTTAATCTGTGACATATTAGGAGGATTTTATGGCCAGTTGCTTTAGATTTATTACAATGCACCTTTAAGTACAAAAATTCACTCTACTTTATTTATAGTTCTCGCAACTTTTACTTTTACTCCGCTACATTTTATCAATAAATTGTGTACTTTTACTCCAATACATTTCCCCTTAATTGGACATGACTGGTATTTATAATAATGAACAGTGTCCCAAGTGTTTTTGCTCAATGACGAAGACATTCCATATGGGTATAATACTGCTATAAATAGTATGTGTGTCTATGTGTACCAAAATAAAAGAAGGTCAGAGTGAGCAATAGCTGTGCGTGTTTCAGTGAGCATGAAGATTTCCTTGTGGTTTATGCTGCTTATTAATTCCTTCTCAAAATGACAAATAGAGACACACAACTATTTATGACACTTTCATGCATAATGAGGGAATCAGTGAGTCAGAAACAAATGCCAAATTAATACATTTAATCAAAACAAAGGCTACTTATTTATAGTAAGTGTGATTAGGATTTTGACACTGACATTTATTTCAATATTCAGCACGTAGAGCAAAACTCCAACAAGGCCCAAGTATTGATGTTACGCATTAATGCCTCATTTGATGCAATGATATACATTTTGATTATACTGCGGAGTCAAGCTTTTGTTGAAAACACACACACAAGGCACACGGCCAGCCGGATGTGTTTTTGTCTATTTTAGTCAAATGTAGTCAAAAAAATTCCAGTCGAGGCTTCAAAGATGATATCTCCTCTGATCACTGTTCCACAAACTGTGTCATCCCGCCACACACCTGCACTCACGTCACCCAACACTGTCACCACTGCTCTGAAAGCTTTTCATCTAGCACAGTTTATCACTGTTTGATACATAGGGCATTGATACAATTGTATTGTGACAATATGACCACATTGATGTGTTTATTCTACTTTTTAGGGGGTATTCATATAAATTTATGCATTATCGAGATCTCGAGTTTCCCAAAAAAATATGGAAAAATCATTCATTTTTTTGGGAAACTCGAAAAAAAAAAAGAAGAAAAAAAAATTTTTTCAAATTTTTTTTTTCATATTTTTTGGGAAACTCGAGATTTAATTATTAGTATTATTTTTTTCATTATTTATATTTTTTTTCTCATGTTACTTCGGGGGCTCCGTATAAAATCATATGATGCACAACAAATTGACAGTTCATTATTTCCCGATGATTTTGGATTCACAGTCATTGTATGTCCTACACTCTTAGAAATAAGGGTTCCAAAAGGGTCCTTCTACAAGGGCTGAAGTTCTACCTGGAACCATTTTCTTCTGAAAACCCCTTTCCCTAAGAAAGGGTTTTTCCAAGGGTTCTTGGTAACACTAATGGTTCCAGAAAGAACCATTTTGATCCAGAGAACCCTTTCAAACCCCTTTCCTGAATAATGGGTTTTAAAAGGGTTCTTGGTGGAACCTTTATGAAAAGCTTTTACCTGGAGCCAGAAAGAGTTCTCCTATGAGGACAAGCCGAAGAACCTTATATGGTTCTACTTAGCACTTTTATTCCTAAGAGAGTAGAAATCTACTCTGTCCAGTTGAATTAGAAATATAACCCCTATGCATCCAATAACGGTCACCAGTTGTCCCAAATAATGTCAATAATGAACATAAATGTGCTCCTACATGAGTAAATAATGATAAAAATGGAGCCATGATTCACATTTTTCTGCAATAAGGGCCAGTAAATAGTCATTTAACAAAAACATTTTTTTTCTTTTCCATTGTTGTGTGTTCATTATCCAACTTGTACCATTTAGAAGTGATAAAATATTCTGACTCTTCACTACAAACATCATTTAGCAGCGTATATGTTTGTGTGTGTGTGCATGTGTGTGAATAATTTAAGGCACCACTCAACAGCGCGTTTCATCCAATCAGGCAAATGTAGGAACCCAGCGGAATAGGAGCACTGTTCTTAGGATCTCTCGCTGCATAATCATATCAACTTAACAATGACTTAGGAGGCAAAACTGGCTGCAGATCAATGCTCATATTAAAGGCTGCTTTTATGCAAGCAGCTCCCAGCAATTAGGGAGAGAAACGTGTTGAATCTGACAAGTCATGCATTCAGAGAGAGAGAGAGAGAGAGAGAGAGAGAAAGAGAGAGGAGGCCTTTCACCTGCTATGATCCGTCACTGTCTGGCACCCACTGAACCAATTTATACATGTTAAACCATAGGTACAGCGGGGGCGAAAAAAGACCAGTTTCAGTGAATCACTCCACATCTGCATGTAAACGCCTTTTGAAACAGTAGTGTTGTTTGGTTACTGCTGCAGTTAAACCATTTAGGGTAATATATGGACTGTAATTACAGTTTTTGTGACAGATATTGTGATGAGTGTGATTTGAAGGACTAAAAACACTGGAAGGAGATGTTAGCAGATGTTCTGGGAAGTGGATTGTGGGACAAAAATGAGAAAAGAGGGAAAAATCTTATTACATGTTAAAAAAAAAAAAGATATGTTGCTGGATTATGTCTCATGAAACACAAGTAAAGGATATTCAAAAACTGCATGTTTCATTAGAGGCAAATATGATCCTGATTGTTTGTGAGTCCAAAATTGATGTCACATGGAACTGTGACTGTTACTAACATTACAGTAGCAGTAATACTGTGCATTATGTAAGAATAAAGGATTGTGTGTGTTAATTAAGGGTAGCAGTGGGTATGTTCATAAAATCTTTAAAAAATAAAATTTATATTTTTTTATAATACACTTCAAATTCATAATAACATATTGAAATCGATTTAGTTATTATTATTTCCTTTGAGGTAGGTTTGAAATTCTATGGCGCAATACCACATAACATACTATCAAAACAATAACTGGTCTACAAATATGACAAGCATTTATAAGCAGAAATCGAATATGTTGCTCAAACGTATGTTTGCATGAATGTAACTAACTGCTTTAAAACAGTTTGTAGCTTTAAAGGGCCTTGCTTTCCAGAGGTCACCATTTTGTGCCACCATGACTCTACAGCAGCCCCCAGTGGCCAAATTAGCCAGATCATGCATTTTTTATATCGAATGACAAAGAACAACATACTTTCTCAATAAGGCCTGCAACAAATGTTTTGAAAACTGAAGTTTTTCCTCCACATTAGCTAAGTTCTGAAAAACCTCTTCGTCAACACGAACAGGAAAAACCTGCACTGTCAACAGGTGACAATATAACTGTAACTGTAAAACTTCAGGTAAATAAGTGATGACAAAGTTGAGCTATTCCTCAACTGGAAAACAAGCACATGAACACATTGACTGTGACTCATGCCAGTCCAAGTCCACACATGCTGTTCCATGTTTGCCATGTTTCTGTGTTGCTACAATGGCGATTGCGGTTGTTTGTTTCCTTCCGAAAAGGGCGTCATGTGACGCGATGAGACAAATCGACAAAGGTCAAATCATAGCCAATAGGAACCAATCAGAAGAAAGAATATAGATAACTCTGCGATTGTTTCCAAGGGTCTCTGTTCAATTACTAAAAATGCAGCCCGTTTTGCAGCAGTTTTCAATCAAAACCGCTGCTGGCTCCGTTGTTATTGTGGATGACTGCCCAGCATGTGAAAAGCAGAATGTTTTTTAAATAAAAACAAAGTATTGTGGATTTATCAACCATCTGCAGTCCACAATGGACTTTAAACTAATGATAATGGATTACATTTTTCAACTTTGTATTGTTAACTTTCAGTTCCTTCTGTACTGCTTTACACTCCTGCTCAGTGCCTCAGGTCAGCTGACCAGCTGCTCCTGGAGGTACCGAGGTCTAAACGGAAGCTCAGAGGGGAAAGAGCTTTCTCCATTGCCGGTCCCAAACTTTGGAACGCCCTCCCGCTTCATATTAGACAGGCCCCCTCACTGTCCATTTTTAAAACTCATCTTAAAACACATTTTTATTCTTCTGCGTTCAACTCAGCATGAGACTCTGCTCTTGTTTTAGTGTTTTATTGTTTAAACATTTTTATTGTTTTATAGTTTTATTGTTTTTTTATTATTTAAACATTGTTACTGTTTTATAGTTTTATTGTTTTTATTTTGTCTCCTATGTTTTATGTGCCATGTTTTATTTATTGTACTGTTAAGCACTTTGTACCAGCTTTAGCTGCCTAAAGCGCTCTATAAATAAAGTTGAGTTGAGTTGAGCTTTATGTGTCTGTACAGCACTCTCTATCTATATTCATGTGTAAGGAGCTTTTTAAATAAAACTGAACTTAAAGATATAAAATGAAACAAACAGAGACCCTGGTTCAGGCTGTATAATTATATCGTTAAATGCCTTCTCTACAATTTGCTAATTACGTTCTTTCAAATTGCCTTCTCTGTTTGTAAAGATAATTGTTGGGTGATGTTTACATCTGTGTAGACTCTCATTCATCCAGGTCATCGTTATCCCATTTTGTTTCACATTTTTAATGTTTGTGCTGTGAAAAATGATGATGGATGTTGAAAATGTGTATTTGTATATGCTAAAGCAGCAGCTGCTTTTGTCCCCTGGCACTGAAAGCGAGCAGAGGAGATCGATAGACACAGAAAAGTTTGTATTGTTAAAATTACAGCGGGGGGGAATTTTAATGAATTTGTGCTTAAAGGGTGATTCACATGCAGAGCCTTTTGCAGGGTGCATCTGGAGAGGATTTTATTTTTCGCACTCGTGCTGATACATCCATCGTCTGTTTGAATTATTTCTGTTCGTTTAATGCGCTCAACAGGTTTTGGTTGCTTAGTAACAACAGATGCGACAGGTTCACAACCTTCAAGCACCTCTGGCAGTGGATTCTAACACAGCTGAGACGCTCCGGCTAAACGTATCAGGCTAACTCTAAGGTAGGGCTGGGCGATTAATCGAATTTTAATTGTGATTTCGCTTCTCACGATCATAAAAACATTATAACCCAAGAAAATCAAATTAATGTGCCGCACGGTGCGCCGTGTATGTAAATTCCTATGCTATAAAAACACCTTGAATGCACCAGTGTTAAGCGCAGCTGCAGCAAGAAGTGTGACTTGTGTGTGTCAATAATATGAGGAGAGAGCGATTGAAAACATGGCCGAAAGGTAACAAAGGTAGGAAAATATGAGTTATCTGGAAACATTTTGGCTTCAATGTGACGGACATTGAGTAAACGAAATTGTTTGCAAAGTTTCTCCCGCTGTCGTGTCTGCTCCTGAAGGCAACACGACTTCATTTCAATCCCTTAAAGGGACATTGTGTAGTATTTATGGGTTTATATGACCCAAAATCCACTTTTTTATACATATCATGTGCTCCTGCATTGTCTAGTTGCTGTATAATATTTTTTGTTTCATTTTCGTAGTGTTTCAAAAAGTCATGTAAAATAACATGGTCGCAGGCCGCGGTTGCATTGCCACTGTTAGCAGCGAGACGCCATGTTTCTACCGGAGCCTGTGAGGACAAACGCGAGAGAACAAATCAAGCGTCGCTTTACCACGCTTTACCACTCTTTCCGCTTCGTCTGCTACGGCCGCGGTAGCTCGCCCTCTCCCTCGCCTCACGAACCTCATCTGCTGATACGGAGAAAGACAACGAGGACGACATATGACCGGCTGCGGATACCGTAGCGCTCAGGGAAGGGAGGGGGTGAGCAGAGGAGCAGTTCTTTGTTGTAAATTTCAGCCTCTCCTCTAGATGGCACTATAAACTACTTACTTCACCTTTAAAGTTCAGCCATGAAGTGGTCTATGACCACGCGATAAAGCTCGTCAGCCAGCGCCACTGCAACACAGTCCTCTAATTATTAAGGACACTCTTTATAATGTGTCCCATAATATCCCACAGACATCAAGAGATAGTGGAGGTTCGTGAGGCGAGGGAGAGGGCGAGCTACCGCGGCCGTAGCAGACGAAGCGGAGAGAGTGGAGGCGGGACTTCCGCTACAAGTAAAGCGACGCTTGATTTGTTCTCTCGCGTTTGTCCTTACAGGCTCCGGTAGAAACATGGCGTCTCGCTGCTAACAGTGGCAATGCAACCGCGGCCCGCGACCATGTTATTTTACATGACTTTTTGAAACACTACGAAAATGAAACAACAATATTATACAGCGACTAGACAATGCAGGAGCACATAAAGAAGTGGATTTTGGGTTATATAAACCCATAAATACTACACAGTGTCCGTTTAAGTTATATTTAAATTTGAGTTTTGTTGGTTCAATAAATACTCAAGTTTTGAAATCAATGAATAATCGTGTTTATTAATCGGGATTTCAGTATCAATCAAAAAAATCGTGATTATTATTTTTGCCATAATCGCCCAGCCCTACTCTAAGGTATCCTTTGCTTAGAAACACAGCTGAATCCCAAACTGGGTCACAAGCTAAATAAATAGCTGTTCTGTTAAGAGAAGTGTGTGTGTTGTGTACTTACTGCACAGACTTGGAGGACTGAGACCTGAACTTGCTGAACTCGCCTGGAGCCGTCCACTCTGTACCCAGCTGCAACACAAATGACAGGAGACACAGATCAGAAAGAGTGTATGAGCGAGTGAGAGACGGAGAGGAAGAGAGTCTGTGATGAGAAGAATAACATGAGAAATGCTGAGGCATGCTAAATTGAGTATTTGTCTGAAACATCCTTGTTTGTAATCACTCTTGTCAGCCAGCAGCTGCAGCTTCATTATTATTATTTTTTTTGTGCCCACTATTTACAGACTGTCTGACTGAAAAGGGGTGAGAGAAAACGTGGATACATTTAGAGATTGAACGAGTACGAAATAAAACTGCAAAGATATTCCCAAAAGGATTAGGAGAGTCAATCAGTAGACGATTCGTGATAGGCAAAGTGAGCAAAGAGATGAGAGCTAATGAATATAAACAGACAGAAAATGAGAAAGCGTGATTCCCTGCCAATACTGACTCTAAGAATCTGGCTCATTGGGAACTTCTGAGCCTCAAGTTTTGCCCTGCAGTCGAATCGGTGCCCATTCATTTCCTCCGCAAGCCAACACGACTAATTAGGGGCCTCCTGCTGCTGCTAATGAATGAATAAGGCTAAGATCACACTGGGCATGCCTTTAATTGTTTGTGCTGGCCACACGTCTGGCTTTGAAACTGGTCAGGAAACATTGAGGCGCATTGTAGCGACAGATCACAAGAGCCTTTTAGCTTGTAAATTGCTGCTGATCCTCCCTCTGGGTACCGCAATATTGTCATAGAGAGCAGCGCACACACTGTGGCACATAACTACAGGATAATGACCGACACACGCATATGAAATGGCAATTATGCAACAGCACCTCTGAGCATGTTTGTTGGCATGTGAAGAGAGCTTCTATGTGGAGAGAGAGAGAGAAAAAAAACTTCAAAAACATGCAGTAATGTCTGTCCAAAATCAACCAGGCCCCTGGCAGTGCTGATGCCTTTGAGAGTCTGTGAAGCAGTTGGTTGGACAGGAGGAGGACACAATGTGTGCTTCTGTGCCTTCTACTCTGAAGCCCACTGCATGCTACTGCTGCGGTCTATACCAGGCTTTTCTTCTAGTCTTCCTCCGGCACGGAATAAAGAAAAGGAACAGGAATTTAGAAAGTTAATACAATATATATTATATGACGCTCACTGAGCTCTAAAAACATCTCTTTCAAAGTATTTAAAGTATTGACTTTGGAACTGATTTTCATATCTGATGTTGGCAAAATTAATGTCGAGCGTATTCACCATGGTCACGGGTGGGCAGAGATTTAATTCCCATAATGTTTGTTAAATTTCAATGTAAATGGTCCATGGAGAACAGTTTAAGTCAGACAGTGTGTGCACCATCTGCCATCACAGTGGTCCCAGAATAAGAAGAAATCAAAGGATCAAGGTCTTTACCAAACTTTAAATTGAATTAATTTATAGCAAACATGTAGTTATTTTTGGATGTTTTGGAGAACTTTTAAATGTTTTAAATTCAGGTATTTTGAAATGTGTTTGTATGATGTATTGACATAGTGTCACTCATTTTGCAGAGGGAGCCGCTGGTTCCATGAACCCATGTCTCCCAAACACATGACTCAGTCCAAGTCTGTTTGGTTGGTGCTTAATGACATGTTTGTGTCATTTTTTTAAAATGTATGTTTTCTAACAATAAAGCAAAAAGGAACGCACCAGCAGAAAATGACACAGCAAAAACAAACAAAGAAAGAAAAATAAGGGAGAAAATGACTAAATTATACATGTGCAATATAGCATCAACCAGACATGATCTATGATACAACCTTTCCCACGTGTGCAGGTCGACTTTTGACATAAGTGATGAGAAGTCCGGCTGTTTTCAAAGACTTGTATCTTTTTCCTTAAGAAGAGTCGTCTCTTGCAGCAGATGGCTCTTCACTAAAAGTCTCACTCAGAGCCTTCTATTTTAGCCTAATTTAGCAGTTATGAATGGTTTGTGTGTTGGTAAGCACTTTTTGAATCAAAGCCTTATTTTTAAGCATTTTTGTTTCATTACAAAATACTGTACTGAGCTTTGCAGTCTCCAATATCTTTGAAATGAAGCCAGATGATGCTGCTTCTTCTTGCTGTTTTCACTCATTTCTTCTTTCCCAACAAGCTTGTATTTATATCCAGATCGCCCATCTCTCTGTCACTTTGTTTGAACGGGGCAGTACCGCTACCGATGTTATAATAGTTTTGGATTTTTTGTTAGATTTAGTTTTTATTTAGATTTGACTTTTTGGTTTTAAGATTTAATTCTTTTTTAGAGCAGATTTGCTAGTTTTTTTTGTTTGTAAATGCTTAGTTTTTATTATAGTGTTAGTTTTTTTTCGTAATATAGAGTATTTGCCAGGTGCAAGATGCAAAAATGTCATAATAAGTATTGTGTGTCATAAAAACCCAGCAATAGACAAATACAAAATTAGTGACCTGAAGCGCAAAATTGAGCATCATAGTGCTGTGGTTGGATGAAGTTAGTGTGCCACGTAAAAGTCAAATAGACTAAAAACACACAAACATAACGTAAATAATAAGAAATAAGACTCATGAGACACATTCACATTGCTTGTGAGCCAGGAGTCTCAGGAGCTCAATCTGAGGAAAAACATAAGCAAAAACCCAATAAAACACTAGAGGTTTGATTCACTTAGATGAACCAACTCAACCCAATTAACTACATCACACCTTTATCTTGCATAACAGCATGTCCCACATTGTAAACAAAAACAAATGAACACATTGTATTGTGAATAAAAATACAACCTTTCAAAATTGCCTAGAACACTGTAAACAGATGAAAACTAAGCACATTTTTAATTTGAGTTAGTTTGATAAACACACACTTCAGTTTCATTTAGTTATTGGGAGTTTTTAAATTCTAGTTTTTACTAAAATATTCTATAAGGTTATTATATTCTAAAATAACCTTGACCACTACCTTCTCTGACCCCTTCCTTCTTTTACATAATGGTATCATCCTAGTCTGTCCTCGCATGCCATTGGCCACACAGTGTGTCCATCAAAATAAAGTCCTGCCTCTGCTCATTCACGAATGACACATCACTATTTGACAGCAGGACTCAAAGTCTCTGACTACCGTCTACAATGTCAGTCACAGCATCAATCTACTACTAGATGACAGCACATAACCATTGTACTTGTCTCGTGATCACCAGAACTCAATTCTGATGTTGCTACACTCATCTCACCTAAATTAAATGCCTGCGTTAGCAGAAAAAATGTCTATTAGTGACCAATAACTACAAATAAAATATTTTGTCTAACATTAAACCCAAACGCCAACCTGATAATGATGTATTGTTGTTATATATGAGTCACAACTTTATTTAGTATTTTGTTGTTTCCGTAATCAACAGAACTCCCTCTATGGTGCAAGTTGATACAATCATTTGCTGCAGCCGTTGTTTTCAACATAAATAAATAAATAAGAGCGTTAACAAATGTAATCCCTTTAATTACATCTCATTATGTTTTGTTCGGCACATTCTGACATGTGACGGCGAAGTCTGCAGAACGCAGCGCGGTGGAATCTCATTTGAGCTTGCCTACCCTCAAAAGAATCATCATTAAAATAAAGCCTGCTTCCCCGCAAAGTGCAGAAAGTGAGGAAAGGCAGCCACCTTCACTGAAAGTTGAAGAACTAACAAATCACAGCTGAATGCAGCCGACTCACTGGCAGAGCTTCAAAAACCTTTTTAAAGTAGACAGAGAGAAAAAGAGAGAGAGAGAGAGAGAGGAAAAAATGAAAATTTGCACTGAATATAAATGAGAAACTTAAGAAAATGTATCTAGCCGCAGTACTTACATGTTTATATTCACGCTGTGTGTGAACGGCTTTCTCCTAAAATGGCTGTTGTTCTCCAGATGAAAGAGAACGATCAGACAGCAAAAGGCAACGGTGCAAAAATATATTCATCTCTCATCTGCTGCTGACTCTAAATTCAGTAAATATGTTTTTTTTTTTTTGTTGCCAAATACATAAAAGAAAACTATGTTTGTGGGCATAAACATGAGCTGCTCATTTGTTTCCGCAGCAAAATTGTAAATTAATAATTTGAATGAAACTACAGCGGAAACTAAATGTCATTTTGATGCAGACATTATTTAAAATATTGATGCAATTTACACTGAGATATAACATTCAAATATCATCTGAACCATGACGTTATAATTAAAGAGGACAAGAAGAATTGTTAACGTTGCAAAATGTATACGGCACAAATTGTGCAAAGTGCCATGGTTTGTGCAGATGATGTCATGTACTAAAGATTTCAAATTCACTGTTCAATGATTAAAATGATTATACTCCTTCAGTTGAATGAGTCATTAATTAAAACAATCCCTGAATGATTCCTTTTGTGAGGAGCAGAACAATTTGAATTGAAGGTTTTTTTTAAATGCATCGTTTTGCACGGATAATAGTTTCAAGGAGCAAAATGGAAGCATTGTTGGTTTCCTTTCTTCTCTGTCAGGTGGTTAATCAGCACGACGCGAGCGAAGGCGCTGATCAATGGCTACATTACGAGGACAAAACATGTGCGCCACCTCGGCTCTGCAATAAAAGTGGCAGATGTTCTCCAAGGTGCATGTGCATGTGAAAAGGAAGACATGAAAGACACACACACACACACACACACAGACACGCAGACCCCCAACCGTGCGTGCACATACACACGTGTGCAACTTCCTACTGAACAGTGAGTCACTGCTTAGTGAAAACAGCATCTCCTCAGCTGAGAAGGCAGGAGGTAAATCAGAAGGCAACTGGCCAAGTAGTCACACACACACACACACACACACACACACACACACACACACACACACACACACACACACACACACACACACACACACACACACACACACACACAAACACACACACACACACACACACACACACACACACACACACACTGGTTTCCATGACTTCAGAGGACATTGCATTGACTTAAATTAATTTCCTGGAGACTAACTCTATAACCTTAACCATCATTTCTACTGGCCTAATCCTAACCCTAACCTTAACCTAACTCTAACCTCAGCCTAACTTCAAAACATGAATTCACCTTAAAATTTTGTAATTTACATTATGGGGAATTATTTTTTTTGTCCCCGTAATGTGACTGTGTAAACAGATTTATGTCCCCACAGCATAAGGAATATCAGGTAAACACACACACACACACACACCGAAAATCCCATTTTCACAATGTCATATAATGTTTACACTTACTTCAAACATTGATTCTGCAGTGAACATTGAGAGACTGCAGACACACACGCACGCGCAAACACACACGCACGCGCAAACACACACACACTCACACACAAACACACGCACACGCACACACACAAACACACTGGTTTCCATGACTTCAGAGGACATTGCATTGACTTAAATTCATTTCCTGGAGACATTTCTACTGGCCTAATCCTAACCCTGACCCTAACCTTAACCTAACTCTAACCTCAGCCTAACTTCAAAACATGTATTGTAAATTTAAGGTATATATTATATACCTTACATTTTTTTTTAATGTAATTTACATTATGGAGACTTATGGAATTTACATTATGGAGTCATTATGGAGACTTAACCCTAACCCATGAGGAAAACGGTTTCTTATAATGTGACCGTGTAAACAGATTTATGTCCCCACAACATAAGGAATACCAGGTAAACACACAAGCACTCACGCACGCGCACACACACCGAAAATCCCATTTTCACAATGTCATATTATGTTTACACTTTCTTCTAACATTGATTCTGCAGTAAACATTGAGAGACTGCAGATACACACACACACACACGCACATGCACACCCACACACATTCCAGACATAACCTTGCTCTCATTTAACTTCTCTTACTTTTTACTGCCACAAACAGACACATTCACTGTGTGTGGGTGCCTGGCTTTCAGACGGACAGTGGTTCAGCCAACACTTAAAGGTGAAACACAAAACAGGGACAAGAAATGGACAAATGTTTTTCTTTCTACCAACTCCTTTGTCCTTCCTTCTTTCTCTACATATGAGAGGAGATAAGTAAAAGATCCACAGCGATACAGCTGACCTTCTACAGTATATTATGAGATGTAACTTTGACTATATACATTTATTTCCTCCAAATGTTTTTTTTAGCATGTGCATGAAAATATAAAGGTATACACAGGCATGCCAGGAGAAAGGAAAAAGCATCCATGCAACCTGCAAATCATGATGCCTGAAATCTGAGAGAGGAAATTTAATGCAGGAGTTGCAAATGTGCTTCTCTGAATAATGACCATATTGCATTCAGCCGAGTCAGTGCCATGACCCTGGAATTGTACATGGTGGTATACTGACAGATTCAATGATACATTATTAATACCTTTAGGTATGAATTTTTTTCTGGACGGCAAATGAAAATCTCCTCGGTGTGTCAGTGCCAGAACCAGGAAAAGCCTGAAACTAAAATATAAGAGCTGAATTTTGGCGAGATGGACGCAAAGTTCATACACATAAATAAATAAATAAAATAGAAAATGTGAAATTTAATGATAAAGGCCCAAAGCATAAAAACAACAATATTTACTTTTATGAACTGCAACCATCCACCTCCTCCCAGTCTATAATCTGAGTTTCCAAACATCAACAACACAAACGTCCCGGGTGAAATAAATATTGTTTCTGAAAATAACTATTGACCCTGGAAATGTTATTGTAAACTCTTAAAGAAATCACTATAGTAAAAAGATTGAGATTGAGAATGGCAAAATCAATATAGCTTTTTTACATCCTATGAAAGGAATATCTGTATTTCAGGCCTGGGTAAAGACAAACGGTTAATAATTAACTCATATTTAAAAACGTATAGATTTTAGTGTGCATTTTTTAAATATTAAGAAATGCCCATTATATTCAAACAATTGTCAAATGAATACACACAGTACTGATTTAGCTTTCTATGTTTTTGTCTGTGTTACTCAATGTAGTGGCGTTTAGACCTTATGTCGCCCGGTGATATTCTCGCACTGCACACAGGAAGTGATTAAGTCAAGGCAGAGGAAGGCGAAAGGCAACATGGCGCTTGTAAAGTGAGATGGCTGCAAACAGGTAAGAGTATGACTGATAACACAGGGGAGAGCACAGGGAATGTGTATTTTAGTGCTACTACCTCTGTGCCGCCATGGTATATATACAAAAACGCTATAGTATTGTTTGACAAAGCCTTATATCAGATGCAGGAGGTAGAATAGAAACTATGCTACATTGTTTCTGTTCACAAAGACCAAATAGAGGCTGAATAATAACATCAACAATAAATACCACAACATTTTATGACAATAGTACTAGTGCAGTGCCCATATGAAGTATGTATTCCTATAGTGGGAGCTGAAGAAGATGTTTCAGTTATGGTAATGCATGATAAGGAACGTAAAGGCTAACATAATGGAAACACTGTGCAACCTCATTAGGCACAACGCAAATGTTTTCATTTTCGCTCTATGCCCTATGCTAATGCTAATCGTAGCCTCGCGAGCTTAAATTTGGAAACAGGTTTGCCAAGTTAGCCGCAAAGTAGTAGCATGCTAACACAAGATAAATATGTACTCGCGTTTTGGTGAATGGACACCTCGTCGTTTCAGTGTAACACCATGTTCTGCGGTGAACCGTGAGAAAATGTCTCACGCACGGTGAGGACAGCCTCTTCACTCCCACCTTCCTGCTCCAGACAGCGCAGCTGCTGCTGATGAGTCGCTGCCTGCCTGGTGCAGCATGATAAATCAGTGAAAATTAAAATTCCTCCAAATTTGAAAATCAAGGATGCACACCATCGGGCCATGCTCAACCCATATCCAAAGTCTTAGGGCAATCTGACTAACGGTTAGTAAATATATATATATATATATATATATATATATATACGTTAACATATGTATGTGTCCGTGCCATGTGAGCACTAAGGTTAAAGGGCTTTTTCAGGGTTAAGCTCTGGTTTTAGGGTTAGAATTGGGTTTAGGTTGAGGTTAGGGTATCGGGCTAAGGAATGCATTATGTCCTCACTAAGATATAAAAACAAGTTTCTGTGTGTGTCAAATTTTTATAAAGAACAAAGTTTTTGACATATTACAGTTTATTTACAGTTTCTTAAATCAGGAATAATTGGTGCCTTAAAGTTCTGTTGAGGCTTTGAATCCCTGTAAACAATTCGGATCTTAAATCTGATAATCCATCACAATTATACGCTGTTTTTATCCTTATCAAAGCTACATTACCAAGAGTTGGCTATACGGCTATTAGAGTAATTTGAAACAAATGTTCTGCACTGACTACTGTAACTGCAGCGGCGGTAAAAGCAGAGAAAGGCAGACGGTGATGGATTGCCTATTTCAAACAGGTTTTAAATTCAAATCTTTGAGGATATCCATTTGTCCTATTTATCATGTTTTATCAGTTGTGGACAGGTGTTGCTACTGAATCTATCTGAAAATAGTGTCTGAGAAACATCAGAAGAAAAGTCACATTAGCGACGGCTGTGTTCAATTCAAGCCCCCCCCAACAGACCATGACAGCATGACAATGAGGCAGCAAGCACAATAACATGGCAGATGAAAAAAGGTAAGTAAATAGAACTCATCCATCATTCGTTTTACATTTTTTGTTTCTTTTATATTTTGTGCTATGTCAAAAAAAAAAAGTCTGATGTAGAAAAGTAAACAGAAAAGTGAGGGTTTTTTTTCCATCTGTTGTTTATTATAACCTGATTAGTCAATATGGGGAAATGGTTGTTTTGCTTTCAGTGGGTGCATAACTGTAAAACTCAAAACACTAATAAAAACTCAGTATATGGATAACCTTATCCCTTTAGTGCCTTAATGGTTGCTTCAGTTGTGAAATAATACTTGTTATTACCATAGTGACAAAGTCTTGGCTGTCTGAAATGGAGGAGCTACTGTTGCTGTGGAGTCCCATATTGATTAAATTTCTCTCGTACAGTTCTGTGCTTGATTTTGTGTCCACTTTATGAACCAGACAGAGGAGATATCACAGCATTTATGACACGAGTGAGTGTGTTCGAGTGTCTGCACAAACACGGGCATGGAAGCAAACAAAACACATAAGACAGGGCAGTGGGGGAAACTCGGTGAAGCTGTATAGACATTCTGATTTAAGATGCATCTTATTACAGATTAGCTGTGGGCAAAAGAATATGATTAAGACCAAAGTGGGACAACAGATAATCCTCACTGTCATTAAGTACACTCGTATGTGTGCAGAGGAGAGTGTTTTTACTGGAAGCTCTTTCCATAAACTTAAAAAAAGAGTGAGAAACACACTGATTGATTTTGTCTTTCTGAGAGAGCCAGGATTACAGGACTCTTAAGGGAAATCTGCAGATATCAGGAGCCATATAAGTACATGATTACCAAAAAGGAAGAAAAAACATTTGCAATTTGATTGGCTGGTTTTTCCTCTAAATTGGAAGATAATTAACAATATTGATATGTTGTTTTGAAGAAGACTTGAAAACTCCTCAGGAAAATGTTTCCTAATTTTAAAAACTCAAGTGAGAAAAATGTCCTTCTCTTTGTAACCAGCGAAGTTGCCCCATGGTTAACTGCTCCTCTGTCTATTGTTATTATACATTCTATGATGTAATTATAAACCTTTAGAAATGAGGCCACAGCTACCTACACGCCCTTCCTGATTGGTTATCAGCTGTGACTCAATAACTCAATAGCTGTCTTCTGTCTCTACATCATCTTTCCCCCCTATCTCTACTCTGTCCCCCATTTTCCTTTCACACCAACCAGTCTAGGCAGATGCTGCACATCTTTAGATTTCTTCCTGTTAAACGGGAGTTTTTTTCTTTTCTTCCAAAACTCCCTTTCATTCACAAGAACGGGAGCGACATGATGTCACAATGACCGTGACCGCAGACGACCGAAATCAAATCGATTTGTCCTGGAGTCCTCGTGAACATCTGAGCCACACGACACAATGTTCCAAACCTTCGGCGATAAAAAGTCCACACTGACAACAGAAAGGTCACTCAATTAAACGCTGCATTCAGGTGACCGATGAGGTTTAGGCTAAGGCAGACAACTTTATTCATAACTATAAAAGATATTAAATTTAATAGTCAGTATTTAGGCTTTATTACTTTTACATATCAAATCATGGACATTAGAAATGTATTTGAAAATACTTTCACTGACAATCAAAATGTGGCCATTTTGTGTACTACTACTACTGTAATACCCAAAGAGGCAGAAAGAGAGGCAGTAATGGATGATTGGATTGAGAAAAAAGTGACATGAATGCCAACAGTCATAAAAAACTACCAATCAACCAATTTTTGTCCAATTTAAAACACATTTGATTCCAGAGAATTATTTGATTTGATCAAAAACAGCTTAATAAAGCATGTATTTACCTGTTTCAGGTGTTTGAAACACAGTACTCAAGCTTCTACTTGCTTTTGAATGAACACCTGTTTGGACTCTTTTACTAAAATCATATAGACAGATTTTTATTTGTGAAACGAGTGCTTGTGAAGACCAGGGGAATCAGCATGGCCTGTCTGTCAGCCAGTGGCAGGATGAATGATCCCCGGACATCACACTGCTCCCCTGCCATTACCTAGATGATATTTCTCCACTGTTAAATGTCACATCAATATTCACTGCCAGCTAATTAATCTCAGCTCCCTTGGAACCCCAGGAACATCTTCTCCGTCCTGTTGGAATACAAATGACTCCATTGCTGAACCTTTGCTCTTGGCACATAGTTGTCTTCGCCCCCGAGCGCTACAGTAAAATGGTCGAGCTCAATCACTGCGAAACCTCATACATCTTTTTTTTTTTTTTGCAGAAACCTTATGAAGAAAACTTCATTAGTCGAGGCAAAAGTAGCACACCTTGACTTTTATTTGATTGTGGACAGAGGTTACTTCAAGGATAGATGGTACAGGGAAATGGTCTACTACTACAGGAATAGTCAAGGCTTCTGTATTATGAGCTGTGTGTGGTGAGAGGCTGATTACTAAAGATGAACAAGGTCAAATATCTCAGTGTCCCTCGTGTTAGTGTGAGGTTGTAGACTGTAGACTGCAGGACTAACCACGTAAAAAAGAAGGCCAACCAAACTCTTTGGAGCCAACCGTTCAGTAAGGCTGGGTGATATGAGCTTGAAATATGTCCAGATATTCCATCATGATATCACAATAAAAAAAAAACGATATTGATCGCGTTAAAACAGATTTATGATGCAAAATGAATCTGCGCACAAATACCCAGATATCAAATATTAACACAACCAATGATGCATCTAGTGTAGTCACAAATGCAGCCACGAACCACAACAGAGCAACACTCATCCTGAACTTCAGTGTCTGCTGTTCTACTTGTCAGACCCTTTAAAAGGACAATGCTTCATCCTGTAAGTCTGAGGAATAAAATGATCAGGTCTTCATTAACAGTGCTGCCACTGAAAATGTGCTGCTCGTTTGTGTTGTTGTTTGCGTTTGTTGTTGTATGCACATGAACTCAATAGGAGGGCCGCACCTTTGAGACCTCTGCTGTACAGGCCCTGGTATACTTCTGCTGAACTTCCGTGAGTATAAAGCCCAATTTATTCTCCTGCGTAAAGTGCTCTGCATCGTCTCCAACTGCACAAAATATTTTTTAAGTGTCCGTCACTCCGTCAAGGGACAACGGAGACGGCACTATCTGCGATTGGTCCTCAGGACAGGCCGAGCTAACGCTGCTCTGTGCCGGCTCACAGTGAGCATCGAGGGTCCACAGAGGCGGAGCTGATCACCGCCAACAACGTCGCTGCCAAACTATAAATACGTCATATCTTAACACACACAGCACATGTTTAGACTCTAAATGGCCAATTTCTCGCCTCAAATTATCTTAAAACTGCGTTCCGTGACACAGAAAAGTGAGAAACGGCCACTGTTTCAACAACAACAGTCTTTCTCTCTCTTTCTCTCTCGGACGCCATTGCTCACTGTAGCCAGAAGCACAACAACCTCGCGCAGCGACCCCTACTGATGGGGCGGGAAATTGCAGCGCATCTCCGTGGTGACGCAGTCGGATAACGCATTACGCAGTCGGTGTATAATGTGGCCTTAAGCCCCACTCACCAACCCTTGAACCCTTGAACTGGCTGACACCCTGACTCCCCTGTCCGATGGGCCTTTCAGCTGACGAGCCGCTCGAACCAGGCACGTCCGAAGGAGCAGTAGCATTGTTCTCTTATTCTTTGGTTGGAATTCATCCTCTTCCCTGTGTCCAGACTTGTACTGCCACTCGATGGTAAAGTGGGATATTACAGGACCCTGACGCATGAGTGTATCAGGGTGCGCGATATGTGGCACGCACTGAGGAGTGTGTGGCATGTGAGTGGAAGTATACCATGTTTTTAAGAGATCTGGTTTTGTCTTACCTGTGTACACTGTACTTCCCAGATGTACAGTCAGTTACACAAAGTACCTTTTGATGTTTAACTCATGGCAACTATTTAGGTCCCTGTTGATTGAGTTTGTTTTCGCTGTAATACCTTGCAGAAATACAACTTTAAAACTAGAAAAGCACTCGGAGAGCGCAGACCTCCACCAAGGCAGCTCAGTGCCTACAAAATACACCCTGCCGGCGCGCCAGGGTCAGACAGCGAGCGTTGTAACCAGTGATAGCGTCTATGGATTACGTTCAAAATTTAATCACTTGTTTCATTTCATGAAAATGTCATCCAAATCCATGATTTCTGGAATTATGTTGCTAGCTAACAGACAGACAGACAGATAGACAGACGAAAACATGACCTAAGAAGGAAATGTATACTGGTTGTCTTAGAAACTCACAAAGCATTAAAGTGTTGAGCCCTTGCTGATTTTCAGTGGAGTGTCTGCAGTGCAGTTCTTACCTGTCCTACATAGACCAGCAGTCTCGCATTAAGAGGGTTTTCATCAAGACTCAGCCAGAACTCAGAGTTATCATCAGACGATACGGAGAACTGGAAGTCACCTGCAGGGAATCACATGATCAAAGTGTGCGTTACATATACGTATATAATCCCGGGTAATAATCAATGAATGCCTTACCCCCATAAAATAAAATATCAAGTGTAGTAATTTACCTAAAAAACTATGACCAGCCTTTTGTTTGGCAGTGGTCACAAAGGACATGTTTGGCCAAAGTGTGACAATAACTAATATTCAAATCTATATGTGAATGTAAATTAACATTTGAGCATGAATCTAAACCACATGAAGCACAGAGAGCATATGAGCAGTCCACTAATTAAAGTTATACATTCACATCTGACTTCCCTCCACTGAGGGATGTGTGGGCTATGTAATATTTACATAATACACATCAGCTATGTAAATAGCATAACCATTCATATACCAGTGCTACACAGAACAAAGGTCAACAATGAAGAGCATCCAGAATTCTATGTTGTTTCTTTTTGGAATGTGGCTGTTTATGACACAAAGAAGACTAGCTTTATTTGAGAGAAGGTTACGGAGCCCCAGAAGTGACATCCATCCATCCATCCATCCATCCATTATCTACCGCTTTATCCTCCACCAGAGGGTCATGTGGGATGCTGCGCCTATCTCAGCTGACAATGGGCGATAGGCGGGGTACACCCTGGACAGTTCGCCAGTCTATCGCAGGGCAACATATAGAGACAAACAACCATTCACTCACATGTTTTTGCACTGTGGGAGGAAGCCGGAGAACCCGGAGAAAACCCACGCACACACAGGGAGAACATGCAAACTCCTTGCAGAAAGGCCCTTGTTCCAAAGTTGTTCCAAATGGGGCTCAAACCCAGGAATCCGGGTCTTCTTGCTGAAATCTCGAGTTTTAAAGTCGAGATCGTGACTTTGAAACTCGAGATATCAAAAAAATGTTTTATTTTTTTCCTCATGTCACATAAAAAGGCTACATGAAAAAAAAAACACCAGAGTTTTCCCCCTACCATCGCATCTAAGTGATGATACTCTGTCAAAAAATCTACAAACCTCACTCATTAGGAGGTAGACCACTGTGTGCAATATGAGGGTGCCAAAAACTGAGATTGGTACAAATCACTTATTTTCATATCCTTCTCAACACGCAACAATGGAAACAAATAATTGCATGATGTGCCGAACTGAACAGAGCTGTACTGATTAGTGTAAACCGGACGTAAACAACTCATGCGAGACCTTTAGAAGAAAATAGGGAAACGTGTTGTGCCAGAAAGCATTTGCAAATGTTTGTTGAAATCAGCATTGCACGGAATATTAACTGTATACTGTATATGGTACAACAACTTACCCGTGTAATATAAGTACTTCGATCTGACAAAACACAATGATAAAGAAGCATCTATGCTGCAGTCTCTATGGCATCAGTAGCATCTGAAGGGTTGTCTCTGTCACACTGAGGTGAAGGGCACTTGTAGTGTGCTTGTCAGAATCCTGATGATAGTATGACCTTTGAGCCAACATCATCACCAATGGAAGCAACATAAGAGAGTGAAATGAGCAGCAATCCAATTAATGACTTTATATTCTGCAATTTGTATGAGGGCACATGGGTGCTCAGGCTTTTATGTTCCCATAGCAACTGGGCATGGGGGTGACACTGCGACGAGCCTTTGCCGTGAGATCTGTAGCATTCAGCCCCAATAAAAAAAAAATGTGAATATTCACTAGAGTCTCTGAAGCTTTCAAATTAGCTCCCCTTATGAAGGACATGTCCTTCTTATAGGAGGAGATGAGCTGTAGTTACCGTCTCTGTAAGGGTGAAGGAAGCCAAATATTCTCAGGCCGTAGTTCTTCCACTTTGGAGCCACTGCAAGCTTCTTTATGGTGGTTCTGGTCTGCAAAAGAAAAGAAAAATAGACAAAACTTTTTTTTTTAATATGAATTTATGAATTTATTTTCAAGGGAATGCTTTCCACAAATTGGGTATTTACCAAAACCCTGCCCAGAAACAGTCACGTTTAAACAGTGTGCATGGGGCTCGAGTTAAGAGCAGCACTCGACAGGAGAGAGTAGTTGGACATCAGGTCTCATACTTAATTAGAGCATTTAAATGGTGGATTTAATCATTTGAATATTAGACAATGGGCAATCCTGACACATTATTGTTATTTATTCAATGAACTTCTGGTTCCAAATACTATTACAGAAGATACATTTACTCATGCAGTATGACACGGTATGATTTGAAAAACAGTTTGTTCGTTCTTGTTTTCCAGTGCTGTTATGCTACAGAGTGATGGTTATTTTCTCACGAACTATCTTTCGCAACTACTGACACGAGACAGCAGACAAGTAATTTAGGCCTATAATCAATTAGTTTCTGCAGACACAATGAGCCACGAGCCTGTTATTTGAATCAATAAGAACGATTCTCACCGCCAGGTAAAAATGAGAAGCTGCAGCTGAGAGATCTCTTTAGCCAAAGTTCAATAATGATTATTATAAGTGTCAAAGTTTATTTAACATGTTAAACCCCCTGCCCTTTATTATACAAATCATAAAATGATTCTGCATTTAATGGCAAGACAACTATTGCAGTAATGGATTAAACTGAGTGGTTTGTCTCTAGCATAAAATCAAAATGTAATATTATATATACGTATGTACATATATTTACAGTCGTTTATTAACTATTATGAATACTCATACTTACTTGAGGGTAGAGGGGGAAATGCACGTTCTTTCTGAGTTGGGATACTGCGGAGCCGCACCAGTCCTCAAACACATGCAGGTTGGCCTTGCCCTTATACTGCCAACACACAATCACAATTAGAGAGAGATTAGTTTAGTGCACAGATCAATGAAACAACAATAAGATGTTTGTCATTTAACAGCAGAGGCGATTCTAGAGTCTGTAGGGGCCCTAGGCAAAAACTCCCAGGGGGCCCTTCCTTCCAACCAGTGTTCATCACCATTATGTTACAAATAATCTGACACCAACGAAAAATGTGAGTTCAAAATAATTCAAAATAACATGGAAAAACCTTGTAATTAAAAAGTATGTGAAAATATAAATGTAAAGAACAATAAAATACTGTAAATGTACTTTTAAAAAACTATATAAACTTAGTAAAAAAAATACATTACACTGTTAATAACCCACATTATAAAACAATATAAATATATAGAACAATAAAATACTGTTAATAACTGAAAAAAACATATATAAACAGAGTAAAAAATATATGCATTACACTGCTAATAATCCTCTTCATTTTCCAACTTGCAGAACGATAACTTCACACAGGTTAAAGTGAGGTGGGGCCCCTTTAGGGAGGTTTCCTACTGAGATGTCATTGCAAATTGCCCATTGTTGTTTAAGGGGGACGGGGAGACGGCTGGTCACTGCACATTTCAGTAAAAACAGCCCTCAGGCTCCGAGTGTCGGGGGCCCCCTATCGGCTCGGGGGCCCCAAGCAGTTGCCTGCCTTGCCTGATAACAAGCTGCGCCTCTGTTTAACAGGCAGCATGTGCTCCTGTACTCCAGTAAACGGTCCCTTAATACTGGATTCATGCATAATTCTTGATGCCTTTCTCTCATTGAAGGAGAAATTAATTCTCGGTGTATAATGTGACGGTTTCTAATATCCTCACTGTCCCGAAATAAGCCAATGTAACAGACAATTTGGAGGGAGGAGGAGGAGGAGGAGGGGTCCTAAATTGGGAATGTCTAGAACAGTTTGTCATTGCCTCTAAATCCCAGCTCAGAGTCTGACATTTTTCTGAATTACAGAGGCAAATCACAGGACATAGCGAGGACAGATGGTGAAACCAGTTTGCCTTGGGGTATAGTTTACTCGCGCACACACACCACACACACACACACACACACACACACACACACACACACACACACACACACACACACACACACACACACACACACACACACACACACACACACACACACACACACACACACACACACACACACACACACACACACACACACACACACACACACACACACACACACACACACACACACACACACTGTAGGTCTGCCCAGGATGAGATGACTCTAATGACTTGTGTCAAACTTACTCTGCTATGAGACTTAAGTGACATTGACTTTGTTTTGCACGAGAGCAACTGTTGCATGGTCGTCACGCAGATTTCCATCTCGTAAACAGTCGTTGCCATTTGAAATGGTCGTCACCACATAATCCGAACGGCCGAACTCATCCGAACGGCCGAACTCGAGTGAGTGTCTGGTTCCCTACTCTACTCCAAAGGATTATAGGTCAGTATAACATGTTGGAGGCTGGGGAAGCAATCTAATTCTTACAATGTTTCAACCTATTTCAAGATGGGGGATGATAAGTTGAATACTAAGCTCAAAAGTTTTGGTGAGAAAAGTGACGTTAACACTGATCTTACAGTGAAGCCAAATAAACCCATATTAGAATTAGTTAATCAACAAATGAACTAATGGCTAAGATAAAGTTATATCATTCACTGTGATATGAGAAACATATATAAACCTTTCGTCTGTCTGCAGGCAAGTTTTTCCACATTTTCCCGACTACTGTGGAAACTTGTCCAATTCTCACCCCCTCTCCAAGCTCTTTCATGACATCTGGCTGTAGAACATACTGCGAACATCACACGCGAGTTCGGCCGTTCGGATGAGTTCGGCTGAGTTTGCCTGAGTTTGGCTGTTCGGATTATATGGCGACGACCATTTCAAATTGCAACGACCGTTTACGAGACGGAAATCTGCGGTCGTCACACACACAAGCACACAAACAATGCAGCTAAGCATCAGGCCAGCGAAGTCTGAGTTAAGCCCGGTCAGTTCAACCTCTGATACCGGACGATCAACCAGCCGCATACACATGTGCCATCTTTTAAGGCATGACACCAGTCCCAGCAGGCCTCCTCTGTAATGCTGCCACAGATATTTAGAACATCACACAAGAGGTTGAGCAGAAAGCTGGCGCTCACCAAAATGAATACAAAACAGCACAGTGAAGCTCGCTGGTCGGATCAAAGCCAAAGTCATCTTCACTGCTTTGCTCCCGTCTCATTTGGTGGAGGTGTAGTCAACAGGTGTGAGCTGACAACCGATCGGGAAAGTGAAAGTCACCTTGTGACGAAAACATTCAGAGCCATCAAAAGGATTTAGACGGGTGAGACAGAGAGAAAAGCCTTTCATAGCAAACACACCGCCACCTACTCTGCCTCCATATCGGAGAAAGACACTGACAGAGGAGATGTGATGCTCCTTCAGTATCATGCAGGCAAGTCTAACAGATGGCCTGACCCAAAGTCGCCCTTTTTATTTTTTATCTCCCTCCTGCCTCTTTATGGTCAACAAAGTGCCCTGTTCACTGACAGCAGCATGGCAATTACATTTCATGCATTAATCATGAGTTTTGTTTTGCAAACATGTCAGTCCAAAACAGCGTGAGCACTTGTTTTATATTCCACATTTTTTTTTGTTATATATTCTCTTACAGAACCACTAATACAAATGAAAAACAAAAGGTGGGGTAGGGATTTTGTGGGATCAAGAAAACGGAATCAGAGAAGAGCATGAAAAGTCAGAGA
Source organism: Microchirus variegatus (assembly GCF_963457635.1). Taxonomy (NCBI): domain Eukaryota; kingdom Metazoa; phylum Chordata; class Actinopteri; order Pleuronectiformes; family Soleidae; genus Microchirus; species Microchirus variegatus. Next base: position 27,207,250 of record NC_139809.1, read on the forward strand.
GATGGATGGGAATCTCTGATGATTTAAAAAGGGAGCGGTTAAAAAGAGAGACAGAGTGAAGGAGGTGTAGGTGGGGGTGAGAGGGATTTAGCAGAACAGAAGAAGTCCCTGTGTAAATAAGCCTTATGTAAAGCTTTTAATAGATTTCCTGTGGGTTTTAAAAGCAAACCTTTTATTAGGCGTGCACCCTCCTCACCCAACCTCTTGTCAAACAGCAATAAACAGGTCGTTTTAAAAAGCCTCTTCTTATTCACACAAACATATCCTTGTGCAGCGCTGGAGAAACCACAGACTGGAAAGAATGTTGTTTTTCTGCTGGGGGGGGGATACCTGAGTACTGTTGGCTATATTTTCTAGGTGAGAGTGATGTGAGAGATCTGGGACTGAACAGGATGTTAGAAACGAAGTGAGGCAAAAAAGGGCACAAAGGAAGTTTTATTTTATTGATTTTTTTTACATCTGCTAATCTATATTTTTATGCCCTTGGACATTTGAGCGCTGCTTCTGTCACCCCTCTTTTCAAATAATGTTAATGTTGTTTATTTAACCCCCACACAAGTGTTTTCACCGCATTATTGCTGCCCATTTCGTTCCAATGCTGTGTGTTGTTTTCCCTGAGCTCAGTGGACGATTGTCAGCGCTGTCAACCTCCATCTTGTTTTGGTCTCGCACTCATTCCTCCTTTAATAGTGTGGGACAAACAGACATTAACCGCATGTAAGATGCCTTACGTTCTTGAGGGTTTTATTCTTTTGTGTCTGTGTGATGTAGGGTAATGGTCATGTGGGGCCTGTGTGTTTTAAAATGTTCTTACGTTTTACTGTCAGCTAACATTTACATTCAGTAATTGGCTACAGAAGAGACAGAATCGACTGCTGCTGTCTGTCTTATTCTCTTGTTATACTCTGATTTGTTGGTAAGGGTGCAGATTTATTCACCGCTCCTGCCACCATAGACCTAATCCAGAGACAGGAAAGTCCAGACACAATTTTTTCCACTACTGTATGCTCACATATTATATAACTATATTTTATAACTGTTCATACTCATATGGTATATTAGGTTTAATCAGAGGGACCTGCTCCCACATAGATATGTAACTATTGTCTGTATTTTTTCATTTTATAAAGTTTCTGTGATTTTGTATCCACATACTTTTCTTTAATGCATGCATTCACGCATGAGTCTACTGCCTCCAGGAAACTGCAGTTATTCTATTGTTCCAAGTATTGTTCTGTCATACAGCAGGTACATCTGTAAAAAGATGATAACATTGAACAACGATTGTAAAGAGACTTCTACGGTGGCCCAGAGGTGTCAAGTACAAACGCCACAACACAAATACGAAAGCCACAACACAAATGCGAAAGCCACAACATAAATGCAAAAGCCACAACACAAATGCAAAAGCCACAACACAAATACAAAAGCCACAACACAAATACAAAAGCCACAACACAAATGCAAAAGCCACAACGGAAGTGAACGGTAACGGATGTTGACAAATTTTTTTCTGACGGATGTTGACAATGCAGCGGTTAGGACCGTGATTATTAGTTTGTGATTGTGGCTTTTGCATTTGTGTTGCGGCTTTTGCATTTGTGTTGCGGCTTTTGCATTTGTGTTGTGGCTTTTGTATTTGTGTTGTGGCGTTTGTATTTGCCCTGACACCTCTGGGCCACCGTAGACTTCTTTAATAAATGAAAAAACCTATCCACAACCACATCCTTCAAGGGCCTCCATATATCTGTCCTATCGAATCTTAAGAAAAACATTTAAACTTTAGACTTTTAATCCTTACCTGATGTTTATGTTATGTTGTTGAAATCCTATGTGTTTAAGGTGTTACTGTCTGAATTCCCTTCAAAATGATGTGATGAATGTGTCACTTCGAACATCCATGCAGCCCACGCTTTTTCTTTCTCACGTCACCATCACAGGCTATATATACACTGTATATGGCTTCCACAGATTCACAAGCACAGAGCGCCAATACAGCTCTGACTGCCATAAAATAAGAGAGGAGCAGAGACAGAGACTGGGGAAAGTAATGCCATCTTTCTCAAATAAAAATACAGGAAAGAGGAAATAAAAAGTGCACAGAACAGAAAGTGAGTTAAGAAAACCCACTGATTGATGAAGATGTTCAAAAATGTAAGAGTGTACACCACGTACGGGCTGCTCCGTCCCTCATCTTTTGATCCCAAATCTTAACCAACATTTCTCTCAGCTCGTCCTCACACATCTCCACTCTCACACCCATCTGCTTGCACGATCAAACTGAGCACATATCAGACATGGACTCTTTTCTCTCCCCCCTTCACTCCCCGTCCTCTGGGAGGCTGTCTCCCGTTCTCAAAATCTGTCGCAGCCTTCTGCGCTCCTGCTGGCAGCGAGGCACTGACAAATGGCCGTTCTGCGCAAACCACTGAAGAGCAATCGCACCAACTCACACCGCAAATCCCCTTTGGATAAGAAAAGTGAGGCATGATGTTCTTGGCTGAGGCACACTGGGGGTATATACAACCCCTTGCTCCCCTGGGGTGCACGGGAGAGACAGCATTAAAGCTCACTCTTGAGATACATCATAACACCATACTGCAGTTTCACTGAGCCGATATTTTTTAAAAAATGTTTGCCTTGAATGAATTACTGATCAAATGATGCATTTTACATAAGCATAATTCCCTCTGTGGCTGGATTTCATAGAACACGTTTATACGTCTGCTCTGCCTATCTCATCATCCTCTGGTCATTAGTCATTTAGAAAAGTGGAAAGAAATGAAAAAAAGGGGATTTTCAAAGGTATAGGGGTTTGACATCATACAGTGAGAGATAATGAGAAGTTATTACACATGAAGAAAGCATCAGAAAATGGAAGACAAGGCTCATACGAGCTAGCTCCAACCTCATCAACTATTGTAATGAGGGTTTGTATAATCTGCCATCTGTCCTACAATTACATATCTTCTGTCATGCCAAGGATATGACATGTGGGGGATGGATATGGCTGTGGTGGATATGTCAAACTGAGGAATGTGAGGCAGAGCACGAAGGATGAGCAAATTTTTTTTTTGTAATTTTTTTCATCTCCTACCACAAGCTGTCGATCTCTCACCCAACTGTAATGAGAGGGTGGTAAGAGAAATCACATCTCTGCTTCCTGAATTTCTGCGCGACCATTTCTTGATGGACATGCAGACAAAACACAGGCAGACTGAAGCTACGGTGAGAAGGAGACAAAATGTCATGCCTTGAATTTTGCTTCAGATTTTGCAGCCCCTCCCCTCACTGCATCAAACACTGCATGTGTTTATGTGTGAGGAGCCAGCTTTGATGACTGCTCCCACATGACTGTGCCACAATTTCGTCCTTCCTTTCCCCTTAAGTGATAAACAATAGGCTGTCCAAATCTGTAGACACTACTCTCCACATTCCACAAGTTTTGTTTTTCCAGGTCAGAGATTTAAAACTGTGCCAGTCAAATAGTAACACTTTCATAATGGCACATTGGGCTATATGTCCATTTTGAAAGCTTGGTGATCTCAGATCTCACAATGAACCAGCGTACATTCACACCAGTTAAGTCAAACACAAATCCCACTGCCCTACGTCATCAACAGCAGAGTAAATATGATAGTGATGCTTCTGGAATACAGGGGTTGCCCAAATCGCTACCAAACATTTGGTATTTTCACTGGTATGTCAGCTTATATTGAAGTGTCCACTGATGATGTAGTGACACTTTGAGAACTTTTGTGTCCCACTGGAAACCAACTTTCCATCTATTTCCTGTGTAAATGCATCGGCTGGTTTAAAATGTGATTTAGGAGTTGGAACTATTGATTTCTAATTCTAATTAAAGCTCATAGAGTGGTCCTGTTGCACATATATGTTAGTTATGGAGGTCTACTTACATACATTAACTTGTTTTTATGGTCAAAAAACTCCTAGTTGTTGTAAACAAGCCGATAGAAATATTCTTTTCTGACGCTGTTCCCCAGCCGCGATATTTTAGACATAAATCTCACACCCCGAAGACAGAGTGTCTTGTGATTGGCCAGCCAGCGTAGAGCCTTTCCAACTGTCTTGTGATTGGCCAATACCCAGAAGTGACATATTCAAAACACCAGCTCTCAGAAGCGCAGCTCCCCCCTCTGGAACGGTGGATGTACTGCTACTCATTATCAAAACATTGTTTTCACAATGTTTAAAAATAGCTTCGTCACGACTCCCCGCCGCAGTCCCTTTTATGACTTTGACCCGGAGTCAGACCCAGAGTCAGAAGACACTGTCGCTCGTGAAACACCTCCACAACAGACGTTATTCTTCTTCTGCGGTTCAATGTACGCAACCGGATGTACCCGGACTAGTGCCCGGAGCAGGAGGTTCTGCTGTTCAGGAGAACCGGTGTTTACTTAACCGGACCAGGTTTTTTCAGAGATCTCGCTGAGATTACAATGAAACACAGCGCTCTCAGCTGTGGCTGAACTGTTTGTTTCTAAACTTCAGGGCTTCGTAAACAAGGTAATGACGCAGATACACTAAAAAACAGCGTTAATTGGAACTTCCGGTCTAGGTCCGCTTTAACACCATTTCCGAGTGATATATTGATGTATCCCCATTACTACAGTACATCACTGGTCTAGCGATGTACTGTAGAGATGGTATTGTCAATATAACTTGCTCACTTGTCAATTGTTGTTGTTGTTAATTGGGTTAGTTCTGCCCCAAGCAGGCAGCTGCTTGCTGTGTTTGCTCATGTTGCTTGCAAGTAAATACAAGCCATCCAACAATGGTGAATCATTCAGCTTACACAATGCTATTACCACTATAACTTGTTCTCTACAGAGACAAAAGCTAAAGTGATACAAACCCTCAAGCAATCAGAGTGCATCTCACTCACCATGGATTCACTTCTCAAGCTATGCAGAGCTTTATATCTATCACAGTATTGCAATAAATATCATATTGTGGAGTTGTTACTCCAATGTCATCATATCGTGAGACTTTGATATCATATCTTGTTGAATTTGCATTAAATCTGCGCTCACTACGTACTCCACACATGAATGTGGTCGAGCACTTCCCTCTTACCACCACTTCCTTTTCTGCTCCTGACTAAATGGAATTGTTCAGCGTGTTCAAATTCCCTCTAGATCCATGTCGACAGCGAAAGAGCTGTTCACCCTTTGATGGTTGGCTAACAGCTTGACACTTCAAAAGTGGGTTAGCTCGTTCTCTCTGACCTCTACCCCATGTCATCATCCTTGGCTTGCTCCGTATTGTCCTTGACAGATTAACAGAGCATGGCCACGACAGTACAGCTGCATGTGAGTGCTAATCTACAGCCACCGCTGGATAAGTCCACCAGGATGCACATTCATTTGGCAGTGTTGGCTAAAAACAGCCTGGTGGTGCGAACACAGGTCACAATCACAGCAAATAAATGAAACTCTGTCCTTGTTTGTTTCTCTATGTCCCTGTTGGTGAATGTGATAGACCAAAACATTACGCTTTCATTATGCTCATGTGTGCAGCTTGTATGAATTCTTCTTGATGCCGGTGTGACCCCTCGCCATTCTATGACAGTTGGCATATGGCACCACTCGAGTCTACGCCTCTGACAACGCCAGCTCAGTGGCCCCTCGTACCTCTGCCATATTGGCTGTGCCCTAGGAAAACAAGTTAGAGCTGGTAAATAGAAAACATTGCTGGTGAGGGAAGGCTGCAGTCTATGGTTTCTGACAGAACTGGCTCCGGCTTGGCATCGCAGAAGTCTGAGATCACACAGGAGGTGACTTTTGATGCAGCAGGTTTATAGCGATATCCTGGATATGCAAAATATTCACAGGCATAAATGGCATTTTGCTTGACGAGCAGGCTGAAAATGTGTCAAAGTAATGGCATTTTGACTTTGACAAGTGAGTCTTGATGCGAGTCACAACCCTGTCCAGGGTGCAGTCAGTGCTCACAATTCACTTTCTGAAGCAATTTTGATCTAAAACATGAATAAGAAGTTATAACCAGTGTTTGGAATAACGGCGTTTAAAAGAACGGCGTTAGGTAACGACGTTTATGTCTTCTGCTAAGGCAAAGTCATGTTTCATGGTAGCCAATCAGAGCCAGTGTTTTTACACACATGCTAGCACACGCGCCACACACATGCACACACACACAGCTAACAGCTGAACAGAGATTCGATGAAGGAGCAGAGATGGCGAGTCAGGAGCAATCCGATGAAAAGTTGGAGATATCAGCACTACTTCAAATTCATTGTGGTCAAAGGCAAGAACGTGCATGTAATGTGCACATTATGCCCAGGAGCGAAGACTTTGTCAACATCCGTTGTAAGTAACTCTAATTTAATGAAGCACCTCACAACGACCCACGCATCTACAAAGCTAGTGGCTAAAAACACCGATACCTCCAACACAGAAAGATAGCTCTCCGTCCACTTGCAACTGAGATTGGGGTTTTGATTTATTTAATTGTATGAGACTACAGAGCTAAACACACTTTTTTGTTGTTTAAAAGTTTACCTTTGTTGTGACCAAAATACTTGGAAGTATAGGTTGTTTACTTGACCAGTTGTCTCAGGTTGTTAGTTTGATTTAATTTGCTAGAGTTAAATGCACTTTATAAGGTGCAACTGTTTACTTTTCTTACAAAGATAATACTTGAAGTGCAGGATAAACATCTTGCTGTCTGTTGACGTGCAATAAAAAGTCTAAAATTATGTGCAAACACCTGTCTGTTCTACTAATATCAACCAAACTTGTGAAAACTGCTCTTTTTATCAAACTGTAATGCAAATAGTTACTTTCCCTGGTAACAAATTACTTTTATTATAGAGTAATTCAGTTACTAACTCAGTTACTTTTTGGAACAAATAGTGAGTAACTATAACTAATTACTTTTTAAAAGTAATGTTCCCAACACTGGTTATAATCAATGAAACCACAGGTCTTTGATTGCAAACGTCCTGTGGTTTTAACAGTTTTAATAGTCGTCTACACATTTATGAAACAAAAGGCATAGACAGCAACAGGTTATTCATAATTAAGTGTCTCACAGTAATGGACACATATTACAATACATTTACAGTTGTGCAATCAGTTGACATGCTCCAAATTTAAAAAGCTGTTTTTTGTGCTACCATCCCAGATTAGCAGCTTCGTGTCAATGTAGAACAGTTTTTAATCATTCATTAAACATCATCCACATTTACATTTCGGCCTCTTAAAATACTTGCAGCAGATGTTTGTATGCCACACTACATTAAAAAGTGGGTTTATTGGTGCATTTTAGATGATGTGTTAACTCATTGGTTTGCAGAGGCATACAGACAGACAGGTTAATTCAAATTTGGCTCACTCAAAAGAATTTGCCCTAATAAAAACAACAACTGTTGCGGTATCAGGCCCAAAATGTCCTCAAACAATTTGTGACGCTGGTCTCTGAAGATTCTACACATAATGCTTTGCAGACGCCACAATAATGACCCAATGATGTACTTGGAAATAACATGTAACAGAAGCCTCTCATTATCTTTCTAATGCTGAGTTTATGAACTGTTACTGCAGATAATTTATATCTCTCTCTCACGCACACACACACTTTGTTTAATTAAACTCGGCTGAACAGGTTACACATCTAGAGTTTCTTTCCTCATCAGAAATCTGTGGTGTAATTGTCCCATCTGCTGCTCCCTTTGTAAGAGTGGTCGTGTAAATGACATCAGTACGTGAGCTGAAATTTAGGACGAATCGCGTGGACTATAATCTTCAGATCCTTGGCGCCTTTAAAAATAATCAATAGATTTGGAAGAAATATTATCATCCTGACACGATAGTTTATCACCATGACCATGAGGTACATTTTGTTCTCCCAGGACCAGAGAAAAAAAGCAAATATCTGTTTGACCTCACCGTCTGCTCTTCACAAGGACAACTGGAGGAAAATCACATCTGCAGTTAAATTACGGTATATATATATATTTTTTTTTTTAAAAGCAAACAGTTACCAGCCCATAAATTAAACATTGACATTATAATTGTTATACCACTCGTAAAAAAAGTAATACAGATAATAAAGCTGATAATAATGAAAATAATTTGTATTACCTCTGGTTGCCATGGCAATTTCATGTGGCGCTGGCTGAGGAACTTTCGGATGTGAGTATGGCCTCTGCCATTCGCCCTTCCTGTGATTGGCTCATCATCCTTGAAAAAGAAAGAAAAAAGGAAACAAGGACATGCTTATTCCTCTTTATCAACAGAGAAATACAACTATGTTGTGGTTTGAAATCCTAGTCATTAAAGACAAGTACCATCCAGGGCTCCAGTGGCGCAATTGGTTAGCGCGCGGTACTTATAAGACAGTATTCAGCAGAGCAATGCCGAGGTTGTGAGTTCAAGCCTCACCTGGAGCAGAATCATTTGAGAATCTACCCACTGTGGAATGAATAAAGTACTCTCTTATCATCCATCTCATAAATTATATAAAAATGTGCTACATCATTGACAAATTTTCCTGATGGAAGTGGGACAAACTCATCAGGAAATAATGTTATACGTCAGAGTATCAGACTCTTATTCCCCAAGCAGCAGGGTCACCCACCCGGTGGATAACTGTAACATCTGTCCCACTTCCTAGGGTTCACTTTTCAAACCAGAGTCTATGATCCATCCATCCATCTATCAGGTCACCTGATTTTTCTCCATTAATAATTGATATGTATGCCAAAGTACTATTGTTAGATTATTGTTATTGATTATTTTAAACCACATGCCTTCAGTTTATGGAGGCATAAGCAGCACACACTATGCATTTCACACATCTGAGAACGTCATGAACGCACACAGACACACAATAATATTATGTATCATGAAAGAGCAAGGCCGAGGAAAGACAGGGTTCATTTCTGGGAAGATACCATTAAGACCCTGTGGAATCTCCTCTTCACCAGTCACTGCTAATCCGACATTTGACTCTCCAACGCCCTAATCTCCAACATGCTCTCATCATCCACCATGCTGGCCAAGACCTCCTCCCCAGGGAGCCTGAACACTCCCCCTGATCTGGGATTTAGCCCGGTGCTCCAGCCACAGCACTGGACTCTGGGTGCTTTCTCTGTGGTCGACTAAAGAGGCCCGTTAATGCTAATGCTGTGGCGTGACAGAGCAGCAAGAAGGAGTGCGGGTTCTCAGCCAGCTGAGGAGATAAAAGACCAATGTGTTCCCAGAGGAGGAACCGAGTCGCAGCAGAGCTGTTAAATGAGTGGCAAAGCATCCTCCATTTAGCAGACATGTCAAAGAGAGGCGTACACCTCTGCAGAGACGAGTGCTCTCACTAAAGAATCACAGGAGGAAAAAAAAATACACGTATTGGAAGAGGCAGAGACATTACTGTCGGACACAGATTCTTTTATTACTTTTTTTTAGGGAGAGCAGTGAAGGATTACTGGCTGGATTATGATAAAGAAACGCAGATGTCTACCAACGCTCTGAGCATTCAAACCTTGCCTGACATGTAAACATTCACAAATTCATGTTGCATGGTGTCTGTGCGTGAAAAAAGACATCAGAAATATGAGATATGAGAATTCAGCTGTCAGTAAAATACAACACCTTTATAAATTATGAATTGTTGGAACAATAGGAAACCAGATTTATACATTTCTAGTGTTTTTTTTAGCGCTTTGTCCCCAAAACAATCCTGAGAATTATGACATCATCTCATAATAAATGCAGTTCAGTCGTATGAAACGTGGTTAGTCTGCTCATCAGTTATTCCTTTTTGTGGAGACAAAGATATATACTGTAAGATACCTTACTCAAGATAAATTATGTCAAGTAAATCATCTTAAGATTGTATGTGTGTGAAATAATTTAGAACATTTAGCAGAAAGAGAAAGTAAAATGTTGCTATAGATGAGTTATATAGGGTGCTGCCATGAGTTCCATCTGTTTCTAAACATGGTTGTCTACCGACTTCACAAGCTCCAATTTTAGCTCAGATTTTTGACATTTGTACAGAAAAACGCACAAACCGTTTGGTCTGTCTGGCACATTTTATGGCAGATGACCCCCAATTAACACATTATAAATAAAGCTAAAAATTAAAGAGGAATTATAATTTCTTCAATAATGTCATGAATTAATTCGAGCTTCCAGATTCAAGACTGTAACACTTCACTAAGTCTCGGAAACATTGCCTCGTATTCTAGAATTGCCTCTATTGTCCTAGTAAACAGTGTATGTAATTAATGGAATATGTTTTTGCATTCCAATCATAACATTGTGTTTACTGTTTTACTGAACATTTTTGAACTAACTAGTGATTCTAAATGTTTGAACTCTTGTTTTTCTTGCACTACTCTTCCGTGTTCCGGTTGTTGCTGCTTGCTGCACAAATTTTTGGGACATTGATGTGAGAGAAAAAAAACCCCTAGAGATTTGTGTTTGTGCTTGTCACAAGCAATTACTTTGCCAGCTAATCAGCTTTCTCTATTAGAACAGGTGTGATGGCTGTTTGAGTGAAGATGAGAGATAATCCATGCAGCTGAAGGACTTTGCAATCTGCAGTTGCTGATTGTTATTTAAATAGGAAGCATTTTATTTTTTATTTTTTTGGGATATGTTAAAGGTGCATTATGTAATACATCTAAAGCAATTGGCCATAAAATTCTCCTAATATGTCACAGAGACTCAGGAATAATGTTCATATAACAAACTGAACTCACCAACAACAACAGTACAGCCAAAATATTTGCATTAAAAAAAAAAATATTTTGCAGACTGCAAATCATGTTTATGTTTTGAAATCATGTTTTGGCATGTGGCGCCACCTACCGCCGTCTACCAATCACTGCAGTCAGAAGAGTCTCAGCTGCCGAGCAACCACGGGTTGCCAGTTACGTCAGAAAGCGACACCTAAAAGACTTTGGTATTTTGAATTTGAATGAAGGAACCGTTTTTGGCCACATTCTTACATATGGCGCCTTTAAAGGTGAAGTAAGTAGTTTATAGTGCCATTTAGAGGAGAGGCTGAAATTTACAACAAAGAACAGCTCCTCTGCTCACCCCCTTCTGTCCCTGAACGCTACGGCATTCCTCAGCCGGTCAAATGTCGTCCTCGTCTTTCTCCGTGTCAGCAGATGAGGTCCGTGAGGCGAGGGAGAGGGCGAGCTACCGCGGCCGTAGCAGACAAATCGGAGAGAGTGGAGGCGGGACTTCCGCTACAAGTAAAGTGACGCTTGATTTGTTCTCTCGCGTTTGTCCTTACAGGCTCCGGTAGAAACATGCCGTCTCGCGGCTAACAGTGGCAATGCAACCGCGGCCCGCGACCATGTGATTTTACATGACTTTTTGAAACACTACGAAAATGGAACAAAGAATATTATACAGCGAATAGACAATGCAGGAGCACATGATATGTATAAAAAAGTGGATTTTGGGTTATACAAACCCATAAATACTACACAGTGTCCCTTTAAATTGTTAACCCTAAAAGATCACACTTTAAATGGAGTTTAGACTGTTACTCACACAGACGTCACTTGCCTACACTTTCCTTAAGTCTGTTTATCGATGCAATGATAAAAGTGCAGTTCAACTTATTGACCTCAAGTTGCACTGCATCCTTCATTAGCTGCATTTTTTTTCTCCTACTGTTTGTATTGACTTAACACTCGGCAAGATGTTGTCATTACTTACAGTGCACTACAAGTACATTTGCATAACAACAATCACTTACGTACAGATCTATGTTGTTCTGTAACTGGGCCCAGAACTGTCACCCTGTTACCCAAGCCTTGTTTACATGTGCAGTGTTTTTGTGTGCGGATTTGCTGCACTCCAATTAAAATCAATTTGCATCTACCCTGTTTACATGGATGTAAAAATAAGCCATCTCCCTCCTCTCTCCTCTGAATTACTCGTTAGTCTCTTTAGTCTTTTTTGGTTTGAAAACTGATCTAAATTGTGTTCTTCAAACTACAGCGTTTCTTCCATTCTCTGTAATTAAGCTACAGACTCAGCAGTTCCTATACTGTTTCTGCATTCTTTATGTCTCTAATGAAGAAAACTGTTGGTTCCAGACCAGTTTTTTCCATCCATCCATTCGGGGAAGAGGATTGAGCAAGTGCTCCATCCATTCACCTTCTACCGCTTTGTCCTCCACATGAGGGGGTGCTGTGCCAATCTCAGCTGACATAGACGATAGGCAGGGTTCACCCTGGACACTTCGCCAGTCCAATCGTAGGGTCACATAGTTGACAAAACTCACACATTCACACCTACTGTCAATTTAGAGTGTCCAATTTACCTAATCCCCATATTGCATGTTGTTGGACTGCGGGAGAAAACCGGAGAACCTGGAGAAAACCCAGGCACACACAGGGAGGACATGCAAACTACATGTAGTCCTTTGTTTCAACAGGGTCGTGAAGACGGGTCTTCTTACTGCAAAGGCATATGACATATGGCATATTTTCTTCATCATTATTATTTTTATTTTTTTTAGTATTTATCTTCTGACTCATTGTTAAATAATTTATTTTGATTATTTTGTTGAAATTATTATTATTTTTTTATTTTTTTTTTCGCATTAATTCATTTGTCCTCTCATTTTGATAGGATGAAATTTTTATCTATACAATGACTTATTTATTTAATGGCGAGGTTCTCGATAAACGCTTCCAGGGTTTCTAACCTCTCCAGCACAGACTCATTGTATTTCATCATATATTATCTACTGTTATCTATATTTTTGTTTCTTTTATGTGACATGCTCCTTGTTGTAATGTTCTATTAAAGTGCAAACAACAAACAACAACACAAACGAGGAAGTCATGACTGGAACAACTGTTTACATCATATCATTATAAGTGCACCATATACTACCACTCTCAGCTTAATTATAGAATTTGGATTGTTCACATGAAGAATTTGTAGTCCAATCGGGATTTTGTCCCTTATATTTGTGTCCATGTAAACACGGTTACTGATACATAAAGCTGATGTTTTGGGGCCAGTGAAGTGGCTTTATGTATTTAACATTGCATCAGGGCAAAACAGGGAATATCAATCACACTGATGAGACTGCCTATTTATCATATGTTTACATTGCCGGTTTCCTTGTTGACTTTCACTCAAACAGAATGACAAATGGTCCACAGCAGTGTGGGCATTCGTCTGCTATGGGGAGCAATGCATCAGAGACAGAAATGGAGCGAGCGAGAGTGGCAATTAATTAAAAGCTAAACTAAGTTGTTTCATGTATGAACACGTGCGGCAGTTGTTAATCGAAAAAAGGATTGATTGATAGATGAGCTGCTCGAACAGTGAGCTTTTGCCACTGATATCCATCAAACACGTCACCAAAGTAGGTGCTGACCTCCCACTTGATTCCTTCCATACTGCCCCGTGTTCATACAGCACAATTCAACTGATGACCTTGTTGATCCCAGCCTGGGGAAACCAGTGGAGCCAGTGTCCTAGAATATCAATGAGCTTAATTAATCTCTCTTATTAAACACAAACAAGCACCAGCCTGCAGGGAGGGGGGGGAGGCAGAGCGTAAGAGTGAGAAAATGGTAATCTTGTTTCACAAGACTCTTCTCCCACCACGATAACCCCTGTAAATGAGCTCCACTCACACGGCTCCCGAAAGTCCACAAATCATAGTTTCATTTCTAGCAACCTGCAGTATGAAAGTTAATAACCTGAGTGGAATAATTACATTCTTCTCAATTTATCATTCATGTTAACCACCTACAGAGATAGACAGTACGTTAATTAGTCCCACCATAATAACAATAATAATATATTGATCCTTCCCATCTTCCATTCTATGGTCCTGCTGAATCAACACCGGCTCCTCGTCACTGGGTGTTCATTTCTCATATTAATATCTGTAGTTGTAGGCAAAGAAGTGACATTTACTGTAGCAATGACTAATAACAATGATTCATCACAAAAGGAAAAACTGTGCCATGTATATCACTGTATGTTGAGTAAAGCTCACATAGAGTGGTCTTGTGGCACATATATGGTAGTTATGTAGGTCTACTTACATATATTAACTTTTTTTTATGGTCAAAAACCTCCTAGTTGCTGTAAACGAGCCGATTGAAATCCTCTTTTCTGACGCTGTTTGTCAGCCGCGATGTTTCAGAGTGAACTTTCACCCCCAGAAGACAGAGTCTTGTGATTGACCAGTACTATTCAGCACATCCACTTTCAGAAGCGCAGCTCCCCCCTCTGGAACGGTGGATGCACTGCTACTCATTATCAAAACATTGTTTTAACAGTGTTTAAAAATAGCTTCTTCACGACTCCCAGCCGCAGTCCATTTCTTTCAGACCCAGAGTCAGAAGACACTGTCGTTCGTGAAACACCTCCACAACGGACGTTATTCTTCTTCTGCGGTTCAATGTACGCAACCGGATGTGCCCGGACTGGTGCCTGGAGCAGGAGGATCTGCTGTTCAGGAGAACCGCTGTTTATGTAACTATTACGGGATTTTCAGAGATCTCGTTGAGCCCCAAGATTACAATAAAACACAGCGTTCTCAGCAATGGCTGAACTGTTTGTTTAGAACCTTCAGGGCTTCATAAACAAGGTAATGCCGCAGATACACACTAAAAAAACAGCGTTAATTGGAACTGCCGGTCTAGGTCCGCTTGAAAATAAAATGTATATGATAATATCTGGATTTTGATATTGATTGAATGAAATCAGGTGATGTGGATAAATGTCAGTTTTGCCAAAAAAGCACTTTAATGATGAACCTGTTCCCTAACATGGTTTGTTAGTTTACACCTGTGATTATATATATGTCATTATATATATGTATATACAGTTAAAATGAATGTATGTTGTATTTTTTCTTTCAACTTAAAGAGTAAAAAGTGCTTTTGTCCCCAATCTCAAGAATCTCTGCAATCACAAACTCTGTTAGAGCTCTGTTGTCAAACTGCATGCATATGGCTAGCTGACACTGAGTACTTAGTTAGCAAAATTTGACATTGAATGACAATATATTTTCAACAGTGGGTGATACAGAGGAACTTCCATCCATACATCACAAGAATTGAAGTTCCATACCCAGCTCGACTTAAATCTCAGACTGTGGTCGGTTTTCTAAAGAGAGAGAAACTCACATTCACATCTGAGGCTGACTGTCCAGATTCAGTGTCAGCTTATGTGGAGTGGTCAATCTCTGATTAAAGTTGACTTAAATCTCCACATAGAACATATTCCAACATTATTCTTAAAATGTTAATTTCGTCATGGCAAACACATATTTTTCCTTCTTCATGCGTTGCCCTAATACTCTGCTCTCATTTGAACTATAGTATGATTTTTGCTTCTGAGAAACATCACACATCAGTCAGTGTAGCAACAGTTCATCACCATGGACCACACATTTTCACAGCTACGAGACAAGTTATCAGCAGGAGTGAGGACTAACATGTAGGAGAGATCTACAAAGGAAAAACAGCAAAATCAGAGCGCAGGGTGAAATGAAGGGGAAAGACATGCAGGGAAGGGAGAATAAAGACATAGCAAGTGTCAGACTGAGGACGAGGAATAAGTAGCAAAACACAAGAGGGATGAACAGGAACAAATACAAAAGGGAGAAAAAAAAAGAGAAATGGAGCAGCAAAGAGATGGAAAAAAGAGAAACACAAGAAGTCCTTTCATAGGTGGTGCACAGCAGTTGTGCCAGTCTTGTACTCAAAAATCCCTCTGGCACAGAAAAAGTTTGAAGTGAGAGTGGACTGCCACAGCCGCTCTCCCATCTCTCTGTCGTGAACAGACCAAACAGACTGGGCTGTGCTCTGAGACGCATTACACCGTGGCTCTGTATGTGATGTGACTGCAGCAGAAAAGATGAATTCCCACTTCTATTCTCAAGACACCCGAAGATATATTGTTGCTCAATGCAACAGTTGTGAGAAGAAATAAAATCATGAATCCTTATATTTTTCCCTTTAAAGGTGAAGTTAGCAGTTTATAGTGCCATCTAGAGGAGAGGCTGACATTTACAACAAAGAACTGCTCCTCTGCTCACCCCCTCCCTTCCCTGAGCGCTACGGTATCCTCAGCCGGTCAAATGACGTCCTCGTCGTCTTTCTCCGTGTCAGCAGATGAGGTTCGTGAGGTAAAGCGACGCTTGATTTGTTCTCTTGCGTTTGTCTATACAGGCTCCCGTAGAAACATGGCTTCGTGGCAATGCAGTAGCGGCCCGCTACCATGTTATTTTACATTACTTTTTTGAAACACTAAGAAAATGAAACAAAGAATATTATACAGCGACTAGACAATGTAGGAGCACATAATATGTATAAAAAAGTGGATTTTGGGTTATAAAAAACCCATAAATACTACACAGTGTCCCTTTAAATCAATTGTATTCAGTGCCGAGGAGAGGATGTGTCTCACTTATATTTGCATGGGTCCTACCTTGCAGGACCAAATTATGGCACCTGAACACAAAGAGAGAGAAAATAACTTAATTAGCCCGACAAGAGTCTCACGGGGATTCAAAAGTGTGTTTATGCACGACCTTGTGCATAGCTTTCATGGGAGAGAGGAGCACAACAAGGCTCATGGGGATGATTATAAAAGACTTAAACGTAACCCGCATGCACCTGGTCCTTCACCACCCAGTAGTAGCCTCACTATGGCAACACAAAGACTTTCTGCAGCAATGGCATTCAAAGAAACTCATCTGTTATATCACAATCTCCTGAAATATAAACAACTGTTGCTGACTGATAAAATACAAGACCCTGGTGATTTTTCAGGAGAGATGCAAATTAAGATCATTCATAAATAGCAACTGTTCTTCACGAGGAAAGATCAGTATAGTGTAGAGCTGCAACTAACCATTATTTTCGCAATCAATTAAACTGTCGATTATTTTCTCCATGAATCGGTTGGTCCATAAAATGTCAGAAAATGTTTAAAAAAAAACATTGATCAATGTTTGTCAAACCTGGAAATGACGATGTTATCGAATGTCTTTGTTTTGTCCACAAACAAAAATGATTCAGTTTTAATGATTTTTTTGTTATGTGGTGCAAAGACTAAGAAAATATTCACATTTAAGAAGCTGAAACAATCTGAAATCTGGTTTTAATCATGAAAAAAGCTTCAAACCGATTCATTGATTATCAAAATAGTTGGCGATTAATTTAGTAATCGATTAATAATCGATTCATCGTTTCAGGTTGAGTATTGTGCTTTCAGTGCAGTATCACACTGCATAGGTAAAATGAGGATTTAATGCAATACAAAGCTCCACTTGTATAAAAATGTTGATGTCCTGTCATAATTCAATATGTGGCCCTTCACTTTCTTAATCTTTGCCAGTATGGCCCTGTGAAGCAGAATGCTGCCAACTTTAAAATGGAAAGTACATTGGTTTATAAAGTTGGGACATTTGCTGATGAAAGCTCACCACTTTGATACACTGAGTGTATCACTGGCACATGAGCAAACAAATACGGGAACTAAGATGTCATTTTTGTTTTACTCCAGCAGCCGCAAGTTTATGTGGCTGCTCCGGGTGCTGATCAATGAAAAGGATTGTCCCGAAAAAACCTCCTCAGTGATCCTGGATCAGCACTCGCAAGGGCCGAGAGGGTTGAATAAATCTGAACCCTGAGCTCACAATCACCCTTTCTATTTCAGTAAGAAAGCAGCTTAGGGAGCACCTCGTCACACTTAGACAAACCTATCCCTTTTAACAAAATGGCTGAATAGAAATCAGCCCAAGTGCATTCAGTTAAACTATTGCAAAACAAATCCCCGCCAAGAAAAAGAGGGACTGCAACTATTTTTATCTCGCTGCTTTGCATTATTCATGTTAGCAATTGCATGCCGGTCAAGGGAACACCAGTGGTGAGCTGAGTGAGGAAGAAAGGGAGAAAAATGGAACATAAATAAGGGACAGCTGCAGTCGATAATACGAGTGATAGAGTCAGTGGCTCCAATTCATTGATTAGAAGATTAATGGTGCAGAGATTACGGCATTGGAGACAATCAGGAGACACAGAGGAGATGGAAGAAGAGAGGGAAGGAGGGAATGATGGCCAGAAGAAAAACTACAGGCAGAGTGAGAAAAGCAAGAACCTGAGCAATTATTAACCTGCACCAATACAGCAATACAGCACAGGGGATTTAATGAGTTGATGATGTGTGTTCTACAGAAACACGGCGCAAGGTTTTACTTAAATTATATGTGGGTGTGTTTGTGCCCATAAATTCATTACAGCATGCACGTTATAGGATATAGTGAAATGCATCACAAACAAGTGTAATTTATGGTTTTAGGTCTGGAAAAAAGGGTGACAGGGTTTCTGTCATGAGTCCACATCGATACAGCATGTGGGGACAATGGCTGTGAGGAGGAACGCAGTCTGTCTTGGGATCAATAGTGGACTCGAGGGCTTTGTCTCTGCTGTCACTTATTTGCACTTGTGTCTAAGGTCATCTGATTTGAAATCAAAATGTGTTATTGTTACGCTAAAGGGGAAATTGCAGTTGGCAGGACAAAAACAATAAAAAACACTTGAACACACAATAAATGAGAACATAGACTATGGATGGGACTTTTTTGTCAACAAATCGATCGACAATCGACACGTGCGCACCTCGACAAAAAAATTAAAAGTTAAAAAAGGTTGAAGTGTCACAAACACGTAAAGTTCACGACCACGGAGGTTAAAGAAGCTGTGCACGAAAAGGTGATCCTGCTGTCCAGGCCCCGTGCGCTCTCAGATGATGGTGCGCGCGTCACTGGCTCGTTCTCTCGAGTGGCTGTGCGCATCCAAGCGTGTGTGTGTGTGTGTGCGTGAGTGTGTGTGCGTGCAGTGCGAACGAGGTTGTGCTTAAGTTTAGGACGAGGGTGGGGGACATAACACAGGCGCTACACAAATGAAGACGGCATCTCACCCAGTCAAGATCACTGTACTTCACTCTGGTGGACACCTAACGAGCGCAGGTTCAAGAACCTGAGCCGTCTGGCGAGTGGCGACACACGCGTTCCAGCGGAGAGTCCGTTTTTTTTTTTTTTTTTTTTTTTTTGCCCCTCATTTTTTTTATCGCTGTTCTGATGGTCAATAATGGACATTACAGCCATGTTTTTGAGCCTAAAATTAAGTAGTACAGTGTAGAATAGTTTACACCCCCGCATTGGTGCTGCTGTTGTAAAAAAAAAAGAGAAAGAAAGTCGACAAAAAATTCGACACATGGACCTCGACAATCGACTCTAAAAATGTGTGAAATTCCCATCCCTAACATAGACACACACGGAACATTTTCGTCCAGCGGTAGATGATCATATGTAACGCAGAAGTACAGGTGAATTAAAAAAGTGTCTCCTACAACACATCGTAAATACTTGGCTGTATGATCCAGGTCATGATTATAATCTTCAGGATTTAGCTGTAGGGACCTGGACTTGCTTGTTAATGAAAACCTTGACAGACATTGAGGACAGAATTCGAGGTTAAATGGCGGAACGTAGACAAACCCCCCAAATACAGTGTACTGCCTACTCTTCGTCTTTGCACTGCAAATAAGAGTGGTGCTTCACTAGACCTTGAGAAAAATACTCTGCGAAAAACGAGGGCGCTTGCAATCACTGTTAATTCAACAATGGTAGAGCTTGAAGAAGACACATTAGAGAGAATTACCAAAGGAGAAATCTTGTAAAGTGGCTTTAACAGCTGCAGAGGTTCAGGATGAGTCTTGTGTCGCCATCCTCTTTTTTTGCTTAAGACTGCTAAACAACAAAAGCTTTAATTTGCACCTTTTCTATCATTGTAAGATTCAGAGAAAAAGCGAGGATACGAGACCAAGGTTTTTATCATCCACATGAGGTCTGGGCTTTCTGTCCACACTCATTACCGCTGAAGAGATGTGACGTGGGGCAGGTGGCAAACAGAAGAGGTGCAAATAATCATCTGCTAATCGACCTTGACCTGCTTGGTGCTCAACCTGACCGAAACAACACGGAATCTGCTGCAGAGAGGCAGGCCGTTTCTCAATATCCATACTTGTGCGTACTTGCGTACTCCCGTACTTGCGAAAACGTCATCAGCCTCAGTCCAAGTTCTGTTCCACTTCTCAAGAACGCGAGCAGCGAGTACAGTTCTCATACCCGGAAGTGTTCTCGCTCCGCCCATTTTACCAAGTATGCATCGGGTGGCGACTTGAGCGTACTTGGGAAAGCCATATATCCCAGAATGCATTTCGGCGGATCATAGCAGGATAAAATACAAATAAAATCCTGAAATAAATATTTTTGTGTCCGCGAACGCAGTTTTGAAATAATTTGACGCGAGAAATTAGGGACTGTATAATAATAATGTTTAACTTATTGTAACTTTGAATTTTAGATTTATATTAAAGTCGCACTGTCATTGTGTTTGTATTTACATATAATGGACACTATTTTATAGTGTATAGAATATTTAAAATGTGAAAATAACAACAATATATGTATTTATTAAAAGTATTTTATATGTTCATTCATCAACACTGTAGGTGGCGGTAATGAGGCTTAAGTGCATCGCGCCACCCGCCATTCAAACAGTAGAACAAGGAAGTACGCCGATGTTCCAATTGAAGAATCGTGCTCGTGTATTCCCGTGCTTGGCAAGTATGTTCTTCAGTCGTACTTCTCAAAGCATGTACTTTCCAAGTAAGCAAGTACATACTGGCATACTTGGGTATTGAGAAACGGCCAAAGTGAGACCACGGACACGGGTACACAAACTGACAGACTGGCCATGCTCTAAAAATATACAGTAAGTATGGACATTAACAGTAATTGAATAATCTTATACATTTTCCCTCCAACTGTTCTACTGTCACTTTCTAACCTAAAGTTGCAGCTGTGTGAAATTAGGGGGTACATTTTAAACAGTTTGAGTTCAAAATATACAGCCTAGAAGCCCATCGTGCTGTCTTAACTAAATAATAGGACACAGTGAGTCCAGCTTGGCTTAGATCAGAAATTCTGAACTGGCGTCAACTTCTTCAACTAAAGTTTTGCTGTGAGAATGGAGGACTAACTAACCGGTCCTCTTGAGCAGACAATCACAACACCAAAGCATCTGAAAAACAAGTGTCTGTCTGGGCCACACGGTGGAGCACGTGGCAAGCACTGTCGTCTCACAGCAAGGTTCTCCAGGGTTCCTCCCAGATTCCAAAAAACATTGCAGACGTTACCACCTTTCGCCCTGCAGTATGTCAGCTGGGAATGTCTCTGGCGCCCCTCTGTGACCCATGAGGAGGAGGAAGTAGTAGATAATGAATGAAGAACGCTTTACACTAAATTAGATAAACATATTACCTGCCATTTTAAGCACAATAACAGGACACATAAGGAGAGGCTATGTGTCAAACCAGGCACATTTTAGGGACATCTGGTTCATATTTTTGCTTGATCTGCAAAACAGTTTCCTCTGTTTTAAAAAAAATAATAATAAAAAAAAAAAATAATAATAATAAACAATAAAAAAATGCTAATTAGGCAAACAACCAGCAGGTCTGGATGAAAAATAGTACAGGATAAATATGTCTGTTTGTATGGATTAACTATGTAAAACGCATAAAAAGCAATAGCTTATGCAAATTTTCCATGTGTCCTGCAGCTGCCAGATTTTTAATAAAGTTGTTTTGTATCGTTGCTGTTTGTGTTACGTTATGTCTTTGAAATTCTGTTTGCAGTATTTCTGCAGGGGTTTAAACTGCACATGTAGCCGAACTCACGCTGGTATTACTTTTATATCCTATTAGTGCCACAGGGTAACAGAGCTTGTCTGTCAGTAATTACTAACAGGCCAATTTCCAAAGGTGTTTATGATAAGCACATTTTTTACTTTAGTGTTTTCTTTGTTTTTGTGTGTGCTCAGCTGCAATGAGTCGAGTCAGTATTGTGTTAAGAGTGCGCACATTTATGACACGAAGCGCATAAAAAAAACTCCACACCACATTGGGATATCAAAGCAATATTGGGACAAACGCACACGCCCTCACATACCTGTTAAGTTTCATTACAGGTGATGGGTAATGGGAAAACGTTAAACCGGAAGCGACGGTCACGAGTGCATAACAAAAAAAATAAAAAATTTTGTGGCACAAAATGAGACTTTCATACAGAAGTACCTCTGATAATGTATTTCAAACTACTTATATACACATTCTCCTCCTGCTCATAGTCCATGTCAACAAGAACATGGCTTAGATGAGAAGGAAATACAAAGGCAGACGGACTCAAAGCTCTGAAGTTATGAAAAAGTCCAAAACGCACACAAAAGCACCGCCTTCATCTGGTGGCTGTATGTGCATCTATATGCCTTTGCTTGCATGTGTTCAGCATACGTCTACACACAGTTACACACTTAATTATAATAACATCTGGCTTCAGGGGTTGCAAACAGTAAATCCCCTCAGGGGTGGTGATCATAAGTCAAAAGAACAGAGAAAGAGGACCCCGACTTCTATTATGGAGATTATGCAAAGATTATCTTTGCCTACAATCAGTACTTAGATCTTATCTTGCCCCTACTGAATAAATACAGTGACAGAAACACGCCTATACAAGAAGACCACAGTGATCCAGTCATTATGACTAAATTTATCCTAGTGTGACTAAAGAGTCAATTTCTAAGATGAACTTCACAATAACACACAGACAATTTGAATGTGTGTGTATTATCTCTATCGGGAAAAAAAAAAGTAAGTATGTGTGTAACAAAGAAAGAAAAAAAAACAACCTACACACTGCAGTATATAGTGGAGACAAAGAACTAACCTCTCTGTTCTAACAGGCCTTTTTATGTGTCATAACAAGACAAGCACAGCTGTAAGCACTAACACTAACAATGGCTCCATGTCATTTCAGTGGCCCAGTAAACCAGGCTGTGCCAACACACACAATTAGAGCTGTCCATCACTGGCACCCTGGCATCTAAATAGAACAGAGCCATTAGTCACACCTGTATTTGACGAGTCAATATGTCCGTGGTTATTAAAAAAAAAAAAAAAAAAGTTCACGGGTGAGATGTGCCAATGTTGTTGTGCTCACAGCACCGTGCACTGATAACAATTACTGCTCACACGCTCACTGCAGAAAGACGCTTTCTTTGGCATAATGGAAAAAAATGTGCAGTTTGTTTGCAGTGGGTCTCACTGGCACAGTCGCAATATTCTTCAGGCATGGTATGGTCCGTGTCATTGGCAATGACAATTCTTTTTCTGTCCACAATTGATTAATTAAAGCTAATTAAAGCACAGAATGGCCTCTTAAATACATATGAAGCTGCGGTGTGATTTTTGTCGTTGGTTATGTTATTATTCTAACTCTGTTGGTACTAGTTTTATCTTTTATCTTCTTATTTTTTATCTGATTCTATCTTTGCACTGTTTTATTGTTTTTACTGTTTTTAATTACTTTTATTTGTTTCCTCTTTATTTATTTATTTGTTGTAAAGCACTTTGGATCACCGAAAGGATTGTTGTAAAGGGCTGTATAAATAAAGTACATTTACATTTACATTTAGTGAACAGACACAATGTAACACTATTAGAAAATGGCCACTGTCAAGCAATACTAATGGTGCTTTTCCACTATACAGATTTAGCACGGCTCAACTCTACTCGGTTTGGGTCGCAGTGCAGACTCCTGTCATGACACAGTGGCTGAATTAATATTCGGCTAAAGGGGTTGTGATTGGGTTCACGATCACCAGCTTTCAGCAGTGCCGTCTTCAAAAAAACACCAAACTCCTCTTAAAGCGGACCTAGACCGGAAGTTCCAATTAACGCTGTTTTTTAGTGTGTATCTGCGTCATTACCTTGTTTACGAAGCCCTGAAGGTTCTAAACAAACAGTTCAGCCACTGCTGAGAACGCTGTGTTTTATTGTAATCTCGGGCTCAGCGAGATCTCTGAAAAAACCCGGTCCGGTTACGTAAAAAAACACAGATTCTCCGGAACAGCAGATCCTCCTGCTCCCGGCACTAGTCCGGGCACATCCGGTTGCATACATTGAACCGCAGAAGAAGAATAACATCCGTCGTGGAGTTGTTTCACGAGCGTCAGTGTCTTCTGATTCTGGGTCAAAGTCATAAAAGGGACTGCGACGGGGAGTCGTGAAGAAGCTATTTTTAAACATTGCTAAAACAAAGTTTTGATAATGAGGAGCAGTGCATCCACCGTTCCAGAGGGGGGAGCTGCACTTCTGAGAGCGGGTGTGCTGAATATGTCACTTCCGGGTACTGGCCAATCACAAGACTCTGTCTTCTGGGGATGAGAGTTGAGTCTCAAATCTCGCGGCTGGGAAACACCGTCAGAAAAGAGGATTTCTATTGGCTCCTCACAGCAACTAGGAGGTTTTTGACCATAAAAACAAGTTAATATATGTAAGTCGACCTCCATAACTCACATATATGTGCAACAGGACTACTCTCTGTGAGCTTTAAGTCACACTATGTCCTGCTGTGGTATGTTCCTCCCCACTTCCTTCTTCATTTGTAACTCTCAGATACGATATTCCCTTGATTAGTCTCACAATTGCCGAATGTGAACATTTACGGCTTTTCTCCCGTTTCTCTTCTCTTAAAAACACAATCAATTTATTGTGAACCTTCTTCTCTGAGTTGAAAGGGACAAATTAAAGCTGGATGTATTACAGACCACTTGTTATGTAAGCTCTTTAAGTGCTCTTGGGAATATTTGCCAAGCCGCCTGTTCAAAGATATGTATAGTCTGAAACAAACCAGGATTAATGGCAGCACAGACAGTAACTATCCATCAGAACAAATCCTATTAGCTTTTCCATCCAGACCAAAGACATAAAATTCAAGATATTCTTTAACAAAAGGAAAACAAAGAGACTTATGTGACGTGTTGAATGTTGATACCTCGAGCATGCAAAAACAAACTGTGGAAGCTAGAAAAAAAATCAGGCTGCCATTAAAATGCAGGTGAAATGTGCATTTTTTTTAAAGTATATTTAATTTGATAGTCTTGCAGCGGGAGACAGAAGGAGTAAAAGTGTGTGGCCATACCAAACTCACTCCCTTACCTTTTCTTCCTGCAAGCTTTCATAAATGTTCTGGCCCTGAGAACATTTAAGGTCTTTCATCTGAAAACTATTCCTTTGCAGCACTGTACCCATTAATGGGCTGCATGCATATCAGTACAGTACGTGTGTGAGCAGTGTGCGAAATATCCATTAATAATCGGGTGGTCCTCATCTCCCATTTGTTGTGCAATACCTTTTCACCGCCCCAGGTGCCACCCTGCAGTATTGGCCATATTCCCTGTCAGATGTGGGCTTGTGTGGGCCTTTTCCACAGCACCATTTGGAAAGCAATTAATTAAAAACATTAAAAATACACAATTAGAAATAAAATAATTGACATTTTGTCTGTTTATAAAGGATAAGAAAGCATGCAAAGTGTATTATGTATGTAAAACTGAAATGACAAAAATCTTTAGGAAAAAAACATGCTTTCCACTTGCACTGTAACATATTTAGACCCCCCTCAAATTTTGCATTTGAGGCTTTCAGGGGGTCTAACCCCCCCAGACCCCCCTGTATTTCGCACAGTGTGTGTGAGTGCATGCATATGTTTTAATGTCCAGTATTTTAAAATGCCTCTTTTTTTCCTTCCTGGAGCCTCTCAGTCTATATAGTCCTGTCAGCGCAATTCAAACAGACATGAGCAGCTTTGAGGAGAAGGCCTCTGGTTAATAAAGTGTGTCAAAATGAATGTGTCTCCAGCTCTCCTCTTCACAGCACACTCCATCAGCTGCACACCTGTTCAAAGCTCTCACATCCACCTGTTGGTGGATCTCTCTCTCTCACACACACACACACGCACGCATACACACTCACACAATATAATGAGGAGAGTCCATGCCTCACTTGCACTTTTCACTCTACGTGCATCCATGATCCTCCATGTTGCAGAGTTGCATCTGCATCCCCTGTTCCCTTCATCATCAAGACATAAAGAGCAATTAAAACCGGCCCTGCTGCTTTGTGTTTACTGTCCCCGTCAGCTCGTTATGGAGACGCTTCACAGCAACACAGTGTTCTTTCGGTGTCACTGCAAACTCCCGAAACAACATAACGCTGATGCATTCTCATTCATTAAATTGTGACCGAGTCGAGAAAACTTTCTCAATGCAAGCATTTACACTCTTTATATAGCAGTCAAATTCCATGACATTTAAGACATTTTCAAACATTGACTGTGGATAATGTCTGGAGATTTGGGTCTGGACATTCTTCAGAGTTTTCCATTCATATTATCGTGAACCCAGTGGGAAATTAACCGAGTTGTGTTCACAACAGAAGGAGAATCTCCGGAGGATATAGCGAGGGGGTGGAGCCTTGTGTGAACACGCAGGAACCAAAACAATCGCCCAGTCACTCTTTTTTGGACTCTCAAGAGCTTCTTCTCCTGCTGCGTTCTCATGCGAGCGCACTCACACATTTAAATGTATGAGTATGCTATGAAGAGAGTGCTGGCAGGAGAAACTTCATTGACTTCTGAAGACTTTTGCATTCATTCCCTCCAGAGTTTAGTGCAAGCAGCTTATTATGTTCTCTCTTTGTTCCAGATTCAAAGTGTGAAAATAAAACAAAAATATCTATCGTGCATAAATGAATGTCTCGTACAATGACGGCAAGAGAATTCTGCAAATGTTCAAATGGCATATATATATATCTACTGTTGACATTTAAAAAAACATCTAAGGGTTGTTTCCTCCTTGTAAATATTCCACATCACTTCTACTTTGCTTCTGACCCAGGGTATCCGTTAGGTTTTAAAGCAGAACTCGATCGGAAGTTCCTGTTAATGCTGGTTTTTGGTGTGTATCTGCGTCATTACCTTGTTTATGAAGCCCTGAAGTCTGGACACATCCGGTTACGTACATTGAACCGCAGAAGAAGAATAACGTCCATTGTGGAGGTGTTTCACGTGCTTCAGACTCTGGGTCTGACTCTGGGTCAAAGTCATAAAAGGGACTGCGGCGGGGAGTCGTGACAAAGCTATTTTTAAACACTGTTAAAACAATGTTTTGATAATGAGTAGCAGTGCATCCACCGTTCCAGAGGGGGGAGCTGTGCTTACGAAAGCTGGTGTGCTGAATATTACTGGCCAATCACAAGACTCTGTCTTCTGGGGGTGAAAGTTCACTCTAAAACATTGCGGGTGATGAACAGCGTCAGAAAAGAGGATTTCAATCGGCTCGTTTACAGCAACTAGGAGGTTTTTGACCATACAAACAAGTTAATATATGTAAGTAGACCTCCATAACTAACATTTATGTGCAACAGGACCACTCTATGGGACCTTTAAAAAGTCTTAAATCCAATAATTTGAATTTAAGGCCTTAAAATGTCTTAAATTCTCCTAAAATCTCATAAAAGGTCTTAAATACAATTTTGAAAGGTCTTATAAATCTATTAACATTACTTTTATTTAAACATGCATAAACTTCAGTCTCGCTTGATGATGTGATAACAGAACTACAACACGGAACTAAAGTAGGTCACCTGTGCTGCCCAGTGACAATTTATCAAGCACCACTAGCTAGTGTGCTGTGCGCGCTCCGCGGTGTGTTTCAGCTTAGCATAGCAGCGGAGAAAACTTAACGAAAGCCCACAGCTAAGCCGAATTGCAAGTTCAACAATTTGGCGGCTCCAATTTTTCTTCATGTCTTTTCTACTTTTTTTTTGCCAGTATGGATTTGAAATGGGTCTTAAATTGTATTCATTATGGTCTTAAAAAAGTCTTAAAAAGTCTTACATTTGACTTGTTGAAACCTGCAGAGACCCTGCTGACCACTGTACAGTCAGACTGCTGTGGCATAAACAAACACTGTCAAAACAAATGGACAAGAAGTGATGGGTGTTTGCGCAATATGTGGTTGCTATAAACCTTATTTTTAGTCTGTATTGACTCTAACAGAGACAGAAGACACAAGCAGAACACCCATAAATCAAAATACAGTAGATGCTTTAAGGATAGTGTTTTATCACAACATTTTTGGTACAAGCGTTTATCCTTCAGTGTGGCAGATATTCTTCTGAGAAGTACTTGCGAAAAAAGAAAGCCGAAGGGAAATTTCGGACCCTGCATGTTAGGTTGTAAGCATGTGTCATGTGCATGCCTTTTCTGTGTATCCCAGAATGACAACATTTTAAGTATTTGCTGATGTAAATGGCTCATTTTTATCACCTGTGCACTATTTTGACACTTGGGTTGCTGTTTCTGCCACATGTTCACATTTCATCATTCTGCCTCTAACCTTTCTGACAACAGCTCTATTTTTCGCACCCACACAGCAAACTCACTATAAACTTTTGTGCCGTGGGTTTTCAGTGGTGTCTGCTAAAGTTAGTGTAGATGGATGGTACCACAAAAAGAATAATGATTCTTCATCATAGTCCATCGGAGTTTCTCTATTACCCATATACACCTATTGTCCCAAGCTGCTCCTTTGTCCTCAGGCACTGTTTGTGTATCTAGTCATAGTCCTATTACCCATCTTTACTCCTGTTTTCTGTCCCTTCATCAATCACTCCACCAGCCTCTGGTCACAGGAGGAAGTTGGAAAGGTAATTTATAGCACATTTCAGGACACCAGTCTCCACTATTTACAGAACACCCACATTGTTCTGGAGCCTGTACTATATCTATGAATCAGGTGTGTGGGACGAAAAATATAATCTATCTCCAAGCATGTCAGACCGGTGGTGACGTATAAAGAGTTTTCAGGACACCCACATCCATGACAACACTCACCTCAACATAAATCCAAACATATGACACATATTGTTTGAGACCTGCATGTAAACACTTTGGCTTTAGATGTGTTGCTTGCTATTATTACACTGTGTACAATGTACAATATAGAGCTCCGGACGTCGACATCACACAACCAAGGTATCGCCTCCTCTATTTGATCTGTGGGGATTTGGTAAAATACTCTCCCGTTAACCTGTCTCTGACTGTTTTGGCATCCTGAGCACAACATCTATCCACCATCTTCACCTTTATGATGAAAAGAGCCAACAACGAGACACATTTTCGGACACATTGCCTGAATTCTGTGCTAAATGTCTAAGTGATGAACCGTGTTGTTTCCTGCCAGGGCTCGTGTCAATCACTTGATGTCCGGAGCTCTAAAGCTCATTTTCTCTCTATCTTACTTCTATTTTACTATCAGAAAATTATATTGGTCAGAACTGAATTATCAGTGTCTAAAACTAGCCATTGTTACATTCAACTCCCAATGGTCCCGATGACAAAGCTGCCAATGTTAGGCAATGTGCTGCATTGTTAGTTCTTCGGGACCACAGCTTGAAAGTTTGAGCCCATTTAGCAAATACAACTTATATCTTGCCTAAAAAGGTACGAGTAAATAAGTTATGACAATCAACCCCGTGAAACACAAATACAACAGTGTTCAACAACAACACTTGTTTGATTGCTTTAGCCAAGCGAATGTTTAGCAAAGCTAACATCTCTGCTGCTGCTAACAGAATTGCAGTGATCTCTCTGCAAAAATCCAACATTGAAAGGAAATCAATTAAAGGTATTAACACCTTGCTATGGTGATTGTGTAGCAGCTTACTTAAAATACTCTCGACATCACTTTAATTTCATTTATATGTTAATAGTCCTATAGACCAGTGGTTCTCAACCTTTTTGTCCGCGACACCCCCCCCCCCCACACACACACACACCGGTGTGAACGCATGATGGGTATGATGGATAAAGCACTGTCCACGGTGCTGAAACAACGCCCGATCAATACACCGTCTGATTGGACGCTACATTAAAGGGACACTGTGTAGTATTTATGGGTTTATATAACCCAAAATCCACTTTTTTTATACATATTATGTGCTCCTGCATTGTCTAGTCGCTGTATAATAGTTGTTTTTTTTGAAAAAGTCATGTAAAATAACATGGTCGCGGGCCACTGTTGCATTGCGACGGTTAACAGCGAGACGCCATGTTTCTACCAGAGCCTGTAAGGACAAACGCGAGAGAACAAATCAAGCATAGCTTTACTTGTAGCGGAAGTCCCGCCTCCACTCTCTCCGCTTTGCCTGCTGCGCCCGTGGTAGCTCGCCCTCTCCCTCGCCTCACGAACCTCATCTGCTGACACGGAGAAAGACGACGAGGACGACATTTGACCGGCTGAGGATACCGTATCGCTCAGGGAAGGGAGGGGGTGAGCAGAGGAGCAGTTCTTTGTTGTAAATTTCAGCCTCTCCTCCAGATGTCACTATAAACTACTTACTTCACCTTAAAAAAAAAAAAAAAATTATATTTTTCCAAAATGATTTGGCGACCCCCAGAAATCATCTCCCCAAGGTTGAGAATGGCTGCTATAGACAATGTCAGTCGATCAGCAGCCGCAAAAGTCAGTCCAAACAAGGGAACATGGCTATTGGGAGGGAAAAAAACTGCTGATGTCACAGGATTGTTGCGAAGTTTATTGTAAAAGTTAACTGAATTAAACAGAAGTCTCTGGAGGGAAAGTAAGTCCACTCCTTCTCACAGCTCTCCTGTCCTTTCTGAAAACTGTCAGTATCGAGAATAAAACCACTTATTGGATTACGACAGATTACTAGAGTTTCTCGTGTCACGCTCAGGGTTAAACTTTTAAATGCACTTTTTCTGTCTCACTGACTTTTCCGCTGTTACTGTATCAATCATGTCTCCATTCAATTTTGAGTCCACCACTTTTCTACAAATAGCACTACATTTCTGGAAATAGTATAATGGGCCATTTAGTGAACTCTATATTTTACAGTCTTTGTTCGATGGCTGATCGTGTAATACAAATTCTGTCAAATCAAAGTACCACTTTTTGCAACTATTCTGCAGTAAAATTACAGCTTTTTTCCACACGAGAAAGCCAAAGTACTTCCTGTTACTATTATTTTTTTCATTCTACATTTCACACCGTATTCTGTAAAAATAATCCAGTCAGAGGATGGTTTGCTACTCGCAGTGACTCCACAGTAAAGCGTTGAAGAAGGAAAAGATGGAAACATTTTGATGCTGGTTAAGTGCTTTTTACCACACAGAATGAATGCATTGCACATGGTAAGTGGACTTATCCTTCATTGTTGTAACCTTTAATTGTCAAAGGGGTTTGGATTGTACTGAGAGCTGTTTGACAAATTCAAAACCACACAAACCTCCACATAAGCCTCCTCTGTAACTAGGGCACTTTTTACACAAAACACAAACACTGAGGCTTTGCATTCACACAGTCCTGTTCACGCACTGTATCTGTGACACATAGTAAGGTGAGAAACAATAATCAATATTGTAATTGTGCTGGAAAATTGTTAAAATTACATTTATGGTGATTTAGAAATGATGAAATAGATATACACTACAGTAATCTGAAGGAAGGATAAAGTATAGTAGTTGAACAACATTATACTGCACAAAGTAACTGGCCAAACACCGCTCAAGGCTATAGTGCCCAACTTCTAGTAAGTACAGATAACTGTAAAATAATAGTCAAACAGCCTT
The DNA here is from genome assembly GCF_963457635.1 of Microchirus variegatus. NCBI lineage: Eukaryota > Metazoa > Chordata > Actinopteri > Pleuronectiformes > Soleidae > Microchirus > Microchirus variegatus. The sequence continues at coordinate 27,238,861 of NC_139809.1, forward strand.
GTAGGCTGGTCATATCACAAATATTTGAGATCTGTAGTTCAAATATTAATTAAATGTATTGATTCCAGGAGTATATGGTGCATGTACTGCACACGTACTGTACATGTGACTAATGGTGATGCAAGATAATATATATATATATATAATATTTTGACAAAATATGTCGAAAAGTGCATTTCCATTTCCAAGTTCACCTAATGTAGGGCCCTATGAAATCCGTTTTATTTTTTTCCAAATTCCGTTTTATTTTTTCCCAAATTCCGTTTTTTCCGTTTTAATTTTTTAGAATTCCATTTTTTCCGTTTTATTTATTTTTTATTCTGTTTTTTTTTACCTTTTATACTTACTTTACCACCATAGAATGTGTGCTTTTTGTGTCAATGCAACTTTCTTCTTGAATCCACTGACTTCTCAATTGTTCAATTGTTTTGACTTAAGTTAAATCCTAATTAAGTAAATGCCAGTGAATCTTAAAACAAGCCATGCAATGCTGGTCACATTTAAAAGTAAAATAATAATAATAAACATAAATAAATAAGTGGTAGTGCCCCCTCATCTGGTGCAGACGGATTTCTGCGCACCGCCCCTGCGCTGTACTGTTCTCCCTCTCCTGCGCCGTGCGCTTCTCCGTATCCGACTGGATCGTTTCTCAACACGCAATATTACCTCTACAACGCTGTAATTAAGGGAATAACAGATGCATCAGATGAGCTGATGTCTTTAGTTAACTGTTCAAAGAGAGAGAATGTTCTCTGCTGTGAAGTGAAAGTCGCGGGGAGTTCATAAGTTTCACTTTTGCGCAGATACTTTCCAGCATTTAACAGGCGATGTTCCACAGTTTACTCGCCGTGGTTCGGCCGCCGAATTATCGGTGCATTCCTAAATACAACATCTTTATTGACAATAACAATATAACCGTAATAATGGCGTATTTGATGGTGTGACTTGGGTTTCAATCGGCACCTGGACAAGGAGACGCTCGCCGGTTACATGCGAGCGCAGCGCACTTGTTCCGCGGTTTAGAAAAAAAAAGTGTATATAAAGTAAATAAACAAGCAACACGCACTGGGGGAGACCCTGACCGGGTGAGTGTTTGTGGGGAGATACACGGGTGGTGCCACGAATGAGCGTTCCCCGGAACATTTCTCCAGACAAACGTTCTTTCTCCTCACGATGACAGCATTTCAGTCACATTATGTCAATTTCCGCGATATTCCGCGTTTAACATTAGATTCCGTTTTTATTGGCCAATTCCGCGATTCCGTCCGCGATTCCGTTAACACGGAAATCATAGGGCCCTAAATGTTTACTTCAAACGCAATCACTAACGGCAGTTTGCGTCTCTGGATTTTCAATTTTGAACAAGCACACACCAGAGACACTTACTCACTCCACACCATTGATTCACTGATTGCAATTAACAAAGCGATGTTGGGTCAGGCACAAATTGAAAAAGCCAATAAAATTACGTTTTCACTAGCTAGCTGCCATCTCACAAGAGACTGAAACGAGCACTCTGGGCCCAGGCATGTCCACCAGCTAGCAGCATTGACTCTTGTGTCGATTTTCCCTGAAATCTCTTACTGGCTCATGTGAGAAAATCAAGGCAGTGGGTTTGTTTAATGACAGACTAAATCTAAGAGGACATGTGAAGGAATTGATATCCTGACAATAACAACAGAGCCAAACAAGGTGCTTCAGCAGATCGATATATCTGCAGCTGTAGCTCCAGATTAATAGACTACTTGGTTCACCTGTTTGCAGAGAAATGGAGAATAATTACCTCCTTTATCTCTGCTGTTTCACTCGTAAGTATTTAATCCTCAATCCATTTTTCCCTCTAAGTGCTTTAACAATAAGTCACAGTAGGACATGAGGGGGAGAACCAGACCTGATGTTTGCAACACAAAAGCTGGTAAATGAAGCCTATGTTATTTACTGCCTTCTCACATAGACTTAAAAAATGTTGGCAGGGGGGGGGGAGGGGGATTGCAGTATACAAACTTTTCTCAATATTTTTTTCCCTTAACCTCCTTCCCTACTGCATCTTTATGACAAACATGTCATAAAGCCATGTCTAAAATGAATAAACACAGACATGCTGCATACCCACAGAAAGGTCAGAAACTGGGCTAAAAGCTCATAAAAAAAACGTATACCAATCCATCAAACCAGAAGAGCAGAAAACACAGTAACAGCGTAAACATGTCACCTGGACAGAACAGAATCCACAGATTCCAACGGTACCATTTTTATATCACTTTACGACCAAGATTCACAGATCCAGCCTCAAAATAAGAGCAAAACAACAACTGGCTTTCACAGCAAAGGTAAGACCGGAAACAAAAACGATTCGAATGAAGAACTACACTTCCCAGCATCCTTTGGGGACTATTCCCAGTCTGATTAGAGAAGGGTGAATGTCTGTGCGTCCTTTTGACATGCTAATGAAGTGATTCACATGTAAGCCAGAGAGCTATGGCGCTGCGTAACTGAACATGCTGCAGAGTAAGAGAGTTGTTGTTATGCTCCGCACAGGGAGCATCGACGAACAGCGAGTTTTCATACTTTTTTTGCTTTTTAATGGGACACTGTGTAGTATTTATGGGTTTATATAACCCAAAATATATATATTATGTGCTCTTGCATTGTCTAGTCGCTGTATAATAGTTTTTGTTGCATTTTCGTAGTGTTTCAAAAAGTCATGTAAAATAACATGGTCGCGGGCCGCAGTTGCATTGCCACTGTTAGCAGCGAGACGCCATGTTTCTACCGGAGCCTGTAAGGACAAACGCGAGAGAACAAATCAAGCGTCGCTTTAATTGTAGCAGAAGTCCCGCCTCCACTCTCTCCGCTTGGTCTGCTACGGCTGCGGTAGCTCGCCCTCTCCCTCGCCTCACGAACCTCATCTGCTGACACGGAGAAAGACGACGAGGACGACATATGACCGGCTGAGGATACCGTAGCGCTCAGGGAAGGGAGGGGGTGAGCAGAGGAGCAGGTCTTTGTTGTAAATTTCAGCCTCTCCTCTAGATGGCACTATAAACTACTTACATCACCTTTAATTCAAAAAGTAATTTGCATCAATAGTGACATGCAGTCAAACATCTAATGGGAATAAATCAGTCAAATGTCTTCATTGGCTGATCACTGATAATCATGGCTATCTGCTCAGTAACTGTCAATTGGAGGAGGTTCTATTGACTTAAACATGCTGGCAATACATTACTATACTAAAGGATGATAATGGAATTTAATACTAATGCTGAGCATACTACTTTTCTTAAACCCATAAAATGAGGTGAAATGAAAAGGCAGAGGTTGTCAGAGAAATAAATGTGGTTGTACGAGAGTAGGAAAAGAGAAAGAGAAAAGGAGATAAAGAGGATGAGAAGGAGCCAGTGCGTTCCTTCACATTTTTTCCAGAGGTTAGGGGGTTAGGTATTTCCATGAGTGGTGAGGCAGGCGAAAAACCCAAGGAGATCAATCAGGAGGCTCCGAGTGTCTGGCCTCTGTCCGGAGACTCCGGACAACATGGGGACAGCAGAGATCGATGAGGAGTAACGCCAACTGGCTGCTTCACCACAGGAGATGATACAATATAGACCGGAAAACACAGCACCGGCTGAAAGCCAGGGTGGAAAACAGTGGAAAGGTTTGATAGAGGGAAGTGAGACAATGGAGGGATGAGTGAGAAAGAGACATAAGAAACCAAGGGTGAATTCCAATTCCTTGCTTAACCCTCAATCTTAATCCTCAATCTCAAAAATGTGTGCTCCCTCTAGTGCAAGTGCTGTCCCGATTCTCAGAAAAATTACGTTGAGGGCCAAGTTTAAGGGCTGTATCGCCCTCAATATTGAGATTTTCCGAAACTACCCTTGGGAGCAAGGGCTACCCAGAATGCATTGCGTGTTTTCACATAAGAAAGATGGCGTCGGAAGCAGCGAAGCGAGTGCGATACACATTAAGTATTTTCTTTGTTAATAGAGATATAAAAATTATGAAAACCATTGTATTATCTTAGTTTAGGCCCATATTATGGATTACTGACGTCATTGTTATATGTCCGTGGTTGTGGTATTTGTATGAGTATCATCTTATAACTAACTGACAACCTAATAACTTGACTGACAGGTCGTAATAAATAATCGTGACGTAAATGTGTTCTTCTTCTTCTTTTTTGGAGTTGACGGACTGGCGCAGCTTTCGCGTTATTCTGCCCCCTACAGTCTGAAGACGTATCTGCATTTAAGGGGTGTCCCATTTCTAAGTGACAAAATAACCCTCAACACTTGGTTTTGAGGGAAAGTTAAGATTAAGGGTTGAGCTTGAGGATTAAGATTGAGGGTTAAGATAGGAATTGGAATTGGCCCCAAATGTGAGGTTTTTTTTAATCAATGTTTTTGACAGTAGTGCACGTTTAGCAATAAATACAGTATTCTATAACTTTGACAGATCTAGGACAGGATTTCAGTATACATTCAGTTAGGGTTCATTTTTGAGTTAGAATCAGACATATATATTCAGTCTGTGCTCTGTGGAAGTCACATCCATGTTCTGCCACTTTAAAAAGGAAGCATGCAGACAAAGACAAAAAGGCAACAAGGGAACTGTCTCCTGTAGGAAACTCCCAAAAGAAAACCTGAAACAAAACATGAAATCCCTCCATCTTAGATACTGCGTCCGTACAGGGAATACAGATGAAAGACAGAAATGTTCCCTCAGGAATGCAAATGAATCTGCTCCTTTCATCCGGGGGTCATACAAACACGCCCACACTAAGACCTGAGTCTCCAGTTCTATTACTCACACTCACTCCATGTATCTACTTTATCTACCTACCCATGATGCAATTCTATCAACTCTTCTTATCCTCCAACCATCAAATAAATGCCTGGGCAGAGGAAGATTCCACAAGAGAGTGAAAATGCCTATTTCTACCGTTTATTGTGTTTCAGTATGCTTCTAATCCCTGCCATGTTTCCATTGTCGAGTGGTTCTTTTGGTTTTTATTGTGCAGAAGAAACGTCTTTTTTTTTGTTTCCTGTTATCAAGTGGCAACAGGAACAGAACCCCCTCCTGTAAATCTGGCTTACACACAGTTATCTCCTACACACACTTTTACTGACTGCAGCACTGCCTTCTACAGCAAGGCCATTTTCTATGATCCATTTTCCTAAAAGCACCAAGGCATTTGACTATCAGCTCTGTCTGTTCTCCAGGCTCATTTCCTCACATGTAACACAGCAGAGACTACAGAAGTCAACATTTTAGTCATCATTTTTCTTTTAGACACTCGTCTCTCTCTACGAAGGAAAGTTAAAATTACCTTCCAGGTGGATTATACGCATTGTTTGTACAGTGCCAGGTTAACTTATCAAATTTTAAATTTGATGACCTAGATGATCCATTTCTGTCATACTCAATAAAGACTGATGAATCAATGATTTATAGTCCACTACATGGTTAATGTCACACAACGCAACACCACACAGAAACATACATGCACGCACAGACAAGCATTAGCATTTTTGTTAGCATTTTTTTTTCTGGGAAATGTGCATGTTCTGCAGGATGATGGTTCATGGTAAAGGAATTAAATTTTTGTTCAAATCGTATCTTTATCTTTTTTTTTCTCCCGTTCCACGTTGCAAGAGATTGTAAATCCTTGTGAGCCGTCAATCATCTGGTAATCTCCGTTCACTGTGATCTGACCACTCTATAGATGCTGTCGTGAGATTAATTCACTGTGATATCACGAGCGTCTTGATATACGAGATGCAAAAAATATATTCAAATGAATTCATATGAATACATTTCCCAGCCAAGCTGAGCTCTGGTCAAACGTCGATGTGCTTACGGACATAAAACATTGTGACACTTTGAAACATCATTTCATTTTACTGTTAGCACCTTGTATTTGTGGCCAAGAACTCCCTGACCTTCTGTGGCTGAATCAACACCGTGAGGTCTCAACATGAGTCTAAAAGAAAGTAACCCGCAGAGTGAGAGAAGGTTGAGAAAAAAGACAAAGATTTATTTACAATATTGTCCAATGGTATGACCTATAACACATCGGCCTTCACCCAGCATGACCTCAGCATTAAACTGAGCATAAACAGTCAGCTGGAAACCGCTCAGACCCAACTAATGCTGGAACATAACCTGCTGGTTGGAACCAAAGTGAGAGCAGCAGCAGTTTCAGTATAGTGCCTAAAAGGATCGAGGCTAAACCCTCAGTGTAATTCTTCTCCTACCAATGTAAGAACTAAAACTAAATGCTCTTAAAGCCTCAAAAGGTCATTAAGATGTGAATATTGTCAGGCTCAAAATCGGTTGTGGTTTCTGCACAACCGGTCACACCTGGCACAGAAACAAAAACAACTAGGAAAGCACTCGGAGAGCGCAGACCTCCGCCAAAGCAGCGCAATGCCGACAACATACACCCTCGCGGCGCGCCTGGGTCAGAGAGCGAGTGTTGTAACCAGTGATAGCGGGTACAGATCACGGCCAAAAGGTAATCACTTGTTCCTGGTCCCATTGCAGACATTACCTGAAAATTTCATTCAAATCCGTCCTGACTTATCGAGTTATGTTGCTAACAGACAGACAGGCAAACTCCGGCGAAAACATATACCTCCTTGGCGGAGATCAAAAACACATGTGCTCTCAAGGAAGATTATGGCAGCTCCAGTGCACAGTGGTTCACAGTGGTTATAGTTACAGATTTTATGATAATTTAGCCATTTAGCTGTTGTCAGCTTGGTGGCACCTGTGGCAGTGTGAGTGCACTCCAGTCAGATCAGCTGATGAAGCAAGTGTCACTTTCTCTGCAGTGACAGTAGTCTCTGCAATGTACTTAGCTTTGACTGTTGTGTGTGTCTTCCCACTTTAAAAGTATGTGAGTCTACAGTGACACCACCAGACCAGTTGGTCACAGACAGACAACAAATAGCATATATATATACAATAATAACCAGTTTTGGGTCATTTTTAATTTTATCCAAGTGTGTATTAATGGTCATTTACGCTGTGCATTTCTGTAAAGAAAGAAAAAAAACCTTGCAGCAGCACATCAGGGAAACACAGTCCAACTTGTTGTTATCATGGTGGTTAATACTGCAGTGGTATTATGGGCTTTACAGATTTGCACAGTGGGAAAAGACAAAAACGACACTTTATCAGTAGGATACTGAGGTGTCTATTTTGACAGTACTTCACGTTTGTCTGCACACACTCAGCTGTTGAAGCAGAGGAACAAACCCCAACTCTGTTACTATGAGGTCATAGGGAGTGTCACACGAATATGGAGCTGACGTCAGTGCTGGAGCCCTGTCTGGGAGTTTATTACAGACCCGCAGCTTGGATCTCAGTGTCTGTGACCCAGCACCAGGCTGACAAATGCCTAGGCGGCAAAAGCACTGAAGCATCCAGAGGAAAAACAATTTAGGACTAAACCTTTAGATGGCGTCCTCTAACATAGATGTCAACACCACCAAGCTGGAAAAATCAACATTTTAGGCTAATTCAAGCAGTTTGAAGTATTATAGGCTACATTCAAGGGCATAATTTATCAAGGGCAAATTAAGTGATGTATGGGGATGTGGGAGCTCATTAATAAAACTACCTACATAAAATTTTCCTTTGTTAATCCCAATCAACTTGAAAAATGTGCATTGCTTTGGCACAACTCATGATCCGCCCGAAATACTCCACAAACAATCGATGCAAATCCCTAATGAATATTGATGTGAAAAGAAGTCAGTATATTCACACTTAAAATCAGACAATCCTCAGTCCTCCCACCTGTCACATGCTGCCACCATCCTCACTTTTCAGCTGCTGCAGAGGCGCCACCACTGACTGTGAGTGGCAGTACAGCACACGGTCCACCTCAATTCTCTGGGATTTGGAGGAGAAGAACGTGATGGAGGGACAACACTGATGAAATATTCAGTGGGATTTGTCTTCACTGTGTTTTCACACTGTCTTCAAGCCTCTTTTTCTTTACGTGCGTCTTATGCATGAACTGTAAGTTCTTGTGTGGGAAAACAAAATCTAACCTCACCCCTGCTCGTGAACTGAGCAAGAACACAATAGTACTTTATTGCCAAACTCTGTTTTGGCTCTGGTTTTTAACTCTGTCATTCATGATGTAAACCTCACTCTCACTTATATTCTCTTAACCCACGGTTCAAGTGGTCCTAAGTGCCTCAGACATAATCGATCCCATTATCTAAAAGGTCTTGGTCTATATTTTAGATCTATTGTACTTAGGCCTTGTTTAGACTGCTGCCCATATCAGCATTTTATGGATATCCAGATTGAATCTAGCAGTGTGGTTAGGGTTAGGGTTAGGGATTTTGGCAGTCTGGACAGCTGAAAAACACAATTTTTCCAAAGGGGAAACATATGGCGGTGATTTCTAATGTGATTCTGATCAGATTTTTAAAGATCTGTTTCAATCTGAATGTCTAAGATAGGATTTCAAAGTGTTTTCCCCCGAATTCCACTGAATGTGTATTTGTCGCATTACGGAAGGAATATGTAATCTTCCACACACTTGGAATGAGTTGCGTACCATTCTGTCGTTGTTCCCATAGAAAATATGCTTTTGTGTTCCAACAATAACGTAGATCCGGAGAGACAGAATGAATGTGAAACATTCAACAAAAAAAGATTGGATCGATCACTTCGCAATATATAATGTGAACAGCTTGAACTGCTGGTCAAGAAGATCAGATTCTGATGGGATATTCTTACAAATCCAATTTGGGCTGTGGTCTAAATACAGAAAATAAGATAGAGACAGTCAGGTTGGCAGTGGAGTCTGTGATCAAGAAACAAAAATGAACCAAACACTTTGCAAGCCAGTACATGTCCATGCACATTAATTCAAGCTACAATCGTAATTCAACTACATCATTCAATTGGACTCGTCCCAGTACACAAGCACAAGTGGGGAATCAATTTATAGATTCAAGTGTGTCCACCTCCAATCTGGTAGGTGGTTACATGCCCCCCCTTTCAGATTGTTACCTTTAAGCTGTTTCCTGTTTAGCTAGTGGCTAATTGTTAGCATGTTGAGCACCATTCCAAGGGTGAATTCCAATTCCTTTCTTAACCCTCAATCTTAACCCTGACAGACTGGACGCAGCTTTCGCGTTATTCTGCCCCCCGCAGTCTGAAGACGTATCTGCATTTAAGGGGTGTCCTATTTCTAAGTGACAAAATAACCCTCAACTCTTGGTTTTGAGGGCCGGTTAAGATTAAGGGTTGAGCTTGAGGGTTAAGATTGAGGGTTAAGATAGGAATTGGAAATGGTCCCAAGTCTCCTTTCCATTGATCAACTTGAAATATTCAATTGTTAAATAAGACAGATCATAACATTGGTCTCCTAGTCTGTCAAACCAATGTACTGGCCTTGATTTTGCCGAGCTCCTTCTATTATTTCTCTGTTTTCGCCATGGTTGGGAGCTGAGCTGCATGCACAGAACCACCAGGCCAGTCTCTGGTCAATCTAAACATAGAGTATACATGCGATAATGATTTTACTCCCAATAGCAATATTTGGTCTTAAAACATTTCATTCAGAACCATTGTAGTCACACTAACATGTATTTTAAAAACTCTGGTTTTAGTCAGACTACTGCAATACTTTTTTGAATGTACTGAGTGAGAAACTTGAGAGAAGTGGAGAAAGACTAAGAGTGTGAGCTCTGACATCCTGGTGTGGTGTTCTTCAGCTGATGTACCAAATGCCTCATGGGAGATCCATTTCCACTTGGCTGAGCGCTGATCCAATCAGCCAGCAGGAGAGAGAACTCTGTCAACCAAATGTCAGACATGAGGACACTGACTCACCACCTGGATTTATCATCCAGAAATGCTTGCAGACTGTCTTGTTTAAATCTGTGACCACATTTTAAAATACTCAATTAAACGTAATGGATACTTGGAAAAACTGAACCATGCCCCAGTAATCTCCATGATCACATCTAAATATCAGATTGAGCAATCACACCATGACTCTAATCCCTGCGTTTGGGTCCATTTACAGATTACATGAACCCTGAGACCCAGAAGTGTATCATCATCATCACAGCCACTCCTGCATGCTGCATAATCCAGTTGATTGTGTTGCTGACAAGTCATGTGTATTTACTAGTCTGTCCGTGCTCCCTGCTCCACATCACTCTCAGGGAAGTCTCCCACTGCCACTGCCAGCTTTGTTCCACCTCCCATAAACTTTAAGCAAGGCCAGAGCAATGTAGGGCAGCCATATTTACAGCCCTGGAAGCAATTGGAGGTTAAAAATGAGGCCTGGCATCTGTGGTTTATGAGCTGCTGCAAAATTGCCACTATGATTAAAATCTCCGTCAGGTGAAAGACAATGGCACAGCCCCCTTTTGCTCAGCCCTGCTGTGAAAGACCTCTTCACACTCTCCTCAGCCTCATATGCAAGCCTTTATTCTGGCTAACTGGCCTTTTATTGCCCGCTGTCTTATTAATGTCTGTGAAAGTGCAGAGTGAGAGTAGTTGGCCCTCTCTGTGTGTGTATGTGTGTTTGTGCATATGGGAGAGGTTTTAAAGAAATAAAAATGTATCAACCCAGAAATATTGTTTTATTTTTAGTGGTTTAAATCTCAAAAAATGACCAAAATCTATGCTATAATATTTATTTCACATGTTTAAATGTACATATGACTGAACGTGGATATACTGTAACACATGGAATGAGAAGTTCAAACATTTAATTACCAATAATACCATTTTTATTTTTATTTTTTGATTGCATTGTATTGCTATTAAGACTCTAGTTTTTCTAGTTTTTGCTAATTCTTCCAGGGTTGTCACAAAAGCAGTTTTGTTGTGTTGGACAATAGCGTGCTTCAGTCTTAAAGGAATTGTTAAAAAAATGCAGAATTGAGCATTCAAGTATTCTTGCTCAATTGTCCGATAAAGACATTCCAGTTGAATCTACAGTTTGTCATCATATAAAGTGGATGAAACATGTACATGGGTTAATTTAGAGAAGAAAATCCAATATTAATCTGTATTATATGGGACATGTTATTGATTGGTGTCACACGGTGTTACTGAAACTTTATCCCGTGATGTGCAGAAAAATGTTTCAGATACCCAGGATCAGATACATGAAATATGAATGTTACAATTTCGTAGAAGGAGTTTCAAAATCGGGCTCCTTAATTATTTTTATAGTTCATTTCCTGAACTGCAGTATGTGGATCATCTGTTCTCAGTAAAGATTAGATTACGTAGTTCAATCAAGTTTAAATTTGAAAAGCACTTAAAAACTCTGTCAAATCATTTGACTTTGCACATTGTAAAAAAAAAAAAAAATGAGCGAAGAAGGGAAGATAATTATAGCTGATGTAATAGGGTGGTATCAGTGGAAGTATGAAGAATGAGGGGGGTTTGGTGATTAAACCTGATAAGATATTTCATTATACCCTCACAGAAAGTATGAGAATAACCTTCCTGTTTTAGGAGAAACTTTAGTCATCAAAATTCAGATCACCTCCGTGTTTTCATAGATTGCTCTGTCATCAGAGACTATTGGACAGAGATACATAATGCCCTGCAAGACTGTTTTGAATGTAAAATCCACCTGGATATTAAGACTGTATATTTTAGACACGTACGTCGTGAAATCGTAGAAAGAAAAGAGGTGAATATTTCATGGATACACTACTGGTGGCTTGAAAAGTCTATAACTTGGTTATCCTTTTAGAAACTGGGGTATAGAAATCTGAATGCATGGAATGAACATTAAAGCGGACCTAGACCGGAAGTTCCAATTAACGCTGTTTTTTAGTGTGTATCTGCATCATTACCTTGTTTATGAAGCCCTGAAGGTTCTAAACAAACAGTTCAGCCACTGCTGAGAACGATGTGTTTTATTGTAATCTCGGGCTCAGCGAGATCTCTGAAAAAACCCAGTCCGGTTACGTAAACACCGGTTATCCTGAACAGCAGTTCCTCCTGCTCCGGGCACTAGTCCGGGCACATCCGGTTGCGTACATTGAACCGCAGAAGAAGAATAACGTCCGGTGTGGAGGTGTTTCACGAGCGACAGTGTCTTCTGACTCTGGGTCAAAGTCATAAAAGGGATTGCGGCGGGGAGTCGTCGTGACAAGGCTATTTTTAAACATTGTTAAAACAATGTTTTGATAATGAGGAGCAGTGCATCCACCGTTCCAGATGGGGGAGCTGCGCTTCTGAGAGCTGGTGTGCTGAATATGTCACTTCCGGGTACTGGCCAATCACAAGACTCTGTCTTCTGGGTGTGAGAGTTGAGTCTCAAATCTCGTGGCTGGGAAACACCGTCAGAAAAGAGGATTTCTATCGGCTCGTTTACAGCAACTAGGAGGTTTTTGACCATAAAAACAAGTTAATGTATGTAAGTAGACCTCCATAACTCACATACATGTGCAACAGGACCACTCTATGTGAGCTTTAATAAAAATGTAAACAATCCATTCACTATCTACCACTTTAGCCACATGAGGGTCGCGGGGAGCTGGAGCCAATCCCAGCTGATATAGGGTGAAAGGCAGGGTAGATGAACAACCATTCACTCTCACACTCACACATCATACTGTTCATTTAGAATGTCTAATTAACTCCACACAGAAAGATGTCAGTGGAGGTTCTCAGTCATTGAAGTCCACACAGAAAGTCCCTCGGTCGGACCGGGGTCGCAAATCCGGATCTACTTGCTGTGAGGCATCAGCGCTAGCCACCACGCCACCGTGTGGCCCACCATTTATACAATGAGTAAGCTACATCATATTCATACTTATGTTCTAAAATCCAACAATGTACAACTACAACAACTACTACTAGTGATGCTCTGACCTTTACCTTCTGACAAACACGATGGACAACCCTAATTTATGAAGATATTGTGCCGAAATAAAGTTACAAATATTTTGCATCCTCACTTAGTGGGCACTTCAGCTCTTCCCACAGATTGAGATTTGACTTGTTGTGGTGGGTGGTATAATGTGTGACTGATGTGAAAGCAAAGACTCTAGCAGTTTAGTAGAGGGGGAGTGTAATGCAGGTCTTTTTTCTGTAAATAAAATACACAGATTAGCAGCTGTGTGGGTGAACAAGTATGATGTCAATGTCTTGCAATCACAAACTCTCACAAAAACGCTCGCTTCAATAAGGAGGAATAATCGGTAACCCACTGGACCGTTGTGTCAGGGATCTATGTTTCAATATAAACTTGTAAATTGCGGTATTATTATTCTGTTTTATATACAGTAACCCCTCACATTAAATTTCTCTCCGGCTTGACACCATGCGTGCCCTGAGTCCATATACTGCAATAAAACAACACCTCGGATTTCACACATTACACTGACATGGCAGAGTGGTGGAGAGAGGAAGCGCCAGTGTGTGCTGTGGGGACATTTGAGTTTAATCAAACGGAAGAGAATTATTAAACAAAAAAGGTCACTGTCAGCAAGCGTCGTTTGGCACGCATCACACTTTCAATATGACCGCACATCTGCAACATCATCGCCAGGCAATATCACTGTGTGGAAGCAGGACAGCTGAGCATGTAATGCCACAATCCAAAAGGCAACAGTCTCTCACTAGTGCCTACACACACACACACACATTCACACACACACCACTGGTTCAGAGAGACACACAAAAATAACAAGGGCAGTGGGGGCGTTTATAGTGAGATGTGGGCTTTCGTCACCTTGATAAAACGCTCAACCCACGTAACAAATTACTCTTGCACATTTTTCAATAAAATATTCACCCAATACACAAGGAATGCACATACATGGAATATTTTTTCTTCTAGGTGAGATTTTTTTTTAAAAGAAAAAAGATTGCTTTTGAATTATACAGTGTTTTTCACTACATGAACTCATCTAAAATCCTCCAGAATAAAATGCCCTGGACCAAAAACCTGTGACCAAAACAACCCCCAGCTACAAATGGAACTGTGGGCTGCCTGTATTGTTGCATCCCTTAATCCATACTGCCACGGCTGAAAACGCGCGTCACACAACAAATCACGTTCACTGGACGTGCTCATGCTGGTGTAAAGACGAAACAGACATTCCTCTCTTTCGGTTCCAGAAAACACGTCTAACGTGAAACAACATAAAAAGCTAACAAACAAAAAAAAACAGGTGAAACTGGAAGTTATCTCTCATAGCTGAATGAAAGCAAAATGTGCTGCCAGTCAGACAGTCGGTGGACATTTTACCCAATACAGTCTGAACTCTTTGTGCATGTTGTGCACCGTATTGATCCACTGACAACCGTCATTACAGCGGGTCAGGTTACATCAGAGATAAAGCAGAGCAGAGCCACAGCTCTGCAACTCTCTGCTCCACTCTAATACATGAATGATAAGCATATCAGGATTGATGCAGTTAAAGGTGAAGTAAGTAGTTTATAGTGCCATCTAGAGGAGAGGCTGCTCTCCTCAAACTGCTCCTCTGCTCACCCCCTCCCTTCCCTGAGCGCTACGGTATCCTCAGCCGGTAAAATGTCATCCTCGTCGTCTTTCTCCGTGGTGCGGGCGTACGGTCAGGTACTGGTGTGTTACACCACCGCTGTAAAAATATGGTGTGGTCCTCCATTCTAAACGCGTAAAAAGATCCGCTCTCAGCCTCGTCTCAGCGCTCGTTTTTGTTCTCTCGGGTTTTGTCTATACAGGCTCCCGTAGAAACATGGCGTCGTGGCAATGCCACAGCGGCCCGCGACCATGTTATTTTACATGACTTTTTGAAACACTATATAAAAAAAAATATTATACAGCGACTAGACAATGCAGGAGCATATAATATGTATACAAAAGTGGAATTTTGGGTCATATAAACCCATAAATACTACGTAGTGTCCCTTTAAAGTGGTATACAGAGTATACATTCCACTACATATTAACACAAAATAATATCCATATATAAGGGTCTGCTCATACGTTGCACACATGTTTATTCAACATAAGTGGCACAAGTGTTTGTTTATCTCCAAGTCAATGTTAATGACTCACAATCTCCTCCTCTTTTCTGTCTCTTTTCTCCTCCAACCTTTTTGTTTCCCGTGAAGCCTCATCCCTCTATCTGTGCCTTCATCATTCATCCCTCTCGTCAGGAACGTCAGATGAAAGGAAGGACTAAAGAAAATCAATCTCCGGCAGACAGGGAGAGGATGCACACACACACACACACAGCCCATGGACACACATCCCACATACATGTTCACTTGTTGGTACCAACAGGCATAGGAACCAAAAAAAACAAAAATGTGTTCTGCCTGTCATATTGTCTGATAAATTGGTAACCATCTGGAGGCTCCCCTGGAGGTGAGGATGCGCACAAACACACCCAACAACACTCACAACTTTTGACAGAGTAAATCTATTGCAGGTTTCATCCTGAAAAGCAGGTGGCCAGAGAGATATGACACATCTTCCAAAAAAAAATAAAACCTCTCAGTCGGTTTGTGTAATTGCCAACCCTGACACACTCTGTCAACTATTTAAGCTGCAATTTTGGTGATTTGCAAGCAAAAAACAATTTTCTCCACAGCCAAAGCCTTTCACCAACATAGGGAGACATTTAATTACTTCCCCTACAGGAGATCACACTCCTCTTCCTCTCAACCCCTCTTTACTTCTGATCTACTCTTGTTTCCATCCATCATTTCACGTCTGTTCTTTCCTCCGGTGTTATTTTCCCTTTCCCTTGAATATGCGGTCAGTTTAACAATGCCTGTTTCCTCTCTGATGTCATTGTTTTCTCAGTCTATTTGACAACAAACAAAAGAGGTGAAGAGAGAAGATACATTTACAAGGCTCTTATCGGAAACATTAGAGGAGCTCACCGCGAAGGAGGAGGAGAGCACGTACTCCTGACACGTTAATCATATACTGTAAATCACTAGTCTCTATCTGTCCCTTTACTCAATGTATCTGTCTAAGAGACACACGCTGTGTTTAACTTGTCTTTGGCTGTCAGGCCGGAAACATGGAAACACGGACTACAGCTTTGACCTTTGGCACTGACATTAAATGTTAGTGAAGGTTTGTTCTCACTGCACTGGAGTGGCCACATTTTGACTGAATGTGTCAATTATGTTACGTTGGATTCTGAATGAGCAGCTGAGTGTAGTGTAAGGGTGAATTCCAATTCCTTGCTTAATCCTCAATCTTAACCCCCAATCTCAAAAATGCGCGCTCCCTCTAGTGCAAGTGCTGTCCAGATTCTCAGAAAAATTAAGTTGAGGGGCGAGTTTAAGGGCTGTATCGCCCTCAATATTGAGATTTTCCGAGACCACCCTTGGGAGCAAGGGCTACCCAGAATGCATTGCGTGTTTTCACATAAGAAAGATGGCGTCGAAAGCAGCGAAGTACGGAGCCCCCGAAGTGATATGAGAAAAAAAAATAAAATTACTCTCGAGTTTCCAAGTCGAGATCTCGAGTTTCAAAGTCGAGATCTCGAGTTTCCCAAGAAAATTAAAAAACAATGTTTTTTAAAAAAATGTTGTAAATGTGTTCTTCTTCTTCTTCTTTTTTGGAGTTGACAGACTGGACGCAGCTTTCGCGTTATTCTGCCCCCCACAGTCTGAAGACGTATCTGCATTTAAGGGGTGTCCCATTTCTAAGTGACAAAATAACCCTCAACACTGGGTTTTGAGGGCCAGTTAAGATTAAGGGTTGAGCTTGAGGGTTAAGATTGAGGGTTAAGATAGGAATTGGAATTGGCCCTAAGAAAAGAAAATAATGATGTCCTGTGTATGGGTGTGTGTGCAAAACTATCTTTAATGTAACATTTGTTACAGTGTGGTTTTTGGACAAAGTGACAGCCCCCGGTCTCAAACCAGTAGTCTGACCATTCTCCTCTGACCCGTGGCACCAAAATGGCATTATCTCTCATAGAACTGCTGCTGTGAATTGGACACTCTAAATTGACCGTAAGTGTGAGAGTGAGAGTGGATGGTTGTTTGTCTCTATATGTGGCCCTGCGATGGACTGGCGAACTGTCCAGGGTGTGACCCGCCTATCGCCCAATGTCAGCTGAGATAGGCACTGCACCCCCGCGACCCTCTGGTGGAGGATAAAGCGGTAGATAATGGATGGATGGATGGAGAACTGCTGCTCACTGGATGTTTTATATTCTAACAGCAGTTTCTGATACTCAGACCAGCCCACTGTCACCAACAACCATGCCACACTCTGATGTCTGCGCTGGACTTCTGCATCTCATCTTCACAGTAGCAACATGCATCTTGTTGCAATGTGATTGGATGATTAGTTATTTGCCTTAACCAGCAGTTGAACAGGCCGAATAAAGTGACAGGTGAATATAAACACAGAGACAAACTGAGAGGTCAAACGTTGCTGCAACAAAGTAGTGGTAAATGTGTATGTAAATTATAGATGAAGAGAAATAAGTTTATAGCTAAGCAGAAATATCTCAAGGGTGAGTTGTGTTGACACGTGCACACACACGGTTGAAAGGATATAATATAGTGCTTCTCAAGTGTTATACATAACTATAAATGGTGCTCAGTCATATCCCCTACAGATCATAAATCCAAATAAGCACTCCTCATAGCGGCGAATTCTATCTCCTATATTGTAATTGCGATGATTTAGAGCATGTTTACTATCCAAGTATGAACACAGTTTATCTAAGTGATCATTATTTAAAGCAAACCAAATCCATCATTCGTCGTTTAGGAAAACAAATGAAGCCATGCTATTAAAATTCATAAAGAGTGCTCCATAAACTTTCTGACACATTTTAGCGGCTTCAGCAGAATGCTAACGCAATGCGCAGCTGAACATTTTGGGGGGGCTTTAATGCACAAGACCGGCTCATCCCGAGAGCTGCTTTTCATTTGACTGTTACGGGAGAGAAGACCTAATGCTATCAAGCAGGTTTGGAGAGGAGAAGAGGAACGTTCAGCCGCTTTCCCTTCATGACTCTTATCTCTTCAAGCACATTTCCTAAAGCTTTCACTTAAATCGATTTTTGAAGACGACTGCATTTTATGAAATAAGATACATCGTCTTCTCCTCTTTGCCTATTCCCTGTGGCTTGTCGACAGCCATACAATGCTATGGTAAGAATTTGGGTTTACTGCGCATAAGTCCCATAAGTTGTGTGTAGTGGATATAGTAAATTATGTGTATAGGAGTGTGGTACACTGCACACTTTTTATCTCACTACCAAATCTTCACACTGTGGTTACTATGGCACATGCAGTCCAGAAATCGGTTGGACTGTGATATATTAAAGGTCACATAGAGTGGTCCTGTTGCACATATATGTGAGTTATGGAGGTCTACTTACATACA
Organism: Microchirus variegatus; assembly: GCF_963457635.1. Taxonomy (NCBI): domain Eukaryota; kingdom Metazoa; phylum Chordata; class Actinopteri; order Pleuronectiformes; family Soleidae; genus Microchirus; species Microchirus variegatus. The sequence continues at coordinate 27,257,228 of NC_139809.1, forward strand.
TTAACTTTGACCCGGAGTCAGACCCAGAGTCAGAAGACAATGTCGCTCGTGAAACACCTCCACAACGGACGTTATTCTTCTTCTGCGGTTCAATGTACGCAACCGGATGTGCCCGGACTAGTGCCCGGAGCAGGACGATCGGCTGTTCCGGAGAACGGCTGTTTACGTAACTATAACGGGATTTTCAGAGATCTCGCTGAGCCCCGAGATATCAATAAAACACAGCGTTCTCAGCAGTGGCTGAACTGTTTGTTTTGAACTTTCAGGGCTTCATAAACAAGGTAATGACGCAGATACACACTAAACAACAGAGTTAATTGGAAGTTCCGGTCTAGTTCCGCTTTAAAGCAAAACACACTTCATGAGGGACACCATAGTTATACTGGGTAGGACGCCCCATTGCTCTCAACATTGCCTCAACTCCTTATAAAACAAATTTCACGACATGAATAAATTCTGTGTTCCCTGTTGATATTATTGCACCACATCATTTTCAACTGGAAAGCTGGCAACCTCCCACAATAAAGTGACACACACGTTCAGCAATAATACTCAGGTAAGCTGTAGCATTCAAATGATGATTGAGGCACCGACCATGGCCAGGAAACAGTGCCAACAGCTGCTTGGACTGGTGACATTAGCAAGGTTGGGTCAATGGGTTCATGGCGTTTACACCGAATTCAAAGAGCGTCCTCCGCCATCAGAGTAAAAACCTACCAGCTTCTGTATGTGGCTGTCAGGAATGGAACCCAAAATGGTGGTCTACTATCACACAACCATTTTGTATTGCACAGTCAAAGATACTGCTCTGCTCGCCACAGTTGTTATCCAAGTTCCTGTCAGCTCCAACAAGTCTTGCCACTCAAGAGCTCAAAAAAAGAAAAGAAAAAAACATGACTCTTGAGACGGCTGTGAGTGAAAATCCCAGGAGATCATCCGTTTCAGAAAAACTCAAATCAGCATGTCTGGCACAGTCAAACTCACAGCGATCATATTTCATTGGGATATGAACATTAACTTATATAAAATATAAAACAGCGAGCGCATGTCTAACAAATATACTGATGTCCTTCTAGACCAAAATCTTGGGTATTTAAAATAAGATCCCTATAGTTTGCCATAGCTTGATTACAGCTAAATCACATGGTTAATCTCTTTGAATTATCCCTACTGCTCCTGAATCTTAATTGTGTTATCTTGATTCACTCCACATACAGCAGCTTCTCGGGGATTTCCTTTATAGCCCTGTGTAATGATCCTCTCTAGCAGGGAGAGAGGCGGGAAAAAGCTTTTATTACCAAAATACTAATAACCGATATATCTCATTAATCTGTGCATCTATTTACAGCTCCTGCTCATCTGTGATATCAAATGACATCAAAAATTCCACCAAGCCAAAAAAGCAATGCACATTTAATTATACCAGACTGTGTGCTGTCACAGCCTGAGTCTTTGGAACTTCAGGTAGTTTTATAGCTAACTAAGCCTCAGGCAGGATACTACTTCAAGGTAGACGGTCTGTCAACGTGAATGGCAAGTGAAGGGCTGGAAACCTGGTCGGCTGAGGCTGAGAGAGGGGGTCGGATAATGAATTGCATGCCCAGAGGCCAAATGAGAAGTGGTGCATCTTGAGAGAAACAAAACATTTAAAAGTGCTGATGACTGCAACATAATGTCCCAATAATAATATAGTCATACAACACTACTCTAGTCTTTTACCTGGAGGAAGGTCTACTGATTTGTCTCGTCACAAATACATGATGTGATGTGCAGGTTAACTGCTGAATTTATATTTTCTTTGCTCCTCCCTCCTCTTTCTCTCCCTAATTAAGCACTGTTGTATCCCTGCTTGGGTTTTCAGTCACTGTTAGTCCTTTCTGGTCTCCGATTGGCTGAAGTGGCCCGAGTCTCTGTAGACTTTGATCAAATTTGCAGCGTGCTGTAAATGAGATCTGTGTCTGTGACGCACCAGGGAGAAATCAGTGGGCCGTGTCTTTGAATATTTCCCACTTGGCAACTGCTGATCACAAATTGACCAAGAGCAATTAGCCGTGACTCGCAGACCTGATCAGAGAGTGGATTGTCATTGGAAGTCGCGCAGTATCAACTAGACTTTAGCAAACTGGTAGAACAGACACAGTACACATTTACACACAGAGCTCGGTACAGATGTGAAAAACGTTAGGAAAAGACAGCAGTTTGTCAGTATTTCCAGATGCTTGCAGGAACTAAAGGAGCTAGTAATGTATCCACAAAGTTGGAGCAAACGTATTTTGTAGGAAATGATCTTTGGGTCCAGAATTTCTGTACCAAACCACAAAATTGAGCCACAGTTATGATAAGTACTGCTGCATGTACCATGTACTAATGATCATTGACAGTGTATTGACTGTATGTAGCAGGGGTGTGATTTTTTTGTTGGCCTGAAAATGAGCCTCACATGAATCATACAGATCTGAGTTTTTTCGCATAGGGCTGTCATAATTTGATTAAAAATCTATATTTATTAGTGCTGGGCACGGTAACGGCGTTATAACGCATGACGGGTCTTCTTGACGACTGACCGGAAAAAGACGCGCGCATGTTTACGTGCCTCCCGATTGTTAAAATTAGCTTTTCGTGCCGCGGTCCAGGTCGTGCACCGGAGTCCAGGCACCATTTACCAGTTAGCTCCGTTAGCTCCTTAGTGTCGTTTAGCGTGCCTACAGTGGAACTGGAGCGGTCTGTTTATTAAAGGAAAAGAGCAGCGCTACAAATAACCAGCGTACCTGTGTACGGCGTGTGCGTCTGTATTTAAAGTTTAGTGTTAGTTTAGTTGCCATGGAAACGCGTCATGCGTTAACGCCATATAGTTCCCAGCATTATATTAGAAATAATTTTTAATGATTTTTTTGTTATCATGTAATATTCGTGGTACATTTAGGTGACCAGTAGGGCTGCAATGATGAATTACTCGATTTTAGAGAGGTGTTTTTTTAACAATTAAGCGTTTTTTAGTTTCTTAAATGTGAATATTGTCTGGTTTCTTTGCTCCATTTGCCAAAAAAATAATTAAAACTAGATTCCAGGTTTGATAAACACTGATCAATATTTTAACTATATTTTATGGACAAAAAAATATTTGTTTTTCGTATTTTTGAAACAATACAATGCCGTCGTGTCATGGTAGGTGCACTGTATATTTTCCTTTTTTTTTTCCTTTGCCAATCACACCCCTGATGTAGTGTATTCACAGCTATGGCAGGAAGCAGGACAAGGTGCTATAACTAAGCTGTAGATAGGTAACATTTATACTAGGAGAAAATGGTCCCTTTCGAGTTTCTTCTTCTACACATTTACTTGTATGCATATTTTTCTTCTTCATCCCTAATTTTTCAGTATGGAAGGAGCCATTTTGGAGCACTAATCAGTGGGTGCAGAGAATGATAAGACTGTTCTGGGACCTCATTTGTAAAGCTTGCATATACACAAAAGATTTGTAAAAAACAAACTTGACAGGAAGCATGCGGCCCTTTATGGAAACTCTGACACATGTACACACACGTTTATGGGAGAGAGGAGAAACTGCGTCTCTGATGGCAGAAGGATGAATGACCAGCAACTGTTGACATGACACCACTGTCTAAGAATAGATTCCATTATTACAGCTTACAAGAACAATTTGTTTCCACACAAGGACAAATAAAAACAAATAATCAATAACCTGCTTGACTGATACTCCCTGAAACGCACCTTTCATACACACCCAAAGAAGAATGTTGTAAGGCTCTCGGCGTGAAGACTAGCAGAGCCGATTGTGATTCATAAAGAGAAACTGGCATAGGACGTGCATGATCTTGGTTTTATAAATCCAAATACTTTTTGCGTAAGCAAATCCTGTGTTTCATACGTACGCCAACTTTTCAGGCGTACGTATGCACACTTTTATAAATGAAGCCCCTGGATTGTAATTGTTGCATTGCTGATGAGCTCCTCCACATTCAAATAAGCAATTGTTGCTTTGTCAGAGGGATTTATGAGGGGTAAATGTGTTTAGGCAGGAATATAACATTGTTTGGTCCAGGGTTTGTGGGAGGGAGAGAAGGAAGAAAGGAATAAGTTAGACTTACCGCTGCATCATCCTCCCTACTATCGCTGGTGTCCTCGCTCTTGTGGTGGCCGGCTGAGGAGCGCGTGTCCCTCTTACGGCTGGCGTCCGTCCCTTCCGTCTGTCTCTCTCCATCTGGGCCAAGGTGAAAACACATGGACACTGCTTAGAAAGCCAGCAAGCGCTGTTAACATCACTTCTGTCACCTTCAATATCATCCTCATTTTCATCATCCACCTCAACATTTTTGTCATCATCATTGGTATCGTTGAAACTCTGACAGTTATTATATTATATATATATATAAATTATTAATAATCTCAAGCTATGACTCTTTTTTTCTAGACAGATAAAACTTGCTGGAGCTGTTCAAATGTGGTAATGACACAGATGGATTATGGGACTTTTGCTGCACAGTGACGACATTTGTCTTGGCCAGGAGAGGACAATCAGAATTTAAATCCACTGACTCATTATAAATGGGTGAGTGCTTGTTTTATTCTGTGCCTGGCACAGGACATATGGTGAGATCTGCCCCTTCCCTCTGCGCTGCCAGCTAAACAACACCCACACCTACATACTTAGAAACACAGACACACACACAATCTGGGCACAACTGAGTACAGAGTCGTAACAGGATATTCAACGTTTTATGAGGCCCAAGTTATCAGGAGCCACAAGGATAAAAGAGATCCTCGTAAAGATTCCCATGAGGTCTTCTACCTATTTGTGGACTTTTATTTTCTAAAAAAAAGAAAAAAAAGAAAAAGGAATCCATACACTATTCAATTCAATTCAATTTAATTTAATTTACCCCGTACTGCATTCGACCCCCTCTGGCTGACATGGTTCACAAATGTACACCCCCCCCCCCCCCCGCAGGTGAAATGGGCTGCCATAAAAGGTGGCGTCTGTGCCATTGACTGGCCTATAAAGAGTGTGGTGAGGAGAGGGAGGGCACATTGTGGTGTCCCAAATGCATTATGGTGAAAGTGGTTCATTACCGTCTGCTGAGCAGAGGTGGCTGGAGTGTATGCACATGCATACAGCTATGCAAGGTTGTGCACACCCACACACACACACACACGATGGGATGGGTTGTGATTAAAAGACAGAATGGGGAGAATGAGTGGCCATAAAGCATAATGAGTGCTAATGGTTTTCCAATATGTCCCCTTAACAATGACTCTGAGTGGGCTGAATTAGATGGGGGGGCTCTGGGGTAAGTGGTCCATGTATGTGTGTGTGTGTGTGTGTGTGTGTGTGTGTGTGTGTGTGTGTGTGTGTGTGTGTGTGTGTGTGTGTGTGTGTGTGTGTGTGTGTGTGTGTGTGTGTGTGTGTGTGTGTTTGTGTAGAGGGGATTGATGCAGTCAAGGAGAACAGAAAAGGCAGACAGGTTGTACATGCTCACTTATCATTCATGAACATGAGGCCGGGGCGGTGAAAATGGGAGACAGATGAAATACTGTGAAAATCAATCAAAGCCACAAACACACACACAGAGACACACACACACACAAAACAGTGACAAAAGTGAAAAGTTATTTCAGGTACAACTTGTTCTGCATCTCATGAACACAAACTGAGTAGGTGATTTGTTTTTCTCATCTGTTTGGTTATATCATCTTGCCCATCTCCTTCAATTCACTGCAATTTCCTCATCTGCACAGAACTGTAATAAAATTTTTTATCTGAAAAAATCATCAAAAGTCAATCATTTACTGCTTGTCCTCTCTCTCTTGCGCACGCTCTCTTTGTAAGGGCATATTGTGATGTATTTTTTCCGGCTCTCATCCACTTGAGGAAAAGTGCAGTGGAGAGGTCATCCCAACTCCACAGACAAGAAAGGGGAACAAAAAACATAAAAAATGGGGAAGCTTTCAGTGCCATTTTCGTGTCAAACAAGGGAGGATGAGCCACTAGGAAGTGTGCGCTGAAAGCTGTCAGCCCGCGGTCCGTCTCAACACGGACAATCTAAGCACGGTCTCTGGGGTCGATCGAAGCGCCGCCGTCAAAAAGCCAACACCAAAGAACTTTGTTTCACTTTCAAGCTGTACTGTCCTTCCATTGTCAAGTCAAACATTTGCTAAGTGTTGATGTGACATGATGTAGATTTTGTCAGCGCTGCTTCAAAAAAATTGGCTCGGCAAGGACACTCGAGGACAGGAGATCCCCTAAAAATGACCACAAGCTCAGCAGCAAGTTAATGTCTTCGTTGTGGTGTATATATTTAGTCATTCCTCTGTGTGCACACTGCATGAGTCACTGCACGAATCAACTGGCAGCACAATATCTCCCTTTAAGCGTTTATCTGGGACTATTATGAGCAGGCTGCGTATCAGGGAGAGAGACTCTGCTCTTTGCCTCATTTATAGAAGTTACACCTTAATTATGAACAAGCAAATCAGTTCCTCCTTGGAAAGGAAATTAGCGTTTTTTTATTGTCAAAGAATTGAGGGGATCTTCAAACAACCATTTTACATTTCAATGTATATATATGTTGTGTTTTACATGTTTGAGAAATATTAAAGTCGTATGGATAATCAAACTGACTGACTGGAATTAGTCACTGGGTGATTGAATCAACCCCTCAACACAATCCTCTTCTTTGATATTGCATAATTGTATTTTCTGTGCCTGCATTACTCCTCCTTATTCTTCTATTACATCATCTCGTATTGCATTAGCCTGTTTTACTGTTTTTCTTTCTGAAATTGCTAAAAAAAAAAAATATCATGCTTCCATTGTGCCGTGTTGTTTCCTTTAACTCCTATTTGTTAATCCATTCCTGAATGAAAATGTGGTCAAGATATCACTTTTAGTTGCAATATATGTTGATAGAAAATGTCAGCCATGCAAGAAACATCTGGACTTAAAGTAGAATTTACTTTTCAATCATTTGTCTTTCTTTTTTGGTTGCTCAAGTTTCAAGAGTATAGTGGGTATAACATGACATTAACTTCCTTATTTTCTGGTATAAACACGGACTCTTTTGTGTCCACTAGTCCTCGTGGGGAACAAAGATCTGTCCTAATGAGGCAGAACCTAATTTCTGAGCAAGTGAATCAGTTAAGGGCTAAGATTGAAATTGTGGTACGGCATTAACTGGTTATGGTTAAGGTTATGGATCGTGCTTTGTTTCAAATGAATGGAAGTCAATGCAGTGATGTAAGAAGAATAGCTGCACAAATGTGTGCGTGTGTGTGTGTGCGTGCGTGCGCACGGTATGTTGTCAAATAGAAAGTTGTTGCATTTGGAATGTGCTTTATTGCAGAAAGTAAAGGTTTGATTGACAAATCAAATGCATACGTATGTGGTACCACAAGGTTGGTCCATTTACCCAGTTCTGGTACAATATTTCTAATTACCCAGCATGCATTGCTGTCATTCAGTCAATGTCACCAGTACTAAATGTTGCCAGAGACTGAAAGAACACGATGCATTAAAGGACAGACTCACAGACACAGTGTACAGCCGTGACATGGTCGACTTGAGCGGGTTCAGAGTCACAGTCTTCCTCGAGCCTCCGTGCTGCCGCTAATGAAGTAATGAAGAGCAGACTGGCAGGTTAATGGAAGCCAATTGACGGCGAGCTCTGCCACCAGCAGGAGACTGGGGCGGAATGCTAATCATGTGAAGCCTCCTCTGTTATGTTCTGCCTAATCTGTTTATATTCCCACTTCTAAAACAAGCGGCACTGTTTGTTTTGCAGATAAAAACAGTGGAGAGCAACTTGTGTAACCTCCAGAGGACACCGAAAGTGATGCATTTTGGGAGAGTTTTGTAGATTAAGACTGTCGCAGAGTATACTAAAGACCATAATAAACATCTTATCTTATGTGGATGGAATCTGTAGATAGACACACAGAGAGTGTAGGAAACAATCTCCTATAGATATAGAGTAGTGAGAAGTTCACCTTGGGCTGCCCTTTTAAAACTAATATTCTGCATTTGATAGCTTTTAGCAGACTGCAGCTGTCAGAGCTCTCGTCTCTGCTATGCAGGTGCATGCATTTATGTATGTGTGTGTGTGTGTGTGTGAGTGCGCATGCAGATAATATATGCATGTCTGCGTCTCATTTCATCTATGAACAAGACTGTTGTGTTTCACTGCGAGATGGTGCTATAGCCTGTGATAAATGAGCATGGTGATACAGCAGAATGCTAATCACAGAATCAAAGACTCGAGTACAGCAGCGGCTACGTGAACTGCAACAAAGGGCAGATGGAAGAGAAAAGAGGACGGAAATGAACTTTAAAGAAGAGATAAATTGAACACAGGTAACCGAAAAGGACACGTGTTATCTGAACACGTGACAAAGCACAGTGGCAATGTGCTCGGTAGGCTCTGTTCCCTGTAATAGTCCCTCAAGTAAATGAAAAAACAATTGTGAAGAGTCAAAAACAGCAGCTCATAGTGGTTACAGAATAATGTGAGCAAAACAACTCTGAGGTCTCCATTAAAAGGCACAGTCAAGCACATTCAGATATTCAACCTTGATAGAAGACTAACAACAAAACCACCAGCTAGAAAAGACACGCCAGTTACAAATGCACCACAAAATTTGTCTGTGAAGGTTCCCGGTCTTTCAGATCAGTCAACTTTAGGAATTAGCTATCGGCAACTGCACTTGCTTGATACTGTTTGAACAACACAAAGCATCCAAACCAACTAATAATTGCCAGACCAATAATATCTATTGTTCATTTGACGTTTCTTAATCCCAACTAAACATTAAAGGGATATTACAGCGATTTGAATGTGGCTTTGTATTGCTATAATAGCAGTAGTATTTTTTAGAAAAAATGTGCTTCCCTCCCTCAGTTTTTCCCTGACTTGTAAAAAAAATCTGTTTTCCCTTTTCAAATGTGCCCTACTGTGAGTCAAATGACGCTGAGGGAAAACTCAAAAAACTGAGGGAAGGAAGCACATTTTCTAAAAAAATACTACTGCTATTCTAGCAATACAAAGCCACATTCAAATCGGTGAAGTATCCCTTTAAGTGTCTTAATGTGTTGTTAATTTCTTCAACCAGACATTCTAAAATGAACAAATGCACACATTTTAAAAGCTGGAAACAGGACATTTTAGAAAAAAAAAAATTGTATAATATACATGCACATATGTTTTGAAGCCACTGTAAAAACAAGACAAAAATTCATCAAATGTTTTCAAAGATGCTACCTCCTCATATTTTAGTAATTGGGTCCATGGTGACTCAGTGGCATCTTGACCTTCCTGCAATTATTTTAAAGCACAGTTTGATTACGCAACTCCTCAAATCACCAGAAACATCCTTTATTAGAATGAGGCCTGGAGTCTGTGTGGGCTACGCCAAAAGGTCATTGTTATATCGCTTTAAGTATTTCATGATTATAAAGATGCTAGTTTTGAAAATATCCTTGCTGATGGAAGCTGTGTTAAAAAAAAAAAAAAAAAGGTTATTGGTCATCAATGTTTGAATAGACTCTGGCATTTAAATGAAGCTCGGGAGGCTTAATTTGTGCAAGAAAACACTCCCACACAGTTACCACTAGCTGCTTTCTTTGACACAGGGCAGGACTGATGGATGACTTCACGCTGTTTACCTGAAATTCTCACAATGCTGTCGGCATATCACAACAACAAAATCAACATTTGTTTGTACGGAACATATTTTCTACTATTCGTGACCACTGTAGCTTCACAGTTTGGGTTTCTATAAACAGGATCTTCTGTTGTTACGGCTTTCAGGTTTGACGAGTTGCATTCAGGTGCACCCTTCTGAAAAAGTCTGCGATTTGTACTCGACGATTGTATAGAGGCCTTTCTGTGAGATTGTGGGAGTTAAACCATCTGTGCCTGACCTTTCTCCTTCTTCCTGCCATGGTGTTGCTGCCTGCGTTCATGCAACTGAGTGCACATTTTTCTTTTCTTTTTTTATCACACTAAAACCTCAGGAGGTCAGCTGTTTTTGAGAAGCTGGAACAACACACTTCAATCAGAGTAGCTTGGCTTATGTGTCATACCAATCTCTGATGAGTGCTTTAATAGAAAATTAAAATCTTGACGTCATCTCCACATGGATTTGCCCGAGTGCCCGAGTGTGTTTACATCAGTAAGTTCACTTAACAGAGTAACCACCAACTTAGTGGTGGAAAAATTAATTCCATATTTCATATTCCGAATGATGGTTGTAGTACTGGGTATTGATTAAAACTTTTCAGTTTCTATTGATAGCTTGATTTCCAAATTACTGAACTATGCTTTTTTGAATACCATCCATCTTCTACCGCTTTATCCTCCACATGAGAGTCGCGGGGGAGATGTGCCAATCTCTGCTGACAGATGCCGATATGCCCTGGACAGTTCGCCAGTCCATCACAGGGCCACACAGAGACAAACAAGCATCCACTCTCACACTCACGGTCAATAATCCCCAAATCTCCATATCTTTGGACAGTGGGAGGAAGCCGAAGAAATGGCCCTTGTGTCAACCCAGGTCTTCTTGCTGCAAAGGCAAGCACGCCAACCACTACACCAACTGTGTGGCCCGTTATTTCAATACAAATGTTGTTAAATTAATTGCAAATGTTTTAGTTTTACCTAACCCAGTCATGTTCCTGCAGCAAGGCACAGAGCAAATTTCTATTCTTATATGTATTCCACTTACTGAGGATTAGTGATGGGAACGTGAGTCAATTTGACTGTACTGAATCACTAGAATCAGTTCATTAAAATTATTGGTTTAAAAGACTTGTTCATCGAATCGTTCAGTTCTTAGAAGGAGCCCTGACACGTCACTCACGTCCTCCCTGAGTGCAGATTGTTACCTCCTCTACCACAGTTCAGTGTGTCAACACATCCGCGAGATTCACGTCCTCAGTCTCGCAGTTCAGTGTGTCACCACGTCCGTGAGAATCACTTCCTCATGATATGAGGTATAGTACAGATGAAGTTGATGCCACAAAACGAATAAAGTTTCATACCCTGCCCAAAGTTCAGTTAATACCGCAAAAAGTACTGACATTCAATACTCGGCCTTAGATGACTGTTGACTGAAAACTGTGAAATATGGGTACAAATCAAATATAGACACAGGAGATAAGATTTGGAAAGGAGAACAGACAGTTAGAGGAAGAGTGGATGAGTGCACAGCAACAGCATGCTCTGTATTATTTATTGACAGGGCAGATTCCCTCTACTCAGTTAGTAAACTGTGACTCAGTGACGCACACAGAGTTTGTGCCAGTGTGGTGGGGAGATACCAAATACATCCCTCACTTCCTTTAGGACGATGAAACAAGCAGCTGAAGCTTTAAAAAAAAAAAAAGGGAGAGTGGGAGTCAGACTAAGAGATTAGGTAAGGGGGGAGAGGGGGACTGAAAGATGCAAGAGGGTTTGTGGGAGGAGATTAAGATTAAGATGGAAGTCAGTGAGGACACTGGTAGACTGGTGGAGACAGTGAGGGGAAGCTGAGTTGGATGCAAGGATGAAAGGCAGACCGAGAGGAAATGAATTGAAAGAAGAAACCTCTGCAATTCCCTATTCACATGTTCACACATTCAGTCAATCACTAGCAGTGTTGGGGTAACACGTTACAAAAGTAAAGCTAAATGGTAGGAAAAATAACAATGCACAATCCTCGTCTTGGTTGTTTGCCGCTGCAGATGTGAGGCGCTGCTGGCTGCGTGGCTGTCATTCACATCTGTGTCAACAGTGTTTTCTCACATCTAACCAAGGAGTTGTTTTTGCTTAAAGTTAAACAAAGTACCTCCTCGGTGTCACGAAAGAGACTCTCTTTGAACCCACATCACCATGGTAACAGGCTCTGAACGTCACCTCGACCAGGCTATGTTCAGAGTTTTTGGGGTTTTAATGTCCCAAAACAGCATTGACATTTTAATGTTTCTCTTCCAAGCAATACATTCTCAGATGATGAAAAACCTTGTGTATGTTATTAAATTAGCAATGATGACATTGAGGAGTCTAGAAATAAAGCCGACATCTTTACTTATAAAATAATTTTTTCCCCGTTTGTTTCAGGTTATATTGCTGTACCGACATTCATACTGAAGGTTTCATATCATCCACCACTGAAAGAATAATGAATAATCAGACGTATAAAACACTGAAGATTACGATTTTAGGTTGTGTTTTTCTGCAACTGTCATTTTATTAATTTTGTAATTTTACATTTGAATTTCCCGATATCTTTGCTTGGTGATCATAATGACTGTTTAGAAAAGGTCTACCACATCATTTTGTGATAACATTAAATAAATTACCTCCTGAATTAGACTATGGTGACGGTATGTGAACTAAACCTCAGCCTCACCTATGCTCCAGCAGGAGTTTTGATAAAAGTTTTTCAAAATAATGCGTTACTTTTTAATAAACGTAATGTAACTTATTGCTTCTAAACTCAAGTGCTCATAGGTCAGTCAGCCATTCAGAGAGATTATAACATTTTACAAGGTGCCCAGTTTGCCCTGGAGTCAGCCTTGATGTAGAAAAAGGACGTGGTTGACGAGAAGGCGATGGAGAAACTGTCAGGCTAATGTGCAAGTATTTTTTTTAATGACTCTTTTAGGCAAAAGGCCAAGCATTCATGCAAACACACACACACACACACCGGGTGGCATGGCAGGGGGGCCAGTGTAAAAGTGTAGTAGCAGTCTTCACTGAGGCTGTGCTGGCCAAATGGAGCTAGCTAATTATAGCAAATAAACTGCACTGATCTGTACTATTAGCCAGTCAGTAATGAAGCAGAGTGGAGGGCTGCTGTGACACTGATGAATAGCCCCGGCTCTGAGTGCAACACTCCCAGGCCTTTAGTTCAGCTCTAACAACACCGACTTCTGAGGAAAAAGCGAGTGCATTAAGACAAGAGGAATAACAAGCCTTCTGAGGATGAGATAAATAGAGACAAAGGGTCTGTGACCAAGTTGAGGAGAGAAAGAGAGAACTTGATAAAACGAAAGACAGAAAGCACAGCAAAGGAGAGAATGTCGGCTTGTGGGTGTGTAGGGCAGGAATAAAAAGCAATAGAGATGCTTAATGTGCTGGAATATGGGTCAGGGCAATGAGCTATACCCCCCCCCCCCCCCCCGCACTTTTTTTTCTAAGCTCATGTAATGTTTTGCAGTCCATTAATAGCTCACTAAAGCCACCACTTATGAAAATTCAAATAACAACAAAACAAAATGCCTTGTATGGAGACAAACATAAAATCTAAAAGCCCCGAGGCCCAAAGCACTTAAAGATTAATAGGCATTCGAAGAGAAAACGGAATGACCTTATTGTAATGTCAGGCTGCACACGTATACTGAATACACAAAATACATACACACTATTTTGAACATAGACTGTATATAAAAATGGAGAATTATTTTAATATTGAATTATTCAAGAGTTTGGCAATTCACAACTGAGATCAGTATGAGAGGGAAGATTTGTTGTTCTTCGTGTTTTGCCTTCTTCTCTTCCTCCCAATTTTTTATCACTGCTCACTTTTGTGTGAACATAAGTCAGTTGTCATTTGTCAGTCAATCAGTGAATAATAATCGAAAAGCACCACCAAGGCTCCAATGCTGTTTCTATCCAACTTGCACTGAACACTTAAACACAAATGTTATCTAAACGTGTTCTTTTGGCAGACTAACAATATTGGTCTATATTGGTCTAAAATGTGATATTGGTGATCGTGGGTGTGGGGAGAATTTGACTCACAGTACTCACACTGGGTGTTCTCTGTGTCTTTCATTGATACATCTCACTCTCTATTCAGGAAAAGATTATTTTCAGTTAGTTAGGAGACAACTCGGGTCACACCCGACAAGCAACACTGAGAAGATAAAGCTTGTGTAGCTATGTCAGTCTCTGGTGTAGTTGGTATTCGGCAATAGTTTGTGGAGCATAACAGACCATTCCCTCTGTGACTCTCCAGCCCACTCACCCAGCACCGCCTCTGCCCCTGAGATGAGCAGAGGCATCTGCCCAAAGCCTCTGTGCGCTCCACTGGTTGTCTAGACAACTCTAAGATCTCTACACTTGATTGCCTTGAAGAAACAGGTGTAAAAGGGAAACATTACCATCACGTTCAGTGACACGAAACTTAAAAACTTCCATGACAACCTCATGGTTGCAGGTTTTCCCTGAGAGTCAAGTTACTTTACACCTTTTGGGATGACCTTTGACCACCGGAATCTAATCAGCTCATTCTCTAGTCCAAGAGAGTGAAGTTTGAGCCAAATATGAGGCCTCAAGGCATTTCTCAGGGTGTCTTTCTATTCATTCACCCATCCTAGTCCTGAGATATCATGAGAATCGAATGCATGACAACTTTAAATCTTAATGCCTCGGGCGACATGGAGGAACAGAAAAAGTGAGAAATGCACAGAAGCTGGTTAACATGTTAACAGGTTTATGCAGCTATCCTTTTCAGGACTATCACTGAGATTCCATTCAATAACCTAACCAAAGCCTTATTTTAATTAAAATTAAATTAATTCAAATCTTAGGCCTAAATATAACTTGTTCCTCAGAAATGGGTGTCTGCCTGATTAGGATCATGGTTTTTGTCTCCATTATGGTTAGGTCCATGTTTATACCATGTTAACCCTTAGAACACAGATCATTTCGGCTGCTTTTTGTCCATTACTATGTTAAAGCATACAGTTTATACAGAGGGTATAAGAATGTGCATAATAGAGTGTCATATCCTTTTTTTCAGCACAACCTCGACAATCTGATGAAATTACTTTTTTTCACCAACTATATAAACGCACCTGAGTAATTAGTACTCATAATGTTTAAAATTGAATTAAATTTGTGAAATTTGGAAATGTGTCACAGTTCAAAGTTCATCTGGCGTGTTTTTGTGACTTCTGAATGCAACATAAAATGAATCATAACTTTGACTGAACACATTAGATTAAAAAAAAAAAAAAAAATTAAAGCCTGAATATGTGACCAAAAACATACACCCCCAGAATATCCATGCATGTCACATGAGCACTAAGGGTTAAACCTAAAACCAAATGTCAACCCTCTGAAAGAGAGACAAACAAACTAAAATGTCCTCACAAAGAATAAATGTATACAATGCTGGGTTTTTTGTATTGACAGTCTAAAAAAACATATACATACACAAAGATTTGGGCAGCAATGATTATTTTTGAACACTGCAGTGAAATTAATTTGGACAGCCTAAAAAAGTTTCAACCATAACCATAAACAGTTCATGCCTAACCCTAACCTTATCCAAAGAACAATTCAAATCTCAGCTTAACCAGGTTTTGCCTCATTAAAGGACCACGTTATGTTCTCTATGACGACTACTGATCTTGACAAGGTCAGTTTTAATGCCAGAAAAGGTCATAAAAAGGTAACAAATACAAAAACACACAAACAAACACACAACTACGAATCCTCACAGTTGCCAGTGACATCTAATGCCAGCTGCTCCAATCACAGTCGAGGAGATAAGGATGCTACTCTGAGCCGCTGCAGAAGCACAACTGTCACAGCTGATGTGTCGTTGGGGGAAGGAATTACAGTAAGCATGCAGGGGTCACATGCTATCTTAAGCCCCCTAGCTCATTAGCATACATTTGTAAACAAAGAAACAAGAGGCATTGAGGGGCTTTGGTGGCTAACTGGCTGTCATGCTGTTACCAACAGTCAGAGCTAAACAGAGCATCTAAATGAGGTGAGCGTGCTGGAGGAGACCTTTCTGTGATAATTCATCCATCTTCTGAGCCCCTGACAGCCGAGTCGCTGCACAGGGAGACAATGAGTGAGGAACCCAGGGTGTCTGCAGCTGGTCCTGCATCTATAAAAACGAAAGACTTACACGAGATAAACTCAAGAGAAAGATTCAATTCTCGTGGCAACAGCAACATACGAAAAAGGGGTCAACAAGACAACAGTGTCAGAAAAAAAGAAAAAGGTAA
This sequence comes from Microchirus variegatus, assembly GCF_963457635.1. Lineage (NCBI taxonomy): Eukaryota > Metazoa > Chordata > Actinopteri > Pleuronectiformes > Soleidae > Microchirus > Microchirus variegatus. Next base: position 27,273,252 of record NC_139809.1, read on the forward strand.
AGGAGAAAAACTTTAGCTATTCATCACCGATGAATATAAAAAATTGTGGAACCACAACACGCTTGAGACAAGGCTGACCCCTGAGTAACCTTACTCCTACTTTGTCTTTTTCACAAACACACCCTTCATGTCCCTTTCTTCTCCCTCCACTGCATCCTTTGCTGCTCATCTTACAAACCTTTATTGCTTCTTCTTTTGTCTCCTCCACTTTTGCTCATCCTCTCCATTAACTCCCTGCAGCCACCAGCGGTGTTTGAAACAATTAATGCTGATACCGTTTCTGCATAGATCCCTGGTGTGGTCATTATCATCCAGCAAGTATCTGATTATCATTGTCACTCAAGTCTTTACCAATCATACCCTTGTTGTGTGGAGACATTGTCAAGATGGAGGAAGAAGGTTAAAGAAGAGTGACAGACAACAGCGAGAGGGGGGGGGGGGGAAAGTTGTGGTGATGAGGGGTTACATGATGAGAATAAATGATGAAGGAAGAATGGAGGACAGAGGAACAGAGGCAAGGAAAGGGAGAGGAGCAAAGAAAAAAGAGGAGGTGATATGCTGCCTGCAATAGAAGAGGGAGAAGAAGTAGAAGGAGGACAGAAACAATAATAGCCTTGTCTCAACACTACACCATGATAAATTCCCTTCTTGTGCAGGAGTCAATGCCCCGGCTGAGGCCAGGCCTGATGACAAACCACCTCAACCCTGCATTGCAGCTCGGGTTATTTATGGTCAAGCAACTTCTCCGGCCATCGAGCCAGCTGGGCTCATATTCGTCTCTGGCCAGTGTCTTCACTCCTGGGACACAGTGACAAACTCCAGAGGGACCACTCCATCATGTCCCATCTCCACCTCCTCTGCTCGAGACTCTTGACAGTCCCTCCAGCGCATCATTCTTTGTTTGGCGATAACTCAGTCCTGTTAACACCTTAAAACTCGTCACCTCTCTCCACTGTCATCTAGACACGTGACTGCAGCCAACACAAATCACTTCTCGTCGTTATTCAATTGATTAATTGAATTCTTTACCACGATGATGCTCCACAGCCTGTATATAAAATAATACAGAAAATCCACACATCTACACACGAATCCACTAATTGGATGTGAAGAAGGAACTGCTAGGTCAGCTTCTCTAATCAGCCTATTCACAACAATACTTAGGAATTACAAAACCTGTTGCTATGGATTAAATAAAATTGTTTTTATATAGAATTATATAAAATATGAACAACTAAATGTAGTAGTTCATGTTATAAATTCTACTCCCACATAAGCCGGCCCATCAACCGCTAACTCACTCATCCAGCTACGAAAATCACCAGCGCCTACTGACCCTGAATCAGTCATGAAGGACAGGGGGGCTCATATAGGGCTAAGCTGAGCAATTAATTCATGCTAGCTGCTGGAATTGTTTGCATTTTGTTTCTTGTGTCTGTTTACCTGTTTACATATTCCTGCTCGGCATAAATTATTCATGGATGCTTCTTTCCATTTCCTCCAGCAACCACAGAGGATGCTCACACACGCAAACACGAAGGCAGCAGCACAAACCACCTCTCAACATCACTGACAATGGTTTGCAAATGAAAAGAAAGGAGGGATCAGGTGGAGGGATGAGACACGTTAACCAAAGGGGAAGAGAAGGAAACGAAGACCCAGCACCACAAGGGAGTTTAAATGGGGGCTTAGCCCACTCAGTGGTACTTGTTTGTTCTCGCTGTTTATGCTTCCACAGGGACAAACATAGAATGGATGGAAAAATACAAAAAAACAGTAAGAAAAAAAAAGAAATGCAACACAATACAGTGCACAGATATAGATGACTAGGTGTTTCAGAACCATGGACAGCAATTTTTGTTTGTTTCAGTAGACCAACTCAGACAGACTGGTCTTAGATCAGGTGCTTTTGTAACCCCCCCCCCTCCAAGAACGGTGAGGTTTCAAGTATTATTAATACTCTCAATTTGAACAAGTTGGACCAGTAATCAGAACTCCAGGAAGTCGCTCATGGAGCCCAGGAAGGAACATCAATATTAACCCCACTCACACAAAATTGAGTTCTCAACAGTGTAGTATTATAATACCCAATAGAACAACAATATGAAAACAATACAATCGATTTAACAAGAAAAATAATAAAGTGCGCACGCGAATAAAAAAAATAAAAGAAAGTGTCCTCTGTGGTTGTTATGTTAAGTCTGCTGTTTTTTTCTTTTTCTTCTTTGAGCTCTATAATTTATTTCGTTGGGGCCCTTTAATTTGTGTGTATTTCGTGGTCCTACCACACCGCCGATAAAGAAGGTAGGTAATTCATCCGCTGTCCATCAGCTCTGGCTTGCCATCCGGTTCTCTGGATCCTCTTCTCCAGCTGGAAGCCGCCTCGTGGCTATCTGCTGCTGGTCTACTTTCACTGAAGTTGTCTGGTGATGAAGGTGACGTCCTCTGACGTAATCTTCCAACACCAAATCTTTACTGAATTGTATCCAACAAAAAAAACCTGACCTACGGAACAGGTCACATTCACTAGTTCAATACGATTAAATAACACAGGCCATAAATTCCTAAAACATAAAAATGACCTATATAAACTCAAATCATCTTTGCAAAAATAAATACTTGTTCCACTTTACCAGTGTAATATAACTGAAAATCCTCCCAAATAACTTAAATCAAACATTTCCATAACTCATACAAAAATGATGAAATAACGTAAGTTTCCTCTTTTTCTCTCCTCACACACACACACACACACACACACACACACACACACTTACACGAAATAAGGTAAATTTCCTCCTTTTCTCTCCTCACACACATAACGCACATCCAACACACACAACTGCTTATTTGTCTGCATTGGTACACAATGCTAGCTCAGCTTGTTAGCTCAAACATTAGCTCAAGTATAACACAAGTCCATCTAAGCAGCTACGTTAGCGGCTAGCAGCTAACATTAGCTCCGCAGCTAACACCACTTTTATTCAATGCTTTTCACACAATTAACTCACCGCCGAGCAGGAATTATCAAGCGAAAACACAATGGATTCAGCTGCTGGCAGATTTCCGACCGTCCTAGACACTTTTGGACCGTCTTTTAAACAGTTGTGGACCATTTTCGTCAGAGCGATTGCCTCAGGCACATGCAGCGAAACAGCGCGACCTCTCCTTTCGCTCACTGTGACGTCATCACGTAATATTACAGCTTGGCGCTGTCTGCTCAGGTAACTCACAGTTAACCCCATAAATGCCAGCTATCACTCACACACATACACATACACATACTGAATAACAGACTTCTGCAGATTATGAAGCCTGGGCTACACTTTTCATTTTTGTAAATACAACTTATGGCCCCCCAAGTCAAGTTTTCCCCATTTTATCAATGCAGACACAGACAGGAAATGCAGAGTAATGAACAGTCAACAAGGAAATAGAGATACACAGGAAGCGATAGAATGCCTGCGCAAGCTCCAGTTGTTTCCATGTGCTCGTCACTGCTTATTTTGACAGGTTCAAAAATTCAAACTATATTTAGAAACCCTGCTTGTTGTTCTGGGTTGTGGTGCCATGGTTAATAAATGTGTTTCATTTCATTCATTCAACAGTAGCCTCGATCTTGAGACCAGCAACAAAAGGGAGCAACGCTCAGCCCTGGAATGATAAAAGTACAACCACATAAGGGAGAAAGCAAACAAGGTCCTTGTGTTTCACATTTCAGCCAACTTTTAAAGACTTGCTGAGGGTGTTTTTTATAAGAGCTGAGTGTGAACAGGGTGTTTTTATAAGAAGACGTATTGATTCTGCAGGATTTGTCTGCATCTCTTGAACTTCAATGACATCATTCTCTACGGTGGATGTCTAGTTATATAGTTGACATAAGAAATAAATGTTTAATTATAATTATTATTTTTTAAAGTTTTAAATAAACATCCCAACTATAATATGAAAATCTGGATGCAGCTTTACACCACAGTATAGTGTGTTCAACAAAACAAACACACACACATAAAAAGGAGTCCTGTCTGCATGTTTTCTTTGATTTGATTTGACATCCGATTTGAACTTTTATGGTCACCTGTCACATCCCATCATAAAAGCTTCAATCAACCTGTCAGTCAGATGTTCTAGCCTTGAATAGCTGGGGGAAAAAAGAGGACTTTTTCTATACTTTCAAGTGTCATTTTATTTGCGATTTATTTTACATTGCTTTGTAATTTTTATATTTACCTGTCGTACATCTGGCATTCCTATCTGTTTCCTGATGTAAAATGAACAAATGCAATGAAGACATAAATATTGAATATGTTATATGAGATGAAAACTTCTTGCTTACGGACAGTAAAAAAAACACACACATGGATGTGCTAATAAATACAGACCATTTACTGTTCAGTCAAAAAAAAAAAACAGAACTAAATTTGTGTGAGTACTTGAGGAATTAGGAATCATCACAGGAGATGGTACTACCTGTACTTTGGTGATTTTAAGGTGCCGCTAAATCATTTTAATGCTCTTAATTAAAGAGATGCCCGGCTTGGTTAGCGGCGCCTCAATCAGTGTGTTTTTTTTTTGTTTTTTTGGCACAGTGTGGGAACATTTCAGGCTTCTATGACTCACTGCCTGGCAACATCCTTAATGAAAGCAAGCAGGTACACGAAAGAATGCAAAAATAAAACAATGGTGAAACAGTGACAGACGTGTGATCAGACACTGTTTGACTGTGCATGCGTCATCTTTGACTCATAAAAAACTATATTTTTGGTAAGTTTTGAAAGTGTTTATGTTGAGATACAGAAAGTAAACACTTAATTGATTACTGATATGGATTTTGATATCAAGATACAAACTGTTGAAACTACTGCTTTCCTTTATGTTTGTGCATGTGTGCATGGGTTTTTATGAAGCATTTTTTTTTTTTTACCTTTTTTTACATTTACTTTCCATGTATCTTCATTGTCATCATTTAACACAGCAGTCATGATAACAGTACTTTTTTTTCTTTGAATAATATAAGTGTATTTGTAATCTATGTCGTGTTTTAATGTGCAACCAAAGACAATTTTCCACAAAATTACGGCTGATTTACTTCTGAAAACATATACTGTATAACATTTTTAGTTTAACTTCACCTTCTTCAACTTCTAAATTTAATAAAGATGATTTTTTTTTCTGCATCCACAAGGCCTACTAATACAGCAGGGCCCCTGGGTTGCATGTCGTTTAATTGTGTCTCTGTACCCCAAGTGTCTGCTTAAATGAGCTAATTTTAAACGAGAGAAGAGGTAATGAGGAGCTGTCACAGTTTATTCATCCGTGACTGATCTGTAATACATTATGTTTCAGATCTGAACTATTGTCACTCCTCAGCCATCTACAGTACTGGGCAGAAGGCTTAGGCCACCAGTAGATGTGTTGTTTTAGCAATGCTATAACGACAATATAGGATAATTATTTCTGGTTCGCTTTACTGGAACACATCCAGAAAATATGTATGCAATTGTATGTTGCTAAAAACAAACAAAAAACTAGAGCGGTGATAGTCGACGACTACTAATGCTCCGCGCTGAGTCCATGCGCCCACATTTTTATGCCAATTTTAAAGCAAAATTTGCATATGCAATGAAGGCCACTTTGGACATGTGGTGTGCAGCGGTGACCTTGGAAAGTAGTCACCGATCTTCGAACTTGTTCAAGATACTTGTAAGAGGCATCCACAGTGCCAGTTTGACATCAATATGTCGAATATTTGTCAAGTTATCGTGTTGACATTCCGTAAAGTGCCGTTTACACATTTCTCACATTTCCCCGCAAAACAACGCGTAAAAATTCACAAAAAATTCAAAAAAAGGTTTTTGGCCAAAACGAAAAAAGTGCCTGGAGATATTCACCCACTAAACAATCCTGCAAAATGTGAAGGACGTACACGCACAGGAAGGTATTCATTTTAGTAATGACGCACGGACGGAACGGTGCGAACGATATATGCTCCGCGTCACTCGTCGAGCGCGGAGCATAAAAACAAGTTTTCAAGTATGTCAAGTATTTAGTGTGATCTACCCTTACACTTTGAACAATAACACAGCTCTGTTAAGACTGGAGTGGAACCTTCATTAATGTTACTGGTAAATCCTGTGTTTGTCCTACTATTTCATTTAAAGAAATATCTGCTGTAAAAATTCAAGACAAGCTTGAGCATTACATAAACATGTTGCATGACTTAAACTCATTGACAGCTCGCTAATATATAAGGCCCGTTTTAAGTCGCATGACTTCACTCCAAATTCCAATGATCTCAGTACTGTATAACACACTCAGCCAAGCAACACGTACCTGCCACGAAAGTTTGCAAACAACACAGTACAGGGAAAACTGTCCCTTTCTCATCCTGTTAAACCTGAGGCAACACTGATTGGTGAAGCCGAAGAATTAATATTGGGTGGATGCACGAAGCAGCCTCCACTATCCACAGCTGACCCATGCATTTGTCTCCCTTGGAAACTGTACAACCCGTAGGAGGATTTCATGTTGAAAACATCACCTGGGCCAACACTACCGCCCTGTGCATGAGCTGGAGGAAGAGAAGCATATTTCAATCGGCAACATTCTCCACAATGTCCTACATTGATGGTGTACAAACCTTCCATGGAGCCAAAACAAGTCCTTCATTGAGTCAGGAACCTTTATTACCCTGGCAGAATCTCTCCATCCCTTTTATTTTTGTTGTTCTCTATCTTAAAAATTTGTTTTTAATATTCACATTGTTGCCATAGTAAAAAAAAAGGCAATATAGCAACGGAAATACAATGTTCATAATTCCAAAGATTTTCACTAATTCAAACGCTCAGATACAATATAATGGCTTTACTTTTTTCTGATTCTGATCACAAAAGGCTGCACTTGTATGAACTAAACTTATTTCTGAGCTAAGTAGACAAGAGTAATGTGAATATGCTCACATAATAATTAAGATTCCATCGCAACCATTTGTTGTGGGAAATCCTTCACAATCTCGATAGTAACAAGATTAACTTCATATAGCACCTTTTACAACAGTCACAAAGGGCTTTACAATAAAAACTAAGCAAATAAAGCAAGTAAAATGTTGTCAACAATACTTAACTGTAACATTAATTTAATAAAAGTAATAAAGCCATGTGATAAAAATGAGTCTTAAGAAGATGAAGGCTTCCCCTTATCTGTGTTATATGTCAACACTCTTTTGCAAGTTAGACTGATCATTCCCTGATCCGACACACTTTAATAGGCATTATACTTTGGGCTCATCGCTATCCAATTAAGCTATCAGCCTATTAAAACCAGACTCCTAAAAAGTGATGACGGAACACGAAGGAAGCCTGTTTGGCTGCGGAGTGCTGCAGAAAGATAAAGTGAGGCTGTCGTCGCTAAAGACAAAAGCTCCTTCTGCTTGAGTGAAAGTGAGCTCTCTGGAATGAATTTCTGCAAAGACAGATGACATTCAATTGTCATGCCAGACGACACGGCCGAGTGGGAAGCAGGAGCACACAGATGACGCTTGTTCTGCTCTTGTCGCCAAACATCTACTATGCATGAGGAAGAGTGGAGCGTGGAGGATACAGATCAGGCGAGGGAAGTTCAAGCAAAAATGCTATTCAACAGTCACTGGGGATTATCCAATGAATATTCGTCTTTGCCCCCCCGAACACACACACACACACAGTCCAACAAATAGCATGTGTTTTCATCAAACTAACTTTATTGTGATCATTATGAGGGAGGAAAAAGGCTCCAGCTAAACCGACATGACATACTTTCATGTAAATGATGTTTCTACTTCAAAGATAATTTTGTAAGTCAATTTTCCACTGCAACTAAACAAACTCCAATGCATGAAAGCAAGTGAAATCAATGCGGGGTTGACAGCATGTTGAGCTGTGAAGAGGATCAGTTTATGAGATGCATTCAATGACCCTGGTAGGTTTCATCCCTTCTTCGGGGTCCACAGCATGTGATGATAAATTCAAGAAACTTCAGGATTTTTTAGACTTCTACAAACTTACAGGCAGTCTATGGAGTTAGATTTGTGTCTTTATTATTCAATCAAAAAAAAGTTTGCTTCAATCTAAAAAAATATTTTCAACCAAAAAAACCTTCACTTCAATCAAAAAAAACCTTTTTAATCAAAGAAAAAAATAGTTTGAATGCAAAAATATATTTGAGATTCAAAAAAATGCATTTGAACAACGTTTTTTTTGATCGAAGTGAAGGTTTTTTTTGGTTTAAGGCAAGTTTTTGATTGAAGTAATGCTGTTTTGCGTTTGGGCCAAACTGTGGGCCATTATGGGTAGGCCATTTGTGTCTTTATAACTCAATCAAAGGAGAAGTTGCTTCAAACAAAAAAAATATATTTTCAATTCAAAAAAATCACTTTCAATCAAAGAAAAAAAGTGTCTGAATGCCAAAAATATTTGAGACTCGTTTTCATTTCAACACTTTATTTTTGATTGAAGTGATCTTTTTGTGTTTGGGCCACATTATGGGTAGGACATTTGTGTCTTGATTATTCAATCGCAAAAAAGTTGCTTCAATCAAAAAAAATTTGTGGTTGTTTTTTATTGAAAATGTTTTGTTTTTTTGATTTGAAGTGATTTTTGAAGTGAAAAAATACTTGTCTTACTGGCACCAAGTTAAGTAGTAACTGGTAGTAACAGGTTTTTTTATGAACACAATCATAGGTAAACATTGTTCAGATTTGTATCTAAATATTCCATGAAAAGTCCCTTTGTAACAATTAAATAGCAGTCTTTCATAAAGTATCTAAAAGGGATACTTGAGTAAAAGTATAAGTATCTTACCAGAAAATGACTTTGGTAGAAGTTGAAGTCACTTTCTATAATATTACTTAAGTAAAAGTCTTAAAGTATATGACATTTAATGTACTAAGTAATTTTCTGATAAAAAATGTACTTTAGTAGTAAAAGTATTTTTTAAAAAGTGAAGAGTAAGGATTGAGTCATGGTAGATTACCTACTCTTCCTCTTTTTACTTTATTTGGTAGTATTGAGTAACAAATGTAGTTAGAATAAATATAATGGAGTAAAAGCACACCATTATAACTTCACCCCAAGGAGGGGAGTGAAGTATTGTTTTTAGTGGCTCTGTCTGTCTGTCTGTGCTTCCGCACTTGCACCTGCCAATATGACCAACAGAGGCCGCCAGAGGCTTGTTGTGTGAATGGGGTGAAGTCTGCCATCTCTAATTGCCTTGTTTAGGAACTGTAGGGGAGTAAAAGTAAAAGTTGCTACAAATATGAATCATAAAGTACAGATATTTGAATGTTGTATTTAATTACAGTAACAAAGTATTTGTACTTTGACAAAAGCAAACAAACATGAACCCATGTGCAGAGCCAACTTATTTATGTACAATTGTACTTAGCACATTAAACAAGAAAAGTCAGAGGGACTGAAGCAGTGCGGGGATGATACTCTGAGTGAAAGACAGACAGTGGGAGAGTGGGAGGCATGAACAGAGATAAACAGTAACAAGCAGAGGAAAGAAAAGGCTGAGCATTGGCAAAAGTAATGAGGTGAGAAAGAGGTGACCTTAATCAGCCACTCGTCCAAATGTACACGCGCATGCACACAAAACAGACATGCATTCAGACACACACAAGAATACCTACAAACCCGGTGGGTGTGTGTTTGCACAGCGGTACTCTCTGTTTCATTACAGGCCCATTTCCCCCCGCCTAATATCCGGACAGGAGCTGGCGATAAGGACACTCCTCTGTGCACAACATCTCATTTGAGCAGAGGAAATTGGAAAGAGGAGGAGAGAGGCGGAGAGTGTGGAGAGGTGAGAAGGAGAGCAGATGAGAGGTAAAAGGACTAGAAGCAGCGAGGAGAGTGGAGGTGAATGAGTTTGCCAGTGCAAAGATAAGCCCAAAGCCAGAAGGTGTGAGTCTGAGATTTTGAGTGTGGGAAAAGTAAGAGTAAGAGAGCAGATGGGGAGGTAAAAGGATGTAGCAAGCAAATGCAAAATGTTTTTAGATAAAAGAAGTGATGTATTGAGGACTTTATAGCTAATGGAAGGAGGAGTAAACGGCAAAGACAGTGGGACATGGCTAAGAAAGGACAGAGGAGACAAAAGCTGCATCCATACTACTTCATAAAAAACTTGTCTTGGTTAGTTAGACCAGCCATTCTCAACCTTGGGGTCCCGACCCTAATTGGGGTCGCGAGATGATTTCTGGGGGTCACCAAATCATTTTGGAAAAATATTTTATTTTTTTTATTTTTTATTTTTTTTAAATCAAAATTAATGTAGTGTCCGATCAGACGTTAGAATGACGACGAGCGGTTGGGCCGAAAAAGTACACTGGATACACCAGCTTTTCACCACCTGACCGCCATCTGGAGATACATCCGTGACAGCGGAGAGTTTTTCCCTTTTTTTTGCCCCTCATTTTTATTAGCGCTGCTTTGATGGTCAATATTGGACAGTACAGCCATGTTTTTCGAGCTTAAAATGAATAAGTACAGTGAAGAATAGTTTCCACCCCCGCAAAAAAAAAACTAGACAAAATTTGACACTAAACCTCGACAGTCAACTCTCAAAATGCCGTGTAATTCCCATCCCTAGTTATCGTTTCATTTCATCAAAAAGAAAAAGAAAGTTTGCGTTATTTGTTTACATTTTAACCGGCTCAACTACCAGCAATACGATGGGATGTAGCGACAATTGTCGGTCTATTACTCGCGTGAAAAGTTACCCTCTTGATGCTGCTGTATGTTCTTCAAATCCAAAAGTGTTTCTAAATAAAAACGTTGTTTCAGCATCGCGGACAGTGCTTTATCCCTCATACGCATCATGCGTTCACACCGGTGTGTGTGTGTGGATGGCGGGGGGGGGGGGGGGCGGGGTCGCGGACAGCCGTGCATGTTAAATTTGGGGTCGCGACTCAAAAAAGCCACTGAGTTAGACTACGATTACACGTGTCACATTAAACGTGACTTGCAAGTGAAAGCGGAGCAGTCAGCAGAAGGAGGGGGGGGGGGAGCAAGTGACCTGTTGTACAATGGCCTCAGGCTCAACAGAACCCTCCATAGCACACACTTTAGTGTCAAAGATGAACGGAATGTTCATGTGGAACTACTTCAGCTTAAGAAAAGAGGATGCTGCACAAAACATTCAGTTCAAGTGTGCAGTGTGGTTGAGGCTAGGACTGCAGGCAATGTATGTCAGCTGGGATTGGCACCGACAGCCCTCGCGCGGTGAATAAAGCAACAGACAATGGATGGCAGTAGTACGAGTGTAGCGGAAAGGAAAGAAGTGGATGCAACAAAGTCACACAACACTCACATCTTAGCGTTCACAGTCCGATCAGTGCTGATGTGTCGCAAAGGAAATACTGGAGATGGAGTTTTCTCATAATGCACAAATAACTGTGGTCTGTGTCAATGGACAAGCACCATCAACAACCAGCCAGGACCAGAGCAGTCTCTGTAGAGGGGGGACAATGAGTAACTCTTACTCACTGCTGCAACTCGGCTCACTTTGTATTCATCTGTGCTAACAGCAGCAAACAAGCGAGGAGGACAGCAAACACCCTTGCAAACACTACAGGGCCCTCACCCTGGGCATGCAAACACATCAACACAGTGAAACAAATACAACCCACGACACAAATTGAATTAAACATTTTGAAAATGTGTAAATCGAGTTGCTGATATACATTTATTTTCATCCAAATTATTCCCAGTGATTACGTTTGCAAGTCTGGGACATAAAGGTTACTCGAGTGATTTTTTTTTTTTTTTACATTAAGTCATATGCTGTGGTTGTATAAGCCCCTGCGGTAAATCTTGACTCTATGCCCACAAACAAATCCCAATTCCACCCTTAGGAACCTCCACCCATCTGTTCCTGCTTGGCCCCGCATCCATCACAGGGCCTAATGGTGGAGCGATACTGTCAAATGGTTACCACTTTGAATGAACGGAGCACCCACTCACCACCCATGACCACACTCTGCTTGACATTAGAAACCAGGTCAAGTTCTGAGAAGATGGAAAGAGCTGCTAATCATGTACACGCACACACTCACTCACTCACTCACAACATATGCAAACACACACACATACACACACAGTGTCATGTGCAACCTAATGCCTGTTGAGATGAACATAGCGGAGGAAGTTGCTTCTAAATCTAAAATCAGACATGAAGGAAAATTCCGTTCACGCATGACTGACGTTCTGGTGAGGCTCCACCCACACACACATTTCCTACACTGAAAAAAACGGAGGACATCTCAAAGAGATGCCCTTAGACAATCAGGGTGTGGGGCTGCACTATTATTATCAACAAGCTCTACGGCATGATTACAGGCTGAGGCAGACAATTACATTGAGGCTCTGATTGCCATGATTCATTGATTCCCTCTGTGTTTTCTCAGCCTGCTGAAAAGACAAATAAAGTGGCCGGATGCCCTCAGTCAGTTGAAATGGTTGATTAGCGAAGCAAAGGGGAAGAGGAGGATGCTGTAAAGTCCGAGATCAAATCATTTGTCCAGTTCTTCAAACATTCAGAGTTAGATAAAGGAAGATACACTGGTTTCCACCGTGAATTCATAGACAATAGCGGAGAAAGCGGGAGGTGCAGATTCTGTCCTTGCACATTAATGGTGTGGTGTAATATTTAGCAGAGGTTATTAGCAGAAAATCAATACATGTGCTTGAGCTTGAGGTCACGAACTGATGGCCACACATTCTCCTTCAGGATTTTTTGGTAGAGAGCAGAATTCATGGTTCCATTAATCACAGTGAGTCGTCCAGGTCCTGAAGCAGCAAAGCAGCCCCAGACCATCACGCTACCACCACCACGTTTGACTGTTGGCATGATGCTGTGTCACTTTTACGCCAGACACACACCTTCCAAAAAACTTTGTCAGTCCACAGAATATTGTCCCAAAAGACTTCAGGGATCATCAAGATGTTTTTTTGGCAAAAGTGAGACAAGCCTTTATGTTCTTTTTGGGCAGCAGTGGTTTTCGCCTTGGAACTCATGCCATTTTTGTCCAGTCTCTTTCTAACGGTTGAGTCATGAACGCTGACCTTTTAATTCTTGTAAGCCGGCCACTCCTGGGAAGGTTCCCCACTGTACCATGTTTTCTCCATTTGTGAATAATGGCCCTCACCGTGGTTCGCTGGAGTCCCAAAGCTTTAGAAATGCTTTGTAACCTTTTCCAGATGGACCATTACCTTGTTTCTCATCTGCTCATGAATTTCTTTAGATCGCGGTTTGATGTCTTCCTTTTTTGGGATCTTTTGGCCAACTTTACATTGTCTGACAGGCTCTACAGTATTGAAGTGATCTCTTGATTCAACAGGTCTGGTAGTAATCAGGCCTGGGTGTGACGAGTGAAATTGCATTCAGCTTTCCAAAAAAAAGTGATTAACCACAGTTATTCCTTACTTAATTACTTTTTCACATAGGTTTGGATAGTTCCCCCCCCCCTTACTAAATAAAATCATTACTTAAAAACTGCATGTTGTGTTTACTTGGGTTATCTTTGTCTAATATTTACATTTGTTTGATAATCTGAAACATTTAAGGGTGACAAACATGCAGAAAAATAAGAAATCAGGAAGGGGGCAAATACTTTTTCTACAGCACTGTATGCCCATATGTTAATCGCTTGTTATTATTAAAACTAGTGCAGTTCCCGTAGGAAGTATGTATTCCTATAGTGGGAGCTGAAGAAGATTTTTCAGTTGTGGTAATGCATGATAAGCAACGTAAAGGCTAACATAATACAAACACTGTGCAACCTCATTAGACACAACGCAAATGTTTTCATTATCGAGTGGCTGATAGTCACAACAGCTAGCTACGCTAATGCTAATCGAAAATGAAAACATTTGCGTTGTGCCTAATGAGGTTGCACAGTGTTTGTATAATGTTAGCCCTAAGCTTATGCTAATCGTAGCCTCACTAGCTTACCTTTGGAAACAAGTTCGCCAAGTTAGCCGCAAAGTAGTAGCATGCTAATGCAAAATGCAAATAAATATGTGCTCACGTATTGGTGAATGGACACCTCGTCGTTTCAGTATAACGCCATGTTCTGCGGTGAACTGTGTGAAAATGTCTCACCCACGGTGAGGACAGCCTCTTCACTCCCACCTTCCTGCTCCAGACAGCACAGCTACTGTTGATGAGCCGCTGCCTGCCTGGTGTAGCGTGATAAATCAGCGAAAATTTTAATTCCTCCAAAAAATTTGAAAATCAAGGATGCACACCATCGGGCCATGCTCAACCCATATCCAAAGTCTTAGGGCGATCTGACTAATGGTCAGCAAGATATGCCCGTCACAGACAGACAGTCAGACAGACAGGCAGACAGACAGGCAGACAGACAGACACAACTTGCTTTAAAGATATATATATTTTTTATCAGATAGAGAAAAGGCATCAGTATCTTCAGATACAAATCAGCTACACATTGGTCAACTGTATGACCACACATACACATTGTAATCATTTTAAATCAAGCAAAGATGCAGGCATTATGCAGGACATGGCTTTTCAACAGGCAGACAGCATCTGAGGGAACCATGTTTCTGTACACAAACAAACACAAAAAGGGGCTTTAGAGCCCTTAGGGGTTTGGTCTAATCCTGCTCCAACTCTCACGACGCCACTCAGGCCTATTGTTCAGTACTGAAAAGCAGGGGCAAGCTCCATATACTTGATGTGCAAATCTACATGGGTCAGAAGCCTTGTGTGTTTGTGTACGCGCGTGGGTTTAAGCGCAGAATAAGAAAACTGCGACTTAAGTGTGGTCATGCTGAGGTTGTATTTCGCTATTTTTATTGTGTTCACATCAGATTTTGTACATTATTACACCCTGCAAGTTTCAGTTGTCAAAAAGTCATTATTTATCAATCTAATATGCTTTATCAGGATTTAGGCATTACGATTTTGCATTGTGGATTAAGTTTTTCCTACTTTTAAATAATAAAAAAAAAATAATGGTCAATTAATTTTTAAACAAATGTATGACTGCAGGAGTGAAATTGCTTCTTATCTGCTTTAATTCTGACAAATATGAAGACAAAAAACTAATCAGGGTTTGTCATAATCCGAGCACTAAGAGTATCATGCAAGGAATTAAGGTAAGAGCTTCTGTCACAAATATAAACTCTGACGAACAGCTGGGGGAGAAGGTATGAATCAACAAGAACACCATCCTGCACTGTGCAATCAGCAATACTGAAACAGCAATGTACTGATTACAGATGCAGAGTTTTTCCTGTGGCCAAAGAAAAGGTCAAGATCTGTCAAATACTATGAGGCAGTAAGAGACTTTTCTCACTGATTTGGAAAGGTAATCTAAGAGTGCGGTGTGGACAGAGTACTTCTTCCCGCACCTATAATAGCGACTTCAAGTTTAACGACATTAGGTCGGACACGGCCTGAGATCTTGGTTTATAAATAAGAACAGATGGTTATGGGGGAAACTCTCTCTCTCTCTTTCTCTCCCCTCAGCGAAGCACAAAAAAGCTCCCATCAGTCCTTCTGACATTAAGTTTGTGAAGCGGCGAGTGTGTGATAAGGTTTGAGAGAATAAGAGAGAGAGCATCAAGCCCCTGAGGCCTCCAGTCTAGACTTCAGACCCATCACATCAGCAATCATTATCAGTGTTTCATTGTGTGTGTGTGTGTGTGTCACTGTGTGTTTAAGTGTAATCCCTGCATCTGTGTGCACCTTGCTACAGCATCAGCATCAAGGGCATCTCCAGGTCCCATTAGAGCTGGACCACTGCTTCACCACTCCTCTTTCAAGATTACAGATAGACACTAAGCCCAGATGCTCTCTGATTTCATGCCACAGGGTTAAGTAATTGGCACGGACTGCTCTCCTATATGCATGGAAGTGTAGGATGACACTTAATGGGAAATAGCTATTGTAATCTTCATATGAATTTTGGGTTTCAGCATAAGTTGTGTAAATGCACTCAAGGGTGTATTTATTTTTTTAAAAAGCAACACTATCTGGGAGATTTACTTCTTAAAGATTGAGCTTTTCTGCATCAGTCGAAGTGGCCGAGTTTGCCTCAGGTGGGCCGGATCTCATTAAACGCCTGGCTCCCATCGAAATTGTTGTTCTTCTGAGTTCAAAGTGAGACATTTGCACAAAATCTCTGCAGAAAAACCAAGGCAGAAAAAAAGTGCCACATGCAGAAAACAAGTCCCCATTGGTTTCTAGATCTAATCAAAAGGAACACACAGCACATAATATAGAGTACATGACAGGAGAACAGCTACAGTAGCTCCTCATGATGAGGCTTTCTAATCAACCTGACAAGCTGGCAAACCAACAGCAGCATCCCATAACGCTTTTCTCATCACGTGAAAGGCAGAGGCTGCTGCAATTTCACAGACTTTACCTCATCCCGTAGCTGCCCGGTATTAGTGGTTATGATGTAATTCTTGGGGGTGATCCAGCAGTGCACCAGCATGCCAATAAATGTGTGGAAAGTGGGGGGTTCCACGCTTCCACATTAATAAAAATGCGCTCACGTGGAGTAGGAGAATCTATGAAATTATTGAAACAGGAATATGCCGTACCACACATGCAGGAGAACCTGAGATGATTTTCTATCTTCAGTGGAAGAGCCAATCACCTGCAGAGCTGATGAAAGAGTGGATTTTCTGCTTCTGCTGTCATTCAGGTTGGATCATAACTTGGCAACTCGCAATATAAACTCATACTGTAACAGTCTTCAAGCAGAAATATTGACTGGTCAGTGTGTCTGAAATGCAAAATTAAAGTTAAAGGGGCTATTTGTAAAATGTGTAAATCTGCTGTGTGCTAATGTGATCAAATTCAAAATATTATACTTCCTCGTGCCCAAATCTGCTGCTCTTGTGGGTTGCCAAATACTTTCCAAAAGACTGAAACTAGGAGCTACACTTAAATCTGGTGTTACACTATCTTCACATATCCAGGCATGCACGTAACTGTCCCTTTTTGGTTATTTTTTTCTCATGCGTTAGAGCTAAACTGGCCAAAGCTAAATGGATTAAAATCAGTCAAATCCGCATATTTCTTCAAACTCTAAAACTAAACCAACATTTGCAGATTTAAAACGAAAATCTATATTGTGCATATACTCTTTAATTACATATCGTTGTCATTTTAATATTTAGTCTCGTACATTTCTTCTAAAATTTTAAATGTTCGAAGAAGTGCTACGTAAATAAAGTTGTACAATATTATTGTGGTCAAACAGAATTATATCATTATTATATCATTTGAATGATGTGTTTTCGGTGCCATCTATTGTGGGGGTTGACACACAGAGGGCGAGCCCAGCAGGGAAATCAGAGCTCTCTTTCTTCGTGGGATTCAATATCCCGCTTGTGTTCCCATGAATGGATTGCAAGATATTCAAGTTCAGAGCCAACAAAGAAGTCGGAGCCTTGTAAGTGTTCAGAGAGGACTGGTAGGTACGATCCTTCATACAGAATCCATGTGATCAAGTGTAACTGTAGTAAGTACCCAACAAACAAATGTATTCTAGAAATAATTAAAGCAGACCTAGACCGGAAGTACCAATTAACGCTGTTTTTTAATGTGTATCTTCGTCATTACCTTGTTTAAGAAGTCCTGAAGGTTCTAAACAAACAGTTCAGCCACTGCTGAGAACGCTGTGTTTTATTGTAATCTCATCGAGATCTCTGAAAAAACCCGGTCCGGTTACGTAAACACCGGTTCTCCAGATCCTCCTGATCCGGGCACTAGTCCGGGCACATCCGGTTGCGTACATTGAACCGCAGAAGAAGAATAACGTCCGTTGTGGAGGTGTTTCACGAGCGACAGTGTCTTCTGACTCTGGGTCTGACTGCGGGTCAAAGTCATAAAAGGGACTGCGGCGGGGAGTCGTGAAGAAGCTATTTTTAAACATTGTTAAAACAATGTTTTGATAATGAGTAGCAGTGCATCCACTGTTCCAGAGGGGGGAGCTGGGCTTCTGAGAGCGGGTGTGCTGAATATGTCACTTCCGGGTACTGGCCAATCACAAGACTCTGTTTTCTGGGTGAGAGAGTTGAGTCTCAAATCTCGCGGCTGGGAAACACCGTCAGAAAAGAGGATTTCTATTGGTTCGTTAACAGCAACTAGGAGGTTTTTGACCATAAAAACAAGTTAATGTATGTAAGTAGACCTCCATAACTAACATATATGTGCAACAGGACCACTCTATGTGAGCTTTAAATGGCAGTGAGAGGGAAATCAAACACTCTGTGTCTGCCATAAGCAAGAATGAACCTGTCATTGACACAATTTGACAAACCTTGTAATATCAAGGGAATTGAAGACCTGGTCTTGAACTGGTCAGAATGCCAAGAAGTGCAGAGAAGAAACCCTGCACGTGTCCCCTGAAGAAATAACAGTTTGTACATCTTCAGTTTTTTCTACAGTCTGTGCAGCCAGCTTCTAACACTTCTGCTCACACTTACTGACAGTCCACTCGTCACTTCCCCCAGTGCGTCAGCTGCTCTCAGCTTGGTGAGTGGGTAGGAAAGGGGAATTGTGAATTAGACAATTGGATTTTTGAGTTTAAGAATTAAATGTCTGATGCTTTTTGTGTACTGTGAGAGTGCTCTATTTTACCTAAATTAATTCAAATGGCTGGTGAACTGACATGCTGGTAATATGGTTGTATTTGTGCTTTATAATGTGAAAATTATAATTTCTTTATGTATTCAGATGACATTAATATTTATATCGATAAAAGGGAGTGGGGAGTCCATCTCATGCTGTGCCACCTTCAGTTCATCTTCCTTTTCGACTTAGGAGTGCAGAAGCTCAACGAATACAATCGCATGCTTTCAAAAAGAAACAAGCTTGTGAATATTTCAAATCAAATCAAAAATGCTTTCTTGTCTCCCCAGGAAAAAGTTTTCTTGGGTGAAACAGCTGCAGAACAACAGAGACAACAAACAGCCTACATAAGACATATCAGTCACAACATGATATAAATAACACATAACACAAAATAAATGATTAATTTATAAGCAATAAAATAAAAGTTAAAACCTGAGACTGCAAATACTGCAAACACAAATTTGAAACTTAAAGGGGACATATTACACCCTGTTTCTCCAAGTTAACCCAGTTCCCTGGTGTCCTAATGAACATGTCTGTGACATGCTTTGGTCAAAATAACATAAGGATGAAGCACCACAGCAGTTCAATCACCCTGCCAAAACAGCCCTGTTCAGAACGCTCTGTTTAGTAGTATCTCTTTAGGTCCACCTTAAAAAGTCCACCTTAAAAAAAAAGTAAAATGAAACTTAACAGATAGGGAATTACATCAGCCAAAGAGGCTACTGGGAGCTAACAGCAGTTAGCATTTGGAAAAGTGATCATTTGCAGGCTTCAGCAGGCCCATCGCTGTCATATATGACATGTATGCACTGGACAGATAAATCCTCTGAGGCTCGAAGTTTGTGTAGAACTCTGTGCTGCACTGTGGAGCCAAGAATAGAACTTTTCGCGGACTTCTGGTTTTCGGATACCGTTGCCCTCGCCATCGCTCTCGCGTGTTTTAGGGACAAAGTGGAGCTCCGCGAGACAACAATTCCAGGAATTTAGCGCATTGTGACGTCCCGATGAGTGCGGAAGTCAACATTGCGTGTTTCATCTCCTGTACTTAGACTGAGGAGGACCACAAAAACACGAGTGAGTCATCTTTTTTCACACTTTGCAGACCGAGTCCCAAATAAGGATGTAAAAAGTTGTATGTCCCCTTCGATTTGCACTCAGTTAATTAATGATCAACTTGTTTCCTTGTTGGATATTTGTCAAGAATGTGAGCGAGCCATGACTGCATATGCTATTTTGTTCGATGGAACCGCCAGGCAGAGATGCCAAGCATGTGGTTCCACCTACCTGTGCTAAAGATAGCAAAGCATAATTATAAAATGTACCTTCCTTATTGTTGTCTTATAGTCACTGCTAATGTTAGTGCCTTTAATGGGGTGTTGCCTGCGTGGCCAGGTTAAGGGAGTGTGCGAAATAATTAAGTAATTAAAATATGCTTCTCATAACTCCAGGAACAACAACACACTCACGCCCATACTGTGGTCTGGTTAGGGACTTAACCACCAAGCGGCATCTGACTGCATCTGTGTGCATCCACTGATTATCTGCACGCTACATGTGCCCCGGTCAGCCTCACTATGTATTAGTGAATATTGAGACATTTCAAGAGGAAACACCACAGGGAACAGAGAGACAAAGCAGAGAAGGAAATCCATTTATGTAACACGGGGCAACGGTGAAGAGGAGGCATGAGGTCAGAACAGTGTTTGACACCTTTTTGACTTCTCCAGCACAACAAACAAACTAACAAATGCTTTTAAATGGTTTGCTGCACAAATCTTCAATTTGAAACAGACTAATTACACTTAGGGTGAATTCCAGTTCCTTTCTTAACCCTCAATCTTAACCCTCAATCTCAAAAATGTGCGCTCCCTCTATGGCAAGTGCTGTCCCGATTCTCAGAAAAATTAAGTTGAGGGGCAAGTTTAAGGGCTGTATCGCCCTCAATATTGAGATTTTCCGAGACCACCCTTGAGAGCAAGGGCTACCCAGAATGCATTGCGTGTTTTCACATATAAAAGATGGCGTCGAAAGCAGCGAAGCGAGTGCGATACAAATTAAGTATTTTCTTTGTTAATAGAGATATAAAAATGATGAAAACCATTGTATTATCTTAGTTTAGACCCATATTATGGATTACTGACGTCATTGTTGCGTAACATTTATTTTTATTCTATATCTTTTGTCAATAGCCGGCCGGTGCGGACAAGCGATCGTTTGCAATGGTTTACTTTTCAATAAGCCGTGGTGTGTGGTAACCGTCAGCTGAATATGTCCGTGGTTGTGGTATTTGAGTATCATCTTATAACTAACTGACAACCTAATAACTTGACTGACAAATGGATCGTAATAAATAATCCTGACGTAAATGTGTTCTTCTTCTTTTTTGGAGTTGACAGACTGGACGCAGCTTTCGCGTTATTCTGCCCCCTACAGTCTGAAGACGTATCTGCATTTAAGGGGTGTCCCATTTCTAAGTGACAAAATAACCCTCAACACTTGGTTTTGAGGACCAGTTAAGATTAAGGGTTGAGCTTGAGGGTTAAGATTGAGGGTTAAGATCGGAATTGGAAGTGACTATTAAACTGTCAAACTAACAGCTGCTGTGGATTGACTTTTGCATTGGTGGGCCAGGTTTGTTTTCTGAACATTTTACCTCAGTTCGTTCCCTCTTAAAGATAACAGAAAGAAAATCACACAGGAAGAAATCCATCATTCAGGAGATGACGTCACTATTATCAGCACTTAGACAGTCGTTGTGGTGTCTACGCAACGTAACCAGAGCTTTCTTCTGTGCTAATCATTCGTCTTTTCTGCCGTCGCTTGTATCACTGGGGAAATGCACTTACAGTGGTTTGCTTCAACAAGATAATGAAAGTTCAGAAAGGATAAGGAAGAATTCTCCAGGGGTCTGGGACAGTTTGTCAGATAACTACGGTTAAGATACAGAATTGCTTCACATCCTCAAGAGGTAAAATATTACATTGATGCCAAGCACTTAGTGTCACTCCATGTACTTTTAACGGTTGGGAAACAGTGTGAGACCAGTAAGTCCTGCAGCTTCCAATGTAGATTCAGGCAGATTAAAAAATACTTTATTTATGATTATTAATAGGTCACAGTTAGTTAGTTAGTAACACTGAGTGGAAAAGAAAGTTGATTTTTTTTAGGTTTTAAAGCAGAGGTCTAATATCAAGTTATAATGATTTATTTCTGTATGGTTTTTTTTAATGAATAGATTACTTTTGCCTCATAAAAATATTTATATTGTGAACTATTTATCGTTCCATATGAAAACAATCACTTTTACTGTACTAATACATAATAATGACTGAGACCTTTCCCAGTGCTCAATAACATTTATTCAAATTAAATCATCTAAATGGTCAAGTTATAGAGACCAAAGTACAGGCAATTACAGTAACCAGAGTAACATTATTTGTTTTGTGTTTTCCCAGCTAATCTGTGACATTACAATGCATGATGTAGAGGTAAAAAAAATAAAAAAAACACCACAGGGCACAACAACCACTGCCAATGAGAATGGTGTCAATCGCCATTTTTAGCAGTGTCACCTAGGTTTAAAAAATCCAGGGTACAGCTGCTAATTTTAGTGCGAAATGCAGTAGCAGCAGACACTTAGTTTTGCTCAGGAGTGGTGTCATTAATACTTTCTACCTTCTCATTCTCCTGGTGCTGACGGTGTTTCTGCTGTCCATCAACATCCTAAAATGATTCACTTCATGCCATGAAGCGCAGAGACCGGTTCTCCACAGGTCTGCTGAAAGTGAATTTTGCAAAATGAGGGCATTGACTACATGAGGTTAACACAAGTGAGGCAGGCTGATGGGGGGGAAACTGAATGACTCCTGTGGTTCAATGAACCTCACAAATGCTTCCTTTATAGGTAAAGTTTGCAAGTTTACAAGTTAGACGGAGTGAATGTTTCACCCCCGATGATTGACTCCTTACTCTGTATCCTGTTTGGCCTAACAGCTCCCAGGCAGCGAGACATATTTCTTTGAAACAGAGCGGCAGGAGGTTTCTACCTTACTCCTGATCTCCCTCTGGCACTTCTCCAAAAAGGGAAAACAGGCATAGGTTTAGAAAGAAATAGCCACACATCATCGCAGAACACCTTACGTTTCATTTTTGTGCACCTGTTATCAGATTAAAGCGGCGGGCCTGTGTGAGATAGATGTGCATCTTCTTGAGAATAGAGCTATCACCAATTTTCTCCGCACCGTGCACAGTTCACAGCAGAAACGATCTTTCACCACAGTTTCTATATCCGTATCTGTCACATACATCAGCAGCACAACACTTTCTTTACCTGTTCCCCCCCCCCCCTGTATCTTTCTCCTTTTTTTTTAACAAGGCATCAACTGTATAAATATATGCAGAGTTGGAAAATGAAAGGTTCAAAGTGCAGAGTTCTGGCATTTAGTTGACTACGTAGGCGTATTAAAAATATTATTTATAGCCTTATTCAAAGGCAAACCCAATGTCAAACAGCAACAACTTCACAGCTGCTTCCTGTGAGCACAGAGGCCTGTGAGATGCAGCAGATCAGCAACAGCTGTCACGCGCTGCACATACATCCAGAGTGTGCGCGTGCATGTGTGCAATTTACCTTTGCTTATGCATAATTTAGTCGACACCTGACATTTATTTTTGTTTACCTTTCTTCGTGTGCACATTAGACACTTTGGTCATAATACAGCTGCATCATTATACATATGTACATTTTCACACATTATCCTTTATGGGACGGCTGTGATTGAGAGTGGGCAGGGGGTCGATCTTGAGCCTCCTCTACTCCTGTGCTGAG
This sequence comes from Microchirus variegatus, assembly GCF_963457635.1. NCBI lineage: Eukaryota > Metazoa > Chordata > Actinopteri > Pleuronectiformes > Soleidae > Microchirus > Microchirus variegatus. Next base: position 27,296,740 of record NC_139809.1, read on the forward strand.
TGTGAATGATGTGAGAGAAACATGCTGCGCATAAATGTCCTGAGTGTGTGTGACTGGCGAATACGAAGTGTAAATTGCGTTGAGTGGCCATGAAAAGGTGGTAATTAAATTAATTGGCGATTAATTTAGTAATCGATTAATAACCGATTCATCGATTCATCGTTTCAGCTCTAGTGGAAATAAATTAAGACTATTTACCATTTAAGGAAGATTTACAATTTACCGTTAGCAATGGCGCTACTCCTCGATTATGGGCAAGAGATGTAAGCCTCAGTGGAGACAGGCTGTGTTCTGCTTTGACCTGGATAAAGTTGCTGCAGGTTGCAGACTTGTCTGAGCTTCAGGGACGAGATTGTTAGACCAGACTCCCAGAGATATACGCTCAAGTGAAAACCACCACGCAGCATTTGTGGCATGATGGACAGGGAGTGGAGAGATAATAGCTTTTTTTAGCTCGACTATTAAAGTTATGTCCACTTCATTCATCTTCTGAGCTGAGTGGGGCTCGTACTTATGAGGCTGTGTGTGTGCACGTGCGTGTGTGTGTGTGTGTGTGCATGCATCTCAGAGTGTGTCTACCCATGGGGATGTGGTGTCAAAACTCAGCTGACTCACACATGTAGCTGTGTGAGTCAACCTGCTGACAGGAAAATATAGCAGTGGAAAGCAGATATAGGTTTCAGGTAGTTTCACTGTCATTTGCAGTAATAGCTCGAGCGCACAGAGGCACACGCACATACACACTGTAGCTATAAATACACCGAAAAGTTCATTTGTACGGCACCACGTATGTTCTCGGCAAACTGTATGCGACACGGTTTTTTTTTTGTGTGTGTTCAGCAGGTTTTTTCCGGTTTGTATCCCAGCACATCAACAATGATATAACACACGTTCTGCTTTATTGCAGAGAAAACAAGTCTTTGTGAAAAAAGCAATAAAACCACAGTTTGATGTGGCACATAACGGTGTGATGATATCCTTCCGTCGCTATATTTCTCACGTCTCCTTTGCAACGCCTGCTCTGATTTTTCTCACAGCTTGAACTCCAAAGGGGCAAATGTGAACGCTTCCTGAGTCGGGTTCTCCACAGCTTAAATATGAGACATGCAAGCAAATTCAGTGTGTGTGAGTGTGAGTGCATGTGTGTGTGTGTGTGTGCATGTGTTCCCCACAGGTGCGGACTCCCAAACCCCCCGGACGGAAAAGAATCCAGGCAGCAAAATAGGAATCCCTTGTAGAATAAAAATGAGCAGAGAGCAGTATGAATGAGGGGAATGATAGAACGAAGGGCATGTGTGTGTGCGTGTGTGCGTGCATAGGGGTAGCATTAGGGATAATATCCAACCCAGGGGCACAGCAGCAGCAGCGAAGCACAGGTGCTATCTACAGACACATCACACACAGACACTATTCTCAGTGTAGCACAGACAGTGCGGGGTGGTGGTGGTGGTGGAGGTGACAAAAAGAGCTGCCTGTCTTGGCACACTGAAACGATGAAAGTACAGCACCTGCAGAAAAGGACAATCCAACTCTAAACAGCCACGTGGGAAAACATACACTGACTATTTTTCCTATGTTGTTGGCAAAGCACAGACCTGACCTATGACCATGTGCCACGATGTCACATAACTCTGTTTGTTTAAACACTGCTATGGAGGCAGGAAAAGTGCCTGCATTAGGGCTGTAACGATATGCGTATCGAAATCGAGATCGCGATACTCAGAGCCACGAACCTGTCTCGTGGCGTGAGAAGGCAGAATCGCGAAACGCCCTTTCTAACTCCCAGTTATTTTTCCAGTCAGCCACATGATATGAGCTGTTAGTGCTACCAAACTTATTTTTATTAGGGGTGTCAAATTATCGCTTTAATTGTGATCAATTAATTACAGTCATCATTAACGCGTTGTGTTTTTTAATCGCGTTAACCTCTTCTTAACTGATGTCCCCGCCACCGGGGGGCAGCGTCAGACGCAGCGACAAAAGCGTCATAAAACCATATCTAACTTTAACAAACACAGACATGCTGCATACCCACAGAAAGGTCAGAAACTCCGCTACAAGCTCATGTAAACCATTCTTATGTTCACCAAACACAGTTAAAACACCGATGGATCAAACCCGCAGGAGCGGAAAAAAACCCGTTCCAGCGCACAAATTGAAAAGCGGCACCTGAGCGTCAGCGCGATGATGTAAACAGCGGAGAATTCACCGATTTTTATCACTCTACGAACAAGATTCACGGATCCAGCCCCAATATAAGAGCAACAACTGACTTTCAAGAAATACAAGCGGAAATGTTGTCTTACCTTTGGTGTTTATCAAAACAAGTTATTTCCACTGGAACAAAACTGCTTTTCATGAAGAACTACACTTCCCAGCATGCTTTGGGGACAAATACCAGTCTGATTGATCATTTCCTTTGTATTTTTCAACAGTATTATTTTGTTACAGTAAGAGAGAAATCTTTGGCTATTTAATTATTTATTTATGTTCAAATCTGTTCACAGTGTTCCAAAATATTCAGTTGTTATATAAGTAAATGTTTTTTAAATAAAACAATTTTTTTTTCCAGACCTGAAGTATTCCAACATCTTTCGGGTAAAATGTCCCTCATCCTACTCCGGAGAATGGTTAGACATCATGTGACTATCAAATATACAAGATATTAAAGCTAGTAAGTGCAGCATTCTATACCTGAGATGAAGTAATAACCCCACAAGTAGAATCCATCGCCTGCGGGTTCTCATCGCTCCATTTTACGCTGGCTTTGAGCTCTCTTTACAGCTGTCTGTGTCTTTGTTGATCTATTAAAATGCTCTCCCCCTTTGCTTGTCCCCAACTGTTTTGGTATCCTGGGGCACAACAGCTATTCACTATCTCCACGTTTTATGTATACAGCCAGCGAACAGATGAAATGCCTGGTTTATACGTCTATGGCTTAGAACAGCACGGGTCCAGACGAAATTGCGTTGTTTTGACTCTGACTGTTGCATGACAGAATTGCACTCTTTGTCTCTCAGTGTCTGTACGTTCATATATCAGCAATAGTGAATTCTCAAGCTTTATATAAAACGACCTTTAACAAATGTTAATAAATTGTGCAATTTAGTTCATTTCTGCACAAATCTAAGTCCAATATAATTAGGACAATGTGCATTTTATTCCAAACTCTTTAAAATGTGCAACAAGCACTTTAGCAATCAGTTTACATTTTGTTCATTTAACCACTTTAAAGGTTATCTTGCCTGCTTCCTAATCTGCCTTCCTACATCCCATATGTTATGTTGTTAATAGCCTGTCTTTGTTAAGATGCCTATAGTACCACAGATGTACAGAGGTGGAAAAAGTACTAGAATATTGTACTCAAGTAAAAGTCCCAATACTTTGATGAAATATTACTCAAGTAGAAGTAAAAATTAGTTCATTTGAAATGTACTTTAAGTAAAAGTTACTTAGTTACTTCTACTTAGTTAGTAGAAATATGACAAGGGGTCAGAAATCCAAAACTATTTTGGAGCTCACGCGCCCGGCGTGACACAGGATATTACTTCACTTTTGGAGAGCGCCCTCTATGTTCACGCGCCAGCGCTAATGCTAATCACATCATCATTCGTCTGGTTCTGGTGTATTTTTTCCCCCTGTAGTTCTTCATTGTGCTGAATTTTTATTTTTACTCAGTAACGGATAGGATTTATAAAGTACAATACTTGAGTCAATACGTACTCAAGTAAAATACAAAATCCTGATTTTAAATTGTACTTAAAAAATACACAAAAAAAGTATTCAATACAGAAACTTGAGTAAATGTATTTAGTTACTTTCCACCTCTGCAGATGTAAATTAGTCAATGGCTATAATCTGGCATATTTTTTATGTTGAAGCTCTTTAATGTGCAACGTGTATTGAAATTGCATCAGAAAAATCACCAAAGCTTCATAAATCTAAGCCTCAAAGTAACCTTCGACCTCTCTTTAAGGATGGCACAATTCATGCACATCTATCAATTATTGGTGTAAAAAAAAAAAAGAATATAAAGAAAGAAAAATCAGACTTTTGACTAAATTCCAACACACTATATTAATCAGTTGTTCTGGTCATAAAATGTTTCCTCTTCGCTTGGTTCCACATCACATTTTGCCAGCAATTTCAATAAAGCAATTCAACAGTGGCACAAAATAACAGCCCTTACTTTCCTCTCCTCACAGTAGTTCAGCAACAGAATACACAAGGCTAAACACTAATGCAAAACCATTTACGATCCACAAACACAATAATAACGAACAGCTCACACTGTGCCGTTTGTTCAACTAAACACAAAAAAAAAATCTATTTTAAATTCTATTAACCTGAGTGAGGCGTTCACCTGCACAGTGAATGGCCATGTTTTGATTCGATCGGAGTAATAAACAGAATCCATTTAACTCTGTGACTCAGGCTCAACAGAAAGAACTCTTTGTTGATTGGAGGATTTTTTAAATTATTATTATTCATTTAGAACATTGGTTCTCAAAGTGCAGCCCGCGAGCCAATGGCGGCCCGCAGAAACATTTCTGGCGGCCCGCAATGAATTACAGTTGATAGTTTTAATCCATGAGCTACTAAGCTTGTTAAATGTTTATTGGACATTACTGGATACAGACCAATAAGTGTAAACTGTAGAACTGCAATCTGGTCATTAAAATTATTACAAATGGGATTTCTTTCTTTTTTTTTTTCTCTTTTTTTTTTCTTTGGCGGCCCTCAGTCCAATGTTGGGGTTCCTAAATTGGCCCTCAGGTATCAAAACTTTGAGAACCCCTGATTTAGAGCAAATAAGAAAAGAATTCAGTGAATATCTCCTCATGATTACAGCTACAGCCGTCCATCATGTGGCTGTGGAAACAAAGTGATTTGCACCAGCCAAATAGAAAACACTGAGATGTGGAAAAGTTGGAACAAGAGAAATCTGGCATACACTAAGAGATAATACTGATTTGAGGATTACCAGGGGTAGGAAATGAAACAATCTACCCCACTGCCAACGTTAAATCATGTGGAGTAATGAACAGTATTGTTTAACTGCTGACGACAGACCGTTGTACGGAGCAAACGAGTCCAAAAAAGGCAATTTGTTTTGACTGCAGCCCGTGCAGTCATCAGTGAGACCAGAGTGCAGGGACCGTCTACAAAGTGCAAAAAACTTACACCATAAATACAGTGTAGTGTCGTCAAATTGTCTATAAACTTTACTGCTGGACTGTAAATGATACTGCACCGACCAGTTTGTAATTCTTTACAATAACTGTACCATAATACAGCGTAGTGTCATCAAACGGGTGTTGCACTTGTAGATGGTCCCTGCGCTCCGGTCTCACTGATGACTGCACGTAGAGATCAATGAAGTTTCTCTGGCTCTTTTTGATGAAAACAATGTTGTTGCTTCTTGTCTATGGTGCTATGATTCAAAATATGTCTTGCATGTGTTTCAACAATGTTTCGGTTAAATATTATTGATCGTGGAAGTTCAAGCCTGTGAATATATATCTAACTTTACTTAAAGGGATAGTTCGGAATTTTGAACATAAGACCTATTTTCCAACTCAGCCGGTGTGATGGAGACGTCTGGAGACGTTTTCATGAAATTTAATTCAGTTCTTCTAGTTGCCGAGTTCGCTGATGCTATGGCTAGCGCAAGTCAATGATACATGTTAGCATGGCATTAAAAACACTCATACTGACTCCACAGTGCACCCGAGGCAAATCGATTGTAACGGCAGACTATCGATGTACATATCTGTGTTGATAGAATAATATATGAAACAAAACTAACGTCGCATCGCATGGATTTTTGAGGGACTACTTTCTCAGCACTATACTTCCGGCAGCGGAATCAGTCCGCTGCTGCCGGAAGTATGACGCGCTGCCGCTGCTGCTGAGACATAAATCCTTCAAATTGCAAGGTTGGTTTTATTTCAAACATTCTATCAACACAGATATGTACATCGATAGTCTGCCGTTGCAATCGATTTTGCACTGTGGAGTCGGTATGAGTGTTTTTAATGCCATGCTAACTTGTATCATTGACTTGCGCTAGCCATAGCACCAGCGAACTCGGCAACTAGAAGAACTGAATGAAATTTCTTGAAAACGTCTCCAGACGTCTCCATCACAGAGTTGGAAAATAGGTCTTATGTCCAAAATTCCGAACCATCACTTAAACTCGCAACTTTTGGGTCACGTAACTTGTGTTAGATGGACAAAACAGGAAATTATTTTTAAATTATTGTTATTTTATGTTTGTTTTACTTCACTTATGAGAGTATCTGATTCTAAGCCAGTATAAGGCCTCAGGCCTTTATAGTGCCGACGCATTAAGGTATAACCAGCTTGAAAAACTGAAAAACGGTTGTCTTGCACTAAAAAACGTCAGGTGAAGGGAAAGGAGAGATAAAGGTAATGCAACACTACAGACGTCAACTGTTGTAAAAACACCACAAATAGGATTATTTTTCAATGTTACAAATACAGACAGCCTTTCATTCCTGCATTATGAGCCATTTAATAGCCTTAATCTTCCTTTTATTGTAAGAGTTTATTTGTCCAGATTAATCTGCAGGAATTTCTAAAAAGATGGTGTAACATGTTTTGTAGCCACAGATGACATGCATACAATGCTTGGAAATTAGTAAGCACTTCCACTTCCTTTATAGCACAAATGAAGCACAGAAACTCTGAAAGTGAGACCATTACGTCTCGTCTGTAACAGATGACGAGCTCGGAGGTAAGTGAAGGAAAAGAGGAAGTGACTCTCAACAGAAACACAATCAGCTGACTAATGGTCACAGCGACAATGTGCATCAGCTGCATAGAGATTTTTGGTCCACGGCCAAAATGCACTTATGTTATTAGATGGTTATGGAAGGATAGGCCATTTGCAGTTCAAAATCATACGCTGGGTCTTTTTTCACTAGTGTAATTCTGTATGGTGAAGAGTAATCGACTGTAAGGACTTCAAGACCTCGAGCTCAGAGGCTTTTTAAAAATACTACTCAGATTTTCAACAGAACATACTTGTTTAATTTTCATCTAACGTGACACACTGCACTGATAATAAAAATAAAAACAGTGATTTTGTAAAATTCTAATCATAGTGGTGCAAAAAAACGGAAAATGAAATGTGCATTTTAACAATGCCCATGAAGAATATTGTATTGTCATCATCAAACATACTGTACACAGAGAACTTCACTGCAAATCATATTTTAAATAGACACTTTCACTGCAGCTAAAACTAACACTAAGTGGCGTTGATGACATTTGGATGCAAATACAAGTACTGTATTTTTAATTAGCAGAGCCTTTTTTAAAGAGAGAGACAATTCTAATAGAGGCATTTAAGGATTTGTGACAGGCCGACAGAATTAAGAGCTGATAATAAGGCCAAATTAGTGGGCACTTAAAAATCCTGCAAAAAAAAAAAATGTTTTTAAAAAAACCTTACATGCAGCGCCCAATTTGCCGTTGTCATTAAGAGGGAAAAACAATGTCAGCGAGTCTTATTGTATGTATAATACATTCATTTGAATAATCACAACACTGAGAAAACAATGACAATATGAAAATGAAAATAATTTGCAGGCTCCTAATTGAATTATATATATATTTATTAATTTTTTAATCACTAAACTTGCCCCTCATTTTTTAAAATGTTAAAATACAGAGCATTACCACAGAGCATGATAGGAGTTACAATTTCAGTTTTATGCAAAAGAGGGCACAGATTTCCTTTGGGGCAAATTGTGTAGACCTGCAAGTCTGCAAGTCAGTGATTATAAGATTTTAACGTCCCAACAGTTTGGCTCGATAACACAAGGAACTCTATATTTCATCTTTATCTGCCAAGAAAAAAAAAAATGAAACTAATTACTTAACATTATCTGTATGCCTGAGGGACCAGTGTCTTTGGAGGTGCATATGGTATTTGACGCTCACCAAGTGTTTGACAGACTATAACATCACTTCTGTCTGACCTCCTTTGCTCTTGCATCGTATTTGCCTTGCCAAACACTTCTGTTAGTATGTCAACAGAATATTGCCCGGGATCACGTTGCCCTCTACGCGGGAGTCAGACGGGGATGATGTCTGTTGTCTGCACATAAACAATTCCTTTGAGCTGCTGGTTGTAGCAATAAAACATGGACCTAGTCCACATTCGGAAGTGTCCCTGGGTAAGAAACTTAACCTCAACGTGCTCCTGACGACTGTGTCAGCAGCATATGAAATGCAATTGAAAGTTGCTTTGGATAAAAGCATCTGCTAAATTACTAAATGCAGTGTAAGGTAACCAATCTGTAGAGAAGGCCAGAATAAAAACTTGTCTTTGGACGCCAATAATTTATTTCTGCACCGGACATCTCTACGCCTAAAGTCTCACATGACAACTTTTGTGAAAGCAAGGTTCTGTGATCAAACTGGCGGAGAGTATGTCCTGTTAACAGTTAGCTACACAACATCAGCGTTCACTTGTATTCAAAATAACTCATGACCAGAAGTTGCGCTAGAGTTTTTCGTTTGTCTGTCATTTTGACTGACAGGGTCATAAAATTCCTGTCGTAAGCTATTTTTACCGGTCACTTTAATTTATTTAATTTAAATGATAATAAATATTCAATTGCATTTCATTTTAATTCATTTTTAATTAACAAAAAAGCTGAACAAATAATCCACACCGTGGATAAAACACATCAAGCAGAATATGAAGAATATGTAACTTTTACTTCTGCCGTGACATTTTTCTTCTTTTCTACTTTCTACTTCTACAAGAGCCAATTACTGTAATATGCTCTTCGCCACCAAGTGGTCAGTGGTGTGAATTGCAATCTGTCAAAATGACGGATGGCCCTCAGATTTTTCCGTCGCCGTTTTAAAAAAAAAAAGGTAAATGACGGACTATAATCGGTTAACGCGACCCCTGCTCATGACATAAGATGTGGTGAGTCATATATTGCAGAACACAGCACAACAAGCACAATTCGATTTCCTCTATCAGGTATATTGGTATTGAAAAGTATACCTCTCCCAGTAGAAGGTAACTTTGATGCATAGTTGTACACTTAAAAGCTTTTTTTTGATGTGTAAAACCATGACTGTCGTTGTATGTTAAAGGAGTCATATTATACCCTTTTTCTCCAAGTTAAACTAGTTCCCTGGTGTCCTAATGAACATGTCTGTGACATGCTTTAGTCAAAATACCATTAGCATTTGGAAAAGTGGTCATTTGCAGGCTCTAGCAGGCCCATTGCCGTCATATATAACATGTATCCACTGGACAGATAAATCCTCTGAGGCTGGAAGTTTGTGTAGAACTCTGTGCTGCACTGTGGAGCCAAGAATAGAACTTTTCGCGGACTTTGCGGTTTTTGGATACCTTTTCCCTCGCCAGCGCTCTCACATGTTTTACAGACAAATTGGAGCTCTGCGACGCAACAATTCCAGGGATTTAGCGCATTGTGACATCCCGTGTTTCATCCCCTGTACTTAGACTGAGGAGAACCACAAAAACATGAGTGAGTCATCTTTTTTTCACACTTTTCCGAATGATTCGACCTCCAGAGTCCCAAATATAGGTATTTAAAATTAAAAAGTTGATTTTGCATAATAATACCCCCTTTTAACTTAGAATCCCTCTTGACTGACTGCTCCCTCCAAACAAGTGGAAGTTAATTGTTGTGATGTGTCAAGCGGGCGTGACCTACATAGAAATGAGTGCCAATGTCAAAATGTTTCTGATCTTAAAGACGACCTGAAGGCTGAAACACCATCACTGCATGGAGTAAGAGTTTTTTTTTTTTTCACTATAATATCTCGTCATATTTATGCCCAGTTTCATTACAAAATCTTTTTTATGGACTTCATCTGGAACAAATCCATCCACCAAGGATTAGGAAATCATGTGTGGGAAGATACGGCTGGTGGGAGTTCACCATTTCACACAGTTACTGAGCCTCAAATATTCATGAGGTAGCTTTTAATTGGTGTCATAATTTTACCACAGCAATAGATCCGTGTATGGCCTGAGATTGATAGTCTGGGGGTCTTCAACATCTTTACTCTGTGTACCATTATCTTACAACAAGAAATACCATATCACAGTGAAATGATGGTCTCAGATTAGGTATAAAAAGCCACTGCCTCTATCTTATTCCCACCATCTTTCTCTCCACCTTTATTATCGTGTAGTATTGTGGTTCAGGAAGGGATTGAAATGTGTTTCTCATCCCACATTGTAAACCCTCAGGGTATCTCTATGTATGCAATTTTGGTTAAAAAAAAAAGGATTTTTGTCTCTTTCCTATCTCCACAAGTACAGAGTGAGACCTGGTTTCAGTTCAACTCAAAGAAAATGTCTCTCCTCTTTTGGATCACCTCAGGGAACAGTGGGCTAAACACTCGGGGACTGAAATCTCTGATGAAGCGTGGAAGTCCGTCATGTTTATCCGTCAAACTTATTTAAGTGCGATATTGCACTATATATCTCTCCATGTATATATTCGATGTGATTTATTGCAGTTCAAGGGTAAAAACCTTTGCAGAAGCAGCACATGCAGCGCAGGTGTCCTCAGGAAATGAGTGTATACTTTTTGCTTTAGCTGCTCCATCAGGTAAAAAACTGGCAGCTGTGGTTGCCAGAATTCTACCGTAATAAATACGGTAGAACCTTTTCTTACATTACGGTAAAAGGATAGAACTACTGCTGATGTTACGGTAAAGGTTGTTGATTTTTTCAATATTCTACCATATAAATAACTTTTGTTTTCATTGAAAGTAACAGTGTTTTTCCCATATATTTAACGTGAAAATATTGTATAAGTAAAGCATTTCTCCATGAAATAATGTGTAATGTGACATAAACAGCCTGTATTAACATAAAATACCACTTTATTCATTTAAAAAAACAAAAAAAACACACTTATTTTTAACGGTTAAAAACTGGCAGCTATGGTTGCAAGAATTTTACCATAATACGGTAAAATTGTTTCTTCTATCACAGTAAAGGTTGGAGAATTTTTCCATATTCTACCATATAAATAACTATGCCTTGCCATATATTTAACGTAAAAGTACTGTATAAGTAAAGGTTTTGCGTAATTAACACAATGGTTAATAAGTTTAACAGTAATAAAATTAATTACTACAGTGCAAGATTATTTAACAGTAGAATAATACTGTTATATAAGGAAAAAAAATGCAAAAATTACTGTTTTGGGAAATACATATATTTACGGTAATTCACTGTTACAAAAACTGTATTATAGTCTTTTGAAGTTTACGGTCTTTTTCTGTCATGGTTTGACAGTTTTTAACTGTAAAATCTACTGACATTTTTTGGAAAACAAATGTTTGTACACAAACCTACAATATCTGCCCACTCTAACATTTTTACTCATTAATGTCACCAAAATGGTGAAAATCATCTAGTTGCACAGTCCATGTATTAACATGACTGAGCCTTGATAAGTCCAGATAAAAAAGTAAAAGCTTGTTGTTCTTTTTATTATCCTTTTTAATGCACTCCTTTTTTTATTGTGCAGTTTTTACTGTCCCTTTTAATGTGCATGTAATCCTGCACTTAATCTTTTATGTGTTTTCTTTTTTGAGTTTTTTTGAGCCAAAAGGAGCCAGAAAACAGGCCTTTAGTTGTACTGAGACAACCTGACGTAACTCAGTATGAGCAGTGTGCCAACTCCTCCCACAAAAAGAAACCTATAACAGTACATCAGGGGTGTCAAACTCATTTTGGTCCGGGGGCCGCATGCAGCTAAATCCGACTTCAAGGGGGCCGGACCAGTAAACTCATCGCAAAATGACATTGAAGTAATAATAAGTCCACTTTTTTCTTTGTATTCATTACTGCAAAGAACAAGAATTATAAAATTCTATATATTAAATGAATTATTCTTTTACAAAATATATTATGAACAGAATTTTTAATAAAAGTATGTGCAATTTCAACAAACTGCTTAGCGCTGTTGTTAGCCACACCGGAGCTAACAGCAGAACACTGACGTCATGACGCTCGAACGTCGCAGCCAATGAATGACGGACGTTAACAAACTACGTCATCGTGCTCTTTGCGAGCAGTGCTGCGTTCAAGTCAGCTTAGGAAATCGCCTACCCTTCCACTCGGATAATGTTACAAGGATGCGTTCAAGTACCGATTCCGGGTATCGTTTCATTTTATGCAAATACTCGGTAGTACCGACCCAGTCCGGCCTGGGGGCTCGGCGGGCCGGACTGGAGCCACTGGTGGGCTGGATCCAGCCCGCGGGCCGCCTGTTTGACTCCTGTGCTGTACATCATCTGTCTTTTTTCTCTGGCTTTCAGTAAATAGAAGACCTTGGCTGATTTGTCAGCCTCCCTTCACCTGCAATGTAAAAAAAAAATATATCTCATTTCCTGACTTCTGTTGACTGTTTCAAGGTGGCATAGATTGAACACTCTCTCAGTCAATGTAATGTAAAAGTTCTTAGCAAACACAAAAAAGACCTAGAGAGAGCAACACAATGGGAAAAAGATGGACAAGCTATGCATTCAACTTAACTTAAAAAGGGACAAATTAATGAATTACTTAAATATGAATTGCATTTAAGCTTCTGCATCCATGGCAGGATAATCAGACTACAACAGATGGAAGAAAAGTAACAGTATGTTAAAAAAGTAAGGCATCTGAGGCATCTGCATACTGTACATGGCACAGAGGCAAACGCAGAGGGAAACTCCGATCTAACACTCCTTGACAATAATCGTCAACATTAATCTGCAAAATCAGCCAAAACCATGAAGCTGTTAAGACGTATTCAGGTTCATTTTGAAGAGATGCGTGACATTAAAGCCAAAACACTTCCAGACAGCCTGAAGAGGATCATCTGTGAGGGGAAAAGTGATCTCATTAGCAAATGACTTTCACACCAAGGTGAACCAGAATAAGATAGGAGAGAAAAGATCGTTCTCAAGAAGAAGTATGTGTGCCCAGACAGCATATCCTGCCAAAATTGTGGAATCGCTGCGAGAATGTCCAACAGAGGCTCATATACAGATATACATATAAGAGGTGGTCAGTTTAATATCTGTAGGGAACTTACTTTAGTCTTTATGGTTAACTTTTTAAAGACAAACACATTTTTGGGGTGAACTTGAAGATTTGTGTGTATTCCTGATGCTGCCACCTTCATCAGACACATTTCGCCGATGACACCAAGGGTGAATTCCAATTCCTTGCTTAACCCTCAATCTTAACCCTCAAAAATTAAGTTGAGGGGCAAGTTTAAGGGCTGTATCGCCCTCAATATTGAGATTTTTTCCGAGACCACCCTTGGGAGCAAGGGCTACCCAGAATGCACTGCGTGTTTTCACATAACAAAGATGGCGCCGAAAGCAGCGAAACGAGTACGATACAAATGAAGTGTTTTCTTTGTTAATAGAGATATAAAAATTATGAAAACCATTGTATTATCTTAGTTTAGGCCCATATTATGGATTACTGACATCATTGTTGCGTAGCATTTATTTTTATTTTACGATCTTTTGTCAATATACCCGGCCCGGTGCGGACAATCGATCGTTTGCTATCGTTTACTTTTCAATAAGTCGTGGTGTGTGGTAACTGTCAGCTGAATATGTCCGTGGTTGTGGTATTTGTATGAGTATCATCTTATAACTAACTGACAACCTAATAACTTGACTGACAAACGGATCGTAATAAATAATCGTGACGTAAATGTGTTCTTCTTCTTCTTCTTTTTTGGAGTTGACAGACTGGACGCAGCTTTCGCGTTATTCTGTCCCCTACAGTCTGAAGACGTATCTGCATTTAAGGGGTGTCCCATTTCTAAGTGACAAAATAATGCTCAACACTTGGTTTTGAGGTCCAGTTAAGATTAAGGGTTGAGCTTGAGGGTTAAGATTGAGGGTTAAGATAGGAATTGGAATTGGCCCTTAATGTACGACGAGAGACTGATCGTTGAAGTGGAGAAAATCATTTATGACAACAGATCAACAGTTCTTCCACGTCGGAGAATGAAAAGAAGCTGTGTTGTTGTTGTTTCCTTTATACACACACACGGACCAGTTAAGATTAAGGGTTGAGCTTGAGGGTTAAGATAGGAATTGGAATTGGCCCCATTTATTATATCAGGTTCACTTTTGACTTTCAGTTCAGATCAGATAGATTCAGGGATGCACTTCTACTCGGTTGAGACGCTACTTCTCTGTGATGTAACTTCGCGCTCTCTCTATTGCTGCGCGAAGCACACACTTCAGTTTTATAACAGTATCCAATATCGATAAAACTATTTTAGGGAAAGTTTTTCGAGGAATAATGCCAACATTTTGTTGGACGGCAGATTTCATCGACGCGCGTGTCACTTTATTTGGCTGATCTGCCAGATGGAACAACAGGATTGACTGACTGCAGCTGTAAAAAAAAAAAATTGGTTTGAAATCACCCCAGAGATAGTTGAGATTGAAATGCTTGTTTACAGACAGGTATTCAGAAATCACCTGGTGTCAATGGAGGGCCAAATTGATCCCTTATTTTTGGAATTGGGAACATAGTTGGTGGGTAAAATGTAATTTACCTTTCTCCTTTGGTAAACAATATGCCAGTCATTTAAATGTTTGGACAATGTCAGTAGTGTTGTGTGACGATCCTGATCTGATGTGTGGTTGTTAAGGATTTCACGGTGCCTGGCAACCATTTTGTGGGACAATGCTGTCCTTCCCATCAGCAGGGTGGGTGGTAGCAGCACCATGTTTGACAAGACAGATAATAGAAGCAAATCTTTGGTGCTTTGCTGAGGAGGGTGAGTCTCCATGTCACACACAGGCAGATGAAAATATTGCCTTTTACCAATAGTTTATTTGTAGATATAAAATTTGATCTCAAAGGGAGGTACATGTCATACATGTCATCTAATAGAGGACAGAGGTACCAAATAAAAAAAATATGAGCAGCGAGCAGGAGGGAAATGGAAGACAAGAGGGTTGAGGGTTGACGAGGAGGTGGGTGAAAGTGTGGTGACATTAGAAATACAATGGCACCTCTGTCATGCTGGCTTTTAAAAATGTCACATGATGCTGGGAGAGTAGGAGTGCCTGACCCAAGTTCCCAGACTAGAAACATGTTCATACATTTCTAAAGGCGGATTTCCCCTACGGGCGCGTTACAGCAGCGCAGCGGTGCCTTGGGAGCCAGCGGTATTCACGGAAGATCGCGCAATAATCCTGAACGGACGGGAGTTCGCGAGATCCCGCGATAGACTGTGTGTATAAAGGAAACAACAACAACACAGCTTCTTTTCATTCTCCGACGTGGGAGAACTGTTGATCTGGTGTCATAAATGATTTTCTCCACTTCAACGATCAGTCTCTCGTCGTACATTATGGGCCAATTCCAATTCCTATCTTAACCCTCAATCTTAACCCTCAAGCTCAACCCTTAATCTTAACTGGCCCTCAAAACCAAGTGTTGAGGGTTATTTTGTCACTTATAAATGGGACACCCCTTAAATGCAGATACGTCTTCAGACTGCGGGGGGCAGAAAAACGCGGAAGCTGCGTCCAGTCTGTCAACTCCAAAAAAGTAGAAGAAGAACACATTTACATCACGATTATTTATTACGATCCGTTTGTCAGTCAAGTTATTAGGTTGTCAGTTAGTTATAAGATGATACTCATACAAATACCACAACCACAGACATATTCAGCTGACAGTTACCACACACCACGGCTTATTGAAAAGTAAACGATAGCGAACGATCGCGTGTGCGCACCGGCCAGCTATTGACAAAAGATCGCAAAATAAAAATAAATGTAACGCAACAATGACGTCAGTAATCCATAATATGGGCCTAAACTAAGATAATACAATGGTTTTCATAATTTTTATATCTCTATTAACAAAGAAAATACCAGATCAACATGACTCTTAGGCCATGAAGGGAGGGAATTTACAGGTGTGCCCTCGGCTGCAGCCATCATCGTGTCAGATGGAGAATACTATCTGATTCACTGCACATCAAACAAAACCAGTGGAGGTCGAGATTCAAGAGGGATTCTATTTTTTTTTTTTCATGATTTGATGATCTGGCCCAAATCCAGCAATATAATAAGTAAAAATTAAACCTGAAGGTGAGCGAGTGTCCTTTCAAAGACGTCAAGCCAAAGAGGAGAAAATCTAATACGAGCAATTAAAAAGTCATTTTCTTTTAACGGCCTCAAGATCTTAAAACATCAAGAGTGATGTATGGGAAAGGAAACTTTGAGTTTAAGAGACAGATATAGTTAGAGATGCCACTATTCACTATTTTCATTTTCGTGGGAAGGAGCAGTGTGTTGATAACCTGCTTTATAACCTTTTTGCTCAGCAAAAGAAAACACGCTAGTATAAACAAAATGTTATCAGTAAGAAAAGCACTTTCATGGATGACTAGTGACGTGATTCCTATCAGCTTTATGCCTTTGGTATAGATGGATAAACAAGAAATATATGACAAAATGAATACAGGCCAAACAGGCTATCTAATCACAATGAATTATAGAGAAGTTAATTAATGAATATTAAAATTCAGTGCACATCGGTCGCCCTCAAAAGCCAGTATACAGTTATACAAACACTCTGCTCCAGAGTAAACGGGAAGTTTTCATCCCATC
This sequence comes from Microchirus variegatus, assembly GCF_963457635.1. Taxonomy (NCBI): domain Eukaryota; kingdom Metazoa; phylum Chordata; class Actinopteri; order Pleuronectiformes; family Soleidae; genus Microchirus; species Microchirus variegatus. The sequence goes on from NC_139809.1 coordinate 27,313,429, forward strand.
TTTAGAGAATACTTTGTCACGACAGGCTACAAAAGGAAGTGTTTGACAGCCGCCTGTGCTGTGCACACTCCTCCATGAAGCTCACATAGTAATCAAGCTGCAGAGAAAAAAAGGTATTTTCGACAAAAACACCAAAGGATGACAAAGTGCTAACCTCGTCCCGTACTTTGTTCTTCCACCTCCTCTCATACTCCTACACTTCATGGGGGAAAAATAATATATAGATGGAGACAGACAGATATAAAAGGCAACTTGGATCAAAGGTGAGTTGGAACCAAGAGGGAATTTAGGATGGGATTTAGAAAAATGCTCCAGCGATATACAGGAAAAGAGAATAAGAGTAAGTATGAAGCTTGGAGCAGAGTGGAGTCACCACCACAATCTGGGCACTTTAATCCTTTCAGATACGTATGAAGTACAGGATTTGGTATTAGACTCTTTGGCGAAAGTCATTAAAGGTGAATGAGAAAGAAAGTAGATAAAGGAACTCAACAGCAAAAGAGAATAACTGTCAAAACTATAGACTGATAAACTGGTTGGCCATTCAATCAGGTTACATTTGTTTATGTTGGATAATAGCTGTGTGATGTGGTATTTAATTGAGAGTGTTCATTAAATCGACATCATATCTGATCAGTCATTGGCGGCATCAGTTTTGAAAACAGTCAAAGATCTGTAAACCTCAGAAACGGCATCTACAAGTCTACACTACAGGTCAAAGGTTTTGGCTCAGTTAGAAACATCCTTATTTTTTAGCACTTTTTTCAATGAATATAACATTAAATGAATCAGAAATACACTCTATACATTGTTAATGTGGTAAACGACTATTCTAACTGTAAACGTCTGGTTTTTAATGGAATATGTACATAGGTGTATAGAGGCCCATTTCCAGTGTTCTAATGGTACAATGTGTTTGCTAATCGCGTTAGAAGGCTATTGGATGATTAGAAAACCCTTGAAAACCCTTGTGCAATGATGTTAGCACAGCTGAAAACAGTTTTGAAGGGCAAAATTATTATATATAATGGAAAATAGAAAAAAAGTGAATAGGTGACCCCCCACTTTTGTACTGTATGTGCATCCCCTTCATAGCTGGACAAACCTATCAGAGGACCTGGCAGGCTGGTGTATTATGTTCATTACCATCGTTCAGTCACATTGTGTTTCCCACAGATTGGGTTAGAATCAGAATCAGAATACTTTATTAATCCCCGGGAGGAAATTGTTTTAGGACCCACAGATGGGTCACAGGATATAGTTGGGGTACTCATTCAAAATCATATTAGAAGTTATAGATATGGCTGTAATTTAGTCGCCACATTATGCACAGTTCATGATGTATGTTGGTATTTGGGTCACGATGTTTTGCCATCTTTAAAATAAATAAAAAAAACAGGTTCCCATATAGAACATTTTGAAAACATTGATAAAACACATCTCTTTTGATTTATTTTCGTTGGCCCTTTGGCTGTTTGCAATCTCTCACCACGACAATTCAAACAACATGAGCCTCCATCTTGCCACTGCCAGTTTCTTCAGTGCATTTGCTTTAACACCTGCACCAGTCTCTCATCTGCAGTCCCAATCAATCCCATGGAGACAGGGCAACAGAGGCTTCGACCGCTCCTTCCCTTTTAGAATTAATCCTTAATTTGGCACTATCTGTTCGCTCGTCTCAGGCTGTATCTTGTCTCCCTGATCTCGATTTTCCTCTTTCCCTTTTCCACGGATGGGTTCTGCTGATCATTTGGAAACATGGTGTGTGGCTCAGTCTGAGGTAGAATCTTTGTTTCCCATTTACACAGCAGGTAAAATGAGAAACAAATTGTTGTCCCAAACTCACACATACAAGTACACATACAAATACAAAAGCTCCATGTATTTTAATAAGTAGGGTTCGAGCACGACTGTGCAAGAAACTATTGAAACTGAAAGGTTTATTATTATTATTATTATTATTATTATTACCACGAGGAAATCGCGTTATTGAAGGCCTGAACATATTTTGTCTTATACTATAAGACAGAGGTCCCAAACCACTGAGTCATTTGGTACAGAATAAAAACTGAATAAAAATATTTTATTGATTGTCAGAGTTTGACAGATCTTTTATTTTGAAACAACACTCGTCTCGGTCACATGATAATCAAAAATTTAGCTTACAAGCTAGCAAAAATGAGTAAATAACAACAACACCCTCTTTGGAAAGGGAAAAAGGCCCAAGGAGAAGACAGAAGAAGAGCCTTCGACTTCCAAGAAAAAACGGTCCGTGAAAATATTGCTTTACATTAAACTGGTCCGTGACACAAAAAAGGTTGGGGACCGCTGCTCTAAGAGACAAATATTCCTTTTATATTTAGCGATATGCCTCTAAAAATAAAGCTTTTGTTGACAATCTTCTTATGTATTTAAAAACAATTAACTCGCTACTTTTTTAATATTTAGTAATTATTTCTTCCAAAACATTGTGTTGCTTAACTAACTGGTTTAGATGTGGTGGTTACTTGAGAAGGCCTTTGTGCATATTCATGTATCTATCCAATATGTCGTGTAATTGTGTAACTTATTGTCTGTATTGCCAAAGTGTCGGATTGTATGTTTTATGTTGCACTCGATGTAACCTCAGGAAGCTATCCATTAATTCACTTTACACATCCATACCTGATCTGACCCCCAAACATGTAAATGATAAGTGGGTGATGAACAATAAGAAAACAGGTGTGAAAGAAAATACGAATGAAACGAGACGGTGACACAAACAAAGAGGTCAAGTTACTTTTCCACATTGTCTATTTGCACAATTACTTTTAAACAAAGCTGTTGGGAAAAAAATCCATGAAGCTGATTAAGATGCGACCAACAGTCCCTACTTCAAAACTTTGTCTCTGAGGTTTTCCTGCAGGTCTCCTCTGATACTTCCTCTGCCTTTGTTGCAGGCCAGCTCAGCCTCGAGGAGAGGTGACCTTTTTCATTAACCACCGCTACAGAAAGCTCATTCTGAGCAGCAGGGAGTGCACAGACACACTCTTTGAGGATTGATTGAAATCTCGCAAGGACCAGATCGCTTACAGTAAGGCAGCACCGGAGCTGATACAGATCGCCGCTGTGCAGAAACCCTATGAAAAAAAAAAATCCCTCTGCAGAGGTGGGGACTAAAGAGCAGACGTGAGGCCGTGCATGGGGAAACTGGCAAATCCCATCATGACTGGGATTATGATCTTCTGCAATCGATACTCCCACGTGATGTCTGACGTCTTTGGACCTCGTTCTTTTCTCCGCGACTCTTCCTCACGTCATAATTCTCAACACAAACGCACTCTCTGTTTCCTCCTCTGTGTCTCCCAGCAGTGTCCTAGAAAATTGTCCAAGTTCTGTGGGTTTTTATGAGTCATCTCCTGTGGAAATTGGTCTTAATTAAATCTTAATGGCATTATTTAACAGTGTGATCGCAGGATTATTAGACTCCCCTGTAGTATTTAGTAAGCAGGCTGCGCCTAATTGACTTTCCATAGTCAAGTTCACATCGTATGTTCACATTCAGGCAGGAATCACACTTCGAGACTGACTGGCAACTTCATGTGGTACACATGCTCGATATCTTATTAACCAATCACATGGCAGCAGCTCAATACATTCAGGGATATAGACGGATGTTGGACATATGTAATGGTGACCTGTCCAGGATGTACACTGCCTTTTTGCCAGAGGTGGAAAGTAACGAAATACATTTACTCAAGTTACTGTATTGAATACTTTTTTTGTGTATTTTGTATTTTTTTAAGTACAATTTAAAATCCTATCCGTTACTGAGTAACAATTAAAATTCAGCACAATGAAGACCTACAGGGAAAATATACACCAGAACCAGACGAATGATGATGTGATTAGCACCAGCACTGCCGTGTGAACATAGAGGGCGTGGCCAAAAGTGACGGATTTCTGAACCCTTGTCATATTTCTACTACCCTCACACCCCACGCAAAGTAACTAAGTAACTTTTACTTAAAGTACATTTCAAATGAACTACTTTTTACTTCTACTTGAGTACATTTTCAGATGACTACTTTTACTTCTACTTGAGTAATATTTCATCAAAGTATTGGTACTTTTACTTGAGTACAATATTTTAGTACTTTTTCCACCTCTGCTTTTTGCCCTCTGTGAGCTGGGATTGGCACCAGCAGCCCTGTGACCCTCATGTGGTAGACAACAGATGGATGGACATGATGATGAACACCCCTATGTATACTTGTAATGTCTTGTATTATTTAATTATAAGTAAATGAAAAACATTAACAATAAAAAAGCACTAAGACCATGGAATATTTAACTGTTGTTAATTAACTGAATGTATACTTTTAGCATCATTAAAAACATCAGTAAAATTAACCATTTGGGATACAAGAAGCCCATATTTTATTTTAAATTAATTTTAACCTAAAGAAGCTGAAAAACATTCATTTTAGTTTCCTTCTCTCACAAAAATGAAGTAACTGCAGAATCATCTATATCACACATTATAAAAGGGCTTCACAACTCCCTGTGGAGCTTTGGTGGGCCCCCAGTTAAGTTCACAGCAAGCATCAGAACGAGGAAGAAAGGTGATTTATTTATTCATTCTTTTTTTTTTACTTTGATCTTGGCATGCTAGTTGGTGTCAGACCAGCTGGTCTGGATGTTTGAAAAACAGCCGATCTACTGGGATTTCCATGCACAACCATATCTAGGGTTTACAGAGTTTACAGTTCCAAAAAAAGAAGAAAATATCCAGCGAGCGTCATTTACTTATTAAGACAATAAAATGCCTCGTTGTGATGCCTGAAGTCAGAGGAGAAAGTGGGCACGCAGCACCGGACCACAACTGGTACACATATTACCTCAAGAAGAGGCCAACAAATGTACATACAAACATATCACACTGACTGTGCACAGTGAAGCACTTGCTTTATTATGAGTCACAGCCACATCCTCCTCCTATTGCATCCTGCTGCATGTCCCACCTGTTGCGTGAAAAGGGCGTCCTTCTTTTGCCCTGTGCCTCCTTCCCAAACGCTCATTCCCCCCCCCATTGGCGGCGAGCATGCCAGCGGGCAGACACTGCCATCATTCAGCTGCTTCCTCTTCTGCTCGGCTAAACACTGGGGCTAAAGTGCAGACGGCAGCAAGATCAGGGACGTTCACACTCACAGACATACGCAATTACACACTTTGCAGAAAACAAACTGCATCACACACACACACAAGCATTACTCTGCCTTTAACACTTAATGTCTGTTTGACTCACTTACTCTCGCTCTCTCTCACACACGCACACTATACAGACAAATCTCCAGCAGCAAAAGCTGCGGCAGTGAGCCAGAACTCTCATCTGAATGGGGCAGAGCCGGTGCCTTGATGGTGCGAGTGAAATTACCGTAATAAACACACGTTGCTTTTGACTTGCAACTTCTCAGCTTTCAGAAAATGTTGGAATTGTTCTGATAACACAAATCCATAATGCTCCATGCTCGCACAAACGTGTCGTCTGCGATACGCTCGTTTTGAAACGACTAGCTAAACTAACTAGTGTGGATATGTGAATGCAACGCATCCTAAGTGACCAATATTTGAACTGAAAAATGTAAAACTTCTAAGGCAGGGGTTCTCCAAGTTTTGATACCCGAGGGCCAATTTACGACCCAACATTGGACTGAGGGGCGCCAAAGGGGAAAAAAAGAAAAAAATACATAATGAAATAAATGCCATTTGTAATCATTTTAATGACCAGATTGCAGTTCTACAGTTTAGCGTTAAGTAATATAAGCATTAATATAATGTAATTTAAGCATTAATATAATAACGCTTTATAATTTTGTGGTAAATTACCCATTGTTCTAACCTTACAGGTTAATACCAAGTAACACATTTCTGTTACCATATATCTACTGTGTAAATAGAAATTGGGGGCTGTAGCTATCTGCTTATTACCAGCTTATAACCCAATAATACACTAAAATTCACCATATAGAAACCATTTAAATACTCTATTTTTGTTTACACTCATTGGTCTGTATCCAGTAATGTCCAATAAACATTTAACAAGCTTAGTAGCTCCTGGATTAAAACTATCAACTGTAATTCACCGCGGGCCGCCAGAAATGTTTCTGCGGGCCGCCATTGGCCCCTGGGCCGCACTTTGAGAACCAATGTTCTCAATGTTAAAAATGTGTTGCTGACACATTTAAATGTCAGTAATTGTTGGTTACATCATTGCTCACCTTTTTCACACTGAGGAGATGAACAATACAGATACAGAGTGTGTCATCTCATATCATTACCCCATCTATGATGACAGTGACATTTGTGTGCCCGTGCCTCCACCGTCTGTTTGCTCTGCTAATTCCAGCGCTTACATTCCACTACTCGGCTAACAGCTGTCAATACGTCCACGTCACTTTTCTGACGCTTTAGAGTCTTTATTGATTTTCTGCACAAGATGACAGTTTAGCTTGTGCCGTGTCCTCCATTGTACAAACATAACACTGTTATTTGATGAGCAGAAGAGGACATAAATGCAGGCCACGCTGCGCTCACAGTGCCCTCTGCTGGACAACGTGGTTGCCAAACAGAACGATGGACTTCTAGGCTCTATGTTTGGAACTTTAACTTTTTTATTTTTTAAGTTATGCAATTAGTTGATAATAATCAATTACTAGTTAACTCAAAATAATTGTTGGTCGCAGCCATAACAATTACCCACAAAAAAACTGAGTATGGTGAGGGCGAGATATTATACGAACATGAGAATAAGAGAATACTAAAACATGAGAACATGAACAATGGAATTTAAGCAAATGCATAGCCACATAAAAAATTATTTACTATTGATATAATTTACCCTCTCTCAATCTGTCCCTCATCTCAGCCTCCTGCAGGCTTGTCCTACACAGCATCCCGGACACATTGAGGATGCTGTATGAGTTGTTGTGGGGACATTGTTCAACTTCAGAGTGGAATTACCCAGAGGGAGAGATTTACTAGCTTGGTCAGATAAGCTGTGGGGCAGATTCATGCTTGAGCCTGTAATAGTCTCAGTTCTCCAGCCAGGAAGTACCAATGGACTGACACCTCATATGCTACCTGACATAAAATACGACATCAAAATACAGTAAGTTATTCATTATTATCATTAATTAAATTGGTGTTTCATTTAAGCTGCAGTTTTGTATACATTTCTACTAGTGCAGTGCCCATAGGAAGTATGTATTCCTATAGTGGGAGCTGAAAAATACACATTTTTTAATTTTTTTTAAACACTTACTCATGGTAAAACTAGGTTTTGTCAACAAAATACTCATCAGTCCTTAAAGTTAGCAGTCATGTCACGATAGGGAATGTTATACAAACACTGTGCAACCTCATTAGGCACAACGCAACACAAATACACCTTGTGGAGAGATTCCAGCGTGACTGACAGTCACAAAACAGCTAGCCATGCTAATGCTAATCGTCGTGAAAATCAAGGATGCACACCATCAGGCCATGCTCAACCCATATCCAAAATCTTAGGGCGACCTGACTAACGGTCAGCGAGATATGCCCGTCACAGACACACAGACAGACACAACTTGCTTTATAGATAGATCAGTTTTCAAGAATAAATGCATTAATGCATATTTCATCTGAAAATGGAAGACACAGTACAGGCAGATGGCAGCACTATATCAGTAATATTGCTAAACCAAACAATCATGACAGTCCTAAACATATGTTGCAACATTAATTCAGCTACATAATTGAATATTATATTAAGTATTGCTCTTCCATGGTGATATAAAGGCTCAGCTCAATGGAAGCAATTTTCCAAAGTCACATCGTCCAGGTGGGTTCACGTTCCCAGGTTCAACATGCCCACATGGTCACTGTGTCCATGCAGACAAACGCTGGCCTCCACGTTATTATAAAAGCAACTGAATCCAACTCTGTCAGAAAAAAACCCGAGATATTCTGCATGACCGTCTCAGAAATTGCTTTTTTTTTTTACTTAGCTTTGTTTGTTTGTGTTTTCTGTTTCCACTCTCGCCTCTTCCAATAACAAATCAAGGATGCAAGCCGGAACCGAACAGTTGCATTATTCACTAATCTGTAAAAGGTAACTGACAGGATTAATTGTTGCATGAATAAATGATGACATGAAAAGGTGCAGTGTGTGTGTGTGTGTTTAAGCCCTTACACACACTATGGTGGTGCCGTTTACAGTTTTTCCACTATAGTTGTTCTGGCTGAGGTAAAGCTGACCGACCGTGAGAACCGCAAGAGCTAAAATTAGGCTAAGTGACATCGAAGGGCATGGTTACCATGACAGCAAGCCAGCCTTGAGGGTGTTTCTACTGAGATACAACAAGTCAAATGCTCCAGTTGGATTTCAGACTAAACTGCCACTACCGTAGCAAAGAGTGTGAATGAGTCTTTCTTTGTCTTTCTAACGAGAGATAATAATACTACAACACAACGACTCTGCAGCCACAGGTTGGGTCTGTTTTAATATTAGAAACACATTCAAGTTTCCTTGAAAGCCTGTTAAATCGCTGGTCCTGTTACAACAAACTTTGCAACATCCCACCAGAGCAACAGCGTGCGCTCCCTCTCCCATATGTTGTCTCTGTTGGAAACCAAGCAGCCATTCTGTCCAGGCCCGTGACACTTCCTCCTTTCTGCCTTCAGACCGCTGTTGATATGAAGTGCTTGTGTGTGTGTTATCGTGTGTAATTGTACACAAATATTGGGAACACGCTGAATTTGTGTGTTGTGAGGTGGGTGGCTGAGTGTGTGTGTGTGTGTGCATATCTGTGTGCGCAATCATAGTTAATCAATAGAGGCCTGTATGCAGCAGCCAGCCTCCTCCTCCTCCTCCTCCTCCTCCTCCTCCTCCTCAGTGGACCTGTTGATGCTGGGAAACAGGGAGGTTGTTGTACAACTGGGTGGCTGCATAAACGTGGCGCTCATCAAATATGCGCCGCAACGCTGCCTGCCCACACACTTCCTCATTGAAATTCTGATTAAATAAGGCCAGTCCAGGCGAGTGTGTGCAATCTAACAACTATTAAATTAATAAAACACATGAAAAACACCTATACCTTGACTTTTAAGAGAATAAAATAAATACCAAAGTCCTGGAAGAAGTATGATAGATAATCATACACATAATAATTATTCTGCAGTTTACAAGGCAAAACCCATCAAGTTTCCGCATCACGAACATGATGATATGATTTCTAGGGAAGTTACTTTTAGTTATATGAGAAAGTTACGATAAAAAAATAGCCAAGTTTTTAAGGTTTCTTACTTCTCAGCATATACTGTTCATGTGCACCATCGTTATTCTGAGATTAGATCTGCTCCTCTCCTGTCTTCCTCTCCACTCTCTCTCTACTGAAATCACAAAGAAGGTGAGTGAACTAAACCATCTTCCTATCACCACTCTGTCTCACAGCTCCATCCTGTGCTGAATAATTTAGCAGGAGAAAATGATGGCTCATTTCAATACGGCTGTGGCCGGTGACGGTCTGAACGATGACGCTTTGGAATCAAATTGACCTGCTGACACTTCTGCGTGATTGATTTCCTTGCATAGCAATCAAACTGTGGTAATAATGAGCACATAATATGACTCCAGGGTAAGAATGCGTCTGAAAACAAACTGGGTGAGCGACATCACAGCCAGCGCAATATTTGTTAAAGCCAAAATATCATTATAGATGAACTATTGTCTTGACCCTTTACACATCTTATTCTACAGACTGAAGAGAACATCTTTGTTTCTCACAGATCTGCACAAATATCACACATTAATCATTTTAAAGGTGAAGTAAGTAGTTTATAGTGACATCTAGAGGAGAGGCTGAAATGTACAACAACGAACTGCTCCTCTGCTCACCCCCTCCTTTCCCTGAGCGGTCAAATCCTCGTCCTCGTCGTCTTTCTCCGTGGTACGGGCGTACGGTGAGGTACTGGTGTTCCTTTATCTGCTGTAAAATACGTGTGGTCCTCCATTCTCAACGCGTAAAAAGATACGTTCTCAGCCTCGTCTCGGCGCTCGTTTTTTGTTCTCTGGGATTTGTCTATACAGGCTCCTGTAGAAACATGGGCGTCCTGGCAATGCAACAGCGGCCTGCGACCATGTTATTTTACATGACTTTTTGAAACACTACGAAAATGAAACAAAAAATATTATACAGCGACTAGACAATGCAGGAGCACATAATATGTATACAAAAGTGGATTTTGGGTCATATAAACCCATAAATACTACGCAGTGTCCCTTTAAATATGTTTGAATATTATGTTCAGCCTATGTGAGTATAGTTTTGTTAATTGATCTGTTGATTTTTATGATTTTTATGGAACAAAGATCTTATAAAATGCTGAAAAATAATAATCAGTGTTTCCCAAACTTCAAAATGACAGCATCCTCAAATGTTTTGTTTTGTACCCAAACCAAACAATATGTTTGTTGCATGAAGCTGAACTTATAATAATAATAAAAAAGGTATATGTAAGAAATGTATTAAGTCATTAAGTAACCATGCTGTGCTGTCCAGTATATTCTCAATTTAGCTTTTAATTTACAGCCCACAAACTGTTTACGTTCTGAGTTTGTGTTTTGGTCTGTTGCATCACCCACCACCACCCAGCAACCATTACAGCTCAGAGCAGTTTGACAGCTCCTTGTTTCCATGCTTCAGTCGCTTCCTCGCATCCAACACTCTCTTTCCAACACTTTTGAATTGGGACTGCAGATTTTAAATGCTATTAGCTGCAGTTGTACATATTTTACATATAGCCCCTATTATGAGAAAAGACCAATTACTTTAGTTGATGGTGCTTATTAATGTAGTATTAGATGTTTACTTACCATCTAAATGTTACAGCCCCGAAAAGAAGCAGGGCTCCTCTAACAGATGAGAGTATTGAGAACATTTTATGAGGTAGCGGAATATATACAAAAACACATTTGTTTGCCATGAAGGACTCCACTGGGAGCCGTTAAAACAGTCTATTCTCCAAGTTTCAGGTCTCAGCTGCCACATTAACCCAGTCAATTAAGTCAGGAGCACACTGAGGTGAGGAGAAGTTTAAAACACTTGATATAACCGTCTGCTGTCAACTGTCTTCGACTCACTTCTCATATCATTACTCACAATTAAATAGACCAAGTCTCAGTGGGGTGCTTGATGCCAAGATGTTTATATTTCTCATAAGTTTGCTGGTCATGTGCCAGTAAGACATTAGTGAATGAAGCACTACTACTACTACACACAGTCGGATCCTGGTGTTTGCTGAGGGACAGGATTTGGCCGTGATTAAATCCAACTTGCTCCAAAATGAGAATAAGCGGAAATGGAAATTTGACAAATTGTCATTTCATATTCAAATAAAGGAGGATCCTGGCCAAAGATGAAATTATAATTATTTCTACCTGCTCCACCTCTGTGCTAGAGATCAATGAAGACTATTGTGTGGAGAGAATACTACCAGCCTGATGTGAATATTTACACACTTGATAGAGCCCCATATTCACTAATGGCTACATCTCACTTAGAAACCCTTAGTGCGAGAGGGGACGTGTTATTCATAAGAGGTTAAGTGAGTTGACCTGCTCAGACGCCTGCTAAATGAAAGACAGTCAATTAGACACACAGACCCAGACCAGTACAACATAGTAGCCTCCTTCCAGACACCACCAGACACCTGAATCTGCTGTGCTGAATCCATGACCTGAGAGGGACTGCAAACAATCAGCAGCGACTCGTTCGTGAAGCAAAAACTTGCTGTCAATCTGCCTCTACAGGAGTGACCCGGTCATTACATCAGCCGTCACCTTTACGCGAGTACAGGGAGGGAAGAACAAATCACCACATGCACAAAACCTGCAATCAATTTGGTTTTCTTATGTGCGGTTTTTGTTCGGTTGATTTATGAAAAACAATAAAAGCTTTATGGACGTGGGATTCACTGCAAGGACATGGTGTTGTTGTTTTTTTATCCTCAGCCTTCAGCTCTCCTCATGATTCAAGCATAGACTGTACATTAGAAGTGGATGTAGTCGGATGGGACCAACCTGGACAATTCAATGTATTAAATAGCCGCCACGGGGCAACTCCACTGGTTGCAAAAAGAAGTCCATTAGAGTTAGAGTCTATGGGAAAATGAGCCTACTTTTCATTTGATTTACACCACCCATAAAAAGAGGAGTCAGGGTCTCAAATGCTTATTTCAGGTCTTCTTCAAATGCATAAAGTGTCAGTTTTGTAACTTTGATAGATATATAAATAAAGCCGGTGTTGTCAAACATATGTTCAGTTCCAAAACCTCCATAAAGACAGTGTCAAATCATAAAAGTCAAGGCTTCAAAATGGGAGTTCAAATTTTTCACCAAGTTGAATGGTATTTTTGCATTTCCATTAAGAATAGTGCCAAAATAACCAGCCCTTACCGTTCGCTTTTTGGCACCCTTTTTTGCCAAGTTATTAACAAAAATGCATGTTTTCTTCTTTTTTTGGAAGAATTATTATTTGAGTTTTTCATTTATTAATGAAGTTTAGAATTGTTTTTCAACATCCCAAGAAAACTTATGCTGCTCACACACAAAGGGGGCCAAAAATATAAAATATCTATTTGGCAGTGGTAACTACAAAGCTGTGTGTGTGCGTGCGTGCGTGCACGTGCATGTGTGCGCGTGCACTTCAAGGACATACATAATCACAGAAGGGTATCACTTTACACGGACAGCTGCAAGAGACAGACTACACCATCAACCCGTGTCAAATCAGTAGTAGGTGTAGAGTCCTACCACCGCCCTACGTTAAACACTGGATCAGCGATTTTTATGGTGGAAGATTATCTTTTTACGAGGATCTAAAGATAACTTTCGGGGTGTATGGCAACACTTTTCTCTTTTTTTTTTTTTTTTTTTTTAAGCAACTGTGATGATAATAAAGAGTTAGCCTAAACCCTGTGTTCACACACACATCGTCCAGTGTCAGTAACAGTAGTTTAAGTAGTAACTGAGATATTTCTGTGCGGAAAATTCACGTAAAAACAGTACTTTACATCAACATACACCTTAAATTTTAAATCTGTAATGTTTTTTTCAGTTGTGATGTTTTGGCAGAGTATTGTGCTGTCAGCAATGTAGCTGTTATTACCTGTAGAACATTTGCATTTGCCACCTAGTTACATGCATTTAAAGTGTGACACCTGTGCTTTGAGAGGTATTTACATGATATTTGGATTCTGTGGATCATATTGAATTTTACTTTTTGGCAGCCTATGAACAAGCAGACAGAGAACTTGGTTTTTGACTGAAGGGTTGTTGGTTCAAGTCGCCTCAGGTCAAGGGCTGGGATACTCCAATTGGACACTCTAAATTGACTACAGTACAATATATGCAGCCACTGGGGGAGCATGTGTACTACAGGTCCCAACCAAAAATCTACTGTTGCAACATCAAACATTGCCTGCAAACAAAGGAGAGAAAAATACTCATCATGCACCATCATCTTTTGTTAAGAGCAGCTGCTGGTGCTGCACATCATCAAAGCCTCGGTCATAAGAAGCCTGTCTGGTAGCAGGTGGATGTCTGCTGGACGCTGCTCGCCCGCTCATATATTTTTCCCAAGTGCGTTTGCCATCCCTGTGACCTCTGAAGCCACCTTCATGAACAGCCCTTTGATTATTAATGTTGAAGGCAACGGGCCTGGCTTTTCGACCCGGGCCCCGAGACCACAGCACTCTTTACTTAGCCCGGAGAAGGAAGCCATTGTAAATTTATGAGACATGATGCCTCTGTGTTACTGCTTCTCGTGGCATATATCTGCTCCTATGCCCGTCCACACTACCCGAGGGAGGACAATGTAGAAGTATTTATATAACAATTGTGTGTGTCTGTGGTGTTTATCCTGACCTCATTATGAGTTATACTATCTGTGACACCTATGATTCTTTCCTACAGGACCTATCTGTGATTGTGTCTACTGAGTTTATGGTGGCCTTATCATGCTTTATAGCATTATTATCTCCTGTGGTGTCACTTTAATATTCCTATAATAGTCCTGCCGGAGCTCTACGTACTCTGTGATGACTTTATAGTGATGCTACACTACTTTATAGCATAATCACCCGAGGTATTGCTGTAGTATTCATAAACAGGACGGTAAACGTCCCCTTTAAATGTTTTAGGGACTCTGAGTCTTTTCCATCAGACGGAAAAAGTTTGTGTACAAGTCGAACACATGAGATGAATAGACAGTAGGCAGCAACTCAGGATTATGCTCTTACCTCGGCCAAGAAGGTAATGTTTTTGGCCACTGCTGTTGATCTTAATCCAAAAAGTAAACAACATGTTTGGAGTATATTAAATAGGGGATGTAGGTTATGGACCAATAAAGGAATGATTATATCTGGTTAAATAAAAAGCTGAGTTTTTTTCCATTATTGATTAATCTGTCTATTATTTAATAAGTGTGATGAACCAACCACTGTGACAGAGTGTGAGCTGGACACTTAAAACAAGATAAGGTCTTGTTTACATAACAAAAACATCAATAATCTGCAAATAATCGTGCTGTTTTCTCTGAGGAGCGCCTACCTTTTCCGTAGTTGAAGTGGAGTTTGATGGTCTTGCCTTGGCTGATGTGCAGGTAGGTGAACCACACGGCGGAGGTGAGCAGAACCAGCAGCAGCAGGAGCTTGAACTGCTTCCGGATCTTCTTCACGGGGAAGCGCAGCATCCTCGCTCGAACATCCTCCGGTAGTCACCCCGGTAGTCTGGCGAAACGGGTGCTCGTTAGAAGTGGTCGATTTTTGGGGCGTTATTTTGCGTTATGTTTTGCTATCGAAGCTCCGGTCACAGCGTCGACATTGCCGGGCAAGCGCGCGCGTAAAACCACGGGAGAGAGAGGCGAACTAAGCGCGTCTCATTGTGCCCCGATCCTCACCGTGCGTCTCCTCAGATCTGAGACCGGACACTTATGTGGCGGTCATTGCTCATGAATGCTCCTTCCATTTATGAATAGCGGGGCTTTGTAAAGGGAGCCGGAGTGTTCCAGGCGGCGGCGGCAGCAGCAGGGAAAAGGGAAAAGGGCTGCCGATCAAAAGCCGCTAAGTTCAGTTAAGAGTGTGACCCGGGCAACAAAATAGCAGTCAAGCGATAATCTCCATAAATCCCACTGAAGCTGATTAATGTATCAGCAAAGTATCAAAGAGCATGAGGAGGAGAAAGGATCGGACATCTCTCGAATGCAGCAGCAGCTCCTGCACAAATGATCCAGTGATTTAATCTTTCCCAAATGAGGACAAATAAAAATTAAAGGGATCATCAAATGTCACAGCTCTCGCTCCCAGTTCTCAGCAGCGCTCTCTTCTATTGTTGAACAGCTAAAACTGACTCGGCAGTGGATTCAGATGGAGTCCCGTGTGAGGAGGGGCGATCAGCTGTCATCCTCCTCGTACTCTGGAGGGAGTGAAGCCCCGCCGCGATGAGTAAATATTAAAAAGCAGCGGATTAAAAACGGTGGGTAGTCCATGGCTGTGGGGAAAAACAAAAAGTGATAAAATATCCAGATGCGACTTTACGAGGGAAGGGATTTCCATGTGCTCCGGTTGGTCCTCGTCTCACGGCAGGTGCATTTTCACCCAATTCTTCCAAAGTGTCCCGGTTAACCCGTGCGTGCGTGCGTGCGTGCGCCGCGCGCACAGCGATCCACATCCAGATAGAGACAGATAGACACTGACGGGGCTTTGCGTGCCGCTGACAGCGATGCACTGCCCTGTGTTGTTATTCTGTCATGAGTCTTTTTTTAAACGCCGCAATAAGCATCGTCCAAAATAACGCGCCCGTCACTGCGCGCACGGAGGAAAAAGCAGCCGAGCTTGAGCAGAGGTGACGCGGAGGAACGGGCAACGAGCTGCGGCGCAGAACAGCATGGTTTTTTTTGTTTTGTTACGGTGAAAGGGTTATCTCTCCTTTTACTGCTCACGAACACACACACACACACACACACACAAACAGCTCAGTACGCCCATCAATTGAGCTTCTTAACGCTGCAGAGCAACCTAACCTGGGTGGACGGAGGAAAAAGCCTGACATCCAATCGCAGCCGCGCGCTGGGCTCAGAGGAGGCGGGATGACGACGTCTCCTCTCGCCGTGGCTTGGTACTGGTGTGATCCATCCTCCAATGGCTGAACGCGCAGCCCTGGGAATTTGTTAAGCTCTCCTATAATATTCTCCCACTTCCCCTTCACTTCATCCTGTTCTAATTTGATAAAGAGAAGTCGTTTCTCACGCTGTCTAATGAGGGAACAATTAAAAAAAAAAAAAAAAAAAAAACATGTAATATGGCTAATTATTCTCAGATTATAAGAAGTGTAAGTATAAAGAATGAATTGAAATAGCCAATGTGATGTAATCATAAGTAATATCCGACTGTATGTGGTGTTTACATCAAATGTAATGTAATTGGGTGAGCTATAACTGTGGTGTTTTGATTGAGGATGTGCAGACATTCCCTCAACAGGAAGTGATTTGTTTTTACATATATATATATATATGTATATATATATATATATATATATATATATATATATGTATATATATATATATATATATATATATATTATATGTATATATATATATATATATATATATATGTATATATATATATATATATATATATCAAGACAGATGGAACATTGTGCGGGTAAATTGAGACGGCTGCAAAACAGTTTTACTGCTCAAAACACTCAAAAATGTCACTCAGGTCTGTGAGTATTGTGAGTATTGTTTACAGAGACTGTTTTCCAGATGAAGGCTACATTACATAACATTACATCACTTCTGTCCCTGAAGACTTAATAACATAGCAAAAAGTTGCATACTGCAGCTTTAAATTGTTTTTGTATAGTGCATTTATAGTCTTTTAAGATTCGGTGTTGCCACTCACTGTGCATCTGTGTTAAAGCGGACCTAGACTGGAAGTTCCAATTAACGCTGTTTTTTTAGTGTGTATCTGCGTCATTACCTTGTTTACGAAGTCCTGAAGGTTCTAAACAAACAGTTCAGCCACTGCTGAGAACGCTGTGTTTTATTGTAATCTCGGGGCTCAGCGAGATCTCTGAAAAAACCCAGTCCGGTTACGTAAACAACGGTTCTCCGGAACAGCAGATCGTTATTCAGAAGAATAACGTCCGTTGTGGAGGTGTTTCATGAGCGACAGTGTCTTCTGACTCTGGGTCTGACTCCGGGTCAAAGTCATAAAAGGGACTGCGGCGGGGAGTCATGAAGAAGCTATTTTTAAACATTGTTAAAACAATGTTTTGGTAATGAGTAGCAGTGCATCCACCGTTCCAGAGGGGGGAGCTGCGCTTCTGAGAGCTGACGTGCTGAATATGTCACTTGCTGGCTAATCACAACACAGTCTGTCTTCTGGGGGTGAGAGTTGAGTCTGAAATATCGCGGCTGGGGAACAGCGTCAGAAAAGAGGATTTCTATCGACTCGTTTACAGCAACTAGGAGGTTTTTGACCATAAAAAAAAGTTAATGTATGTAAGTAGACCTCCATAACTCACATATATGGGCAACAGGACCACTCTATGTGAGCTTTAAACATTTTTCTATCGAGAACTTCTTCCATTTTCCAAACACACCTGCCACTCTTTGGGTATACCTGTTGAGCTGCCCATTAACGCAATTATCCAACCAGCCAATCACACGGCGGCAACTTAAATACTACAGACGTGTAGCCGTGGTGAATCCGATCTGCTGAATTTCCAACTGAGCATCAGAATGAGGAACAAAGGTGATTTGGTTGACTTTGAATGTGGCATGTGGTTATTGATGCCAGACGGCTGCTCTGAATATTTCAGAAAGCGCTGATCTGCGAGGATTTTCATGCATAACCATCTCTTGGGGCTTGCAGAGAACGGTCGGAAAAAAGAGAAAATATCCTGTGAGCTGCAGTTCTGTGGGCAAAAATACATCGCTGATGCCAGAGGTCAGAGGAGAACGACCAGACAAGATGATAGAAAGGCAGCAGTAACCCCTTGTTACGACCAAGGTATACAAAAGACCATCTCTGAACACAACATGTTGAACTCTAAAGCAGATGGAGTGGAGTGAATGTTACTTCTGACACTTTATTAGTGGCCTTGTGTACCTAATAAAGTGGCTGGTTAGTGTGTAGTTTGTGTCCTGGATGAAAAACGAAAATAAAATGCAAATGTCTAAATAAATGATGCCTCACTTTTAGACTATGATAGTTGATTAGTCTGTTTGTTTACCTTAATATTATTATAAATAATACTTACTCACAGATCCCTTCAAAGTACTTTATATCTCACTTCATGTCATTGATACACACTGTGTTTATTTTTAAACTATGGAGCCAAAAATGGTAATCCCAATTATTTTTGGGATATTTTTATAATAATTATTCACTGGTATTTTAATTTTAATGTTATTTTTTTTACTTCAGTGTTCTATTCTTGCTCAAATGTAGGTAGGTGTGGGCCTTGGTTTTAGTGTTTTTCCAACATGTTGGTGTGCTGCTCTGATTTATTTACATCTATGGTCTGAACTATTTACATCAAACCTCTAAAACTCTTTATTGATAGACTTAAGTACAGTTTTTATCTGTAGAATATTTTGATTTTGAGGGTTAAACAACAACTGTTTTACCTGATTTATAGTTTGTTGCACAGACAAATTATTAATTCATCCTGTATGTGATGCTGTGTGGTAACGCCATCATAGAGCCCAGACATGCACTTGACTGCCACCCTCTGATCGAAGATAATAAAGCACTGACTACATCAAGTCATACAAAATGGGAATACTATATAAAACATTCATGTGTCTATTTGTCTGCTGTCACATCTGTATGTTTGCATTCCTCACACTGGTTTAGGTTCACCAAGTGCTTCGAACATGAGGTTTATCCCTAGTTTAATACGTGTTTGATCATCCAGCTGTGGCTATATTATGGAAAGATACCGGTGCTACTGTGACTGGAGATGAAGGATCTAAGAACTCAGAACCTGACCGATAAGTATATGACCTCAATTTAGTTTGTCCCAGCTGTGCCTTCTGAATGTGTCAGGCCATAAACCATAATCCTCTGTCCTCCTGTGGATTAATAATGTAATCTTCTGAGCAAACACTGAGCATAAATGAAATGCTTAGGTATTCATCTTGGCCGTATTGAAATGAGCGCTTAGTGACTGACCTCAGCTTGACATCATTTGTCACTGAAACAAGAACTTCACAGCATTCACCTTGCTGGAGCTATTGCAGGGTAAACTAATGGTATTTCATCACACACAGACACACACACACCTAGGTTTTGTGCAGCTATCCTTTTAAGGACTTCCTTTCATCTGGACAGCTTAACCAAAGTGTTAGGACTAACTTTAACCATAAGCAATTAAACTCAACCTAACGACAATTCAAATCTTAGCCCTAATCTCAACAAGTTGTTCGGTAATTACTTTCCGATTCATTAGGGCAAAGTTTTGGGGTGAATTCCAATTCCTTGCTTAACCCTCAATCTCAAAAATGCGCGCTCCCTCTAGTGCAAGTGCTGTCCCGATTCTCAGAAAAATTAAGTTAAAGGGCCAGTTTAAGGGCTGTATCGCCCTCGAGATTTTCCGAGACCACCCTTAGGAGCAAGGGCTACCCAGAATGCTATGCGTGTTTTGACATAACAAAGACGGCGCTGAAGGCAGCAATACGCGTACACTACAAATTAAGTATTTTCTTTGTTAATAGAGAAATGATGAAAACCATTGTATTATCTTAGTTTAGGCCCATATTATGGATTACTAACGTCATTGTTGAGTAACATTTATTTTTATTTTACGATCTTTTGTCAATAGCCAGCCGGTGCGGACAAGCGATCATTTGCTATCGTTTACTTTTCAATAAGCCGTGGTGTGTGGTAACTGTCAGCTGAATATGTCCGTGGTTGTGGTATTTGTATGAGTATCATCTTATAACTAACTGACAACCTAATAACTTGACTGACAAACGGATCGTAATAAATAATCGTGACGTAAATGTGTTCTTCTTCTGGACGCAGCTTTCACGTTATTCTGCCCCCTACAGTCTGAAGACATATCTGCATTTAAGGGGTGTCCCATTTCTAAGTGACAAAATAACCCTCAACACTTGGTTTTGAGGGCCAGTTAAGATTAAGGGTTGAGCTTGACTGTTAAGATAGGAATTGGAATTGGCCCTTGGTCTCTATGAGTCAGTGTTTATGCCGCTTGTCACACGCTTCCTTAACCCTTAAACCACTTCCGAACCCTCAAACAGACCCATTAAAGTTGCGTAGACCTGCTAAAATACCTTCACAACATCAAAATGTCCTCACAACAATGGATGTGAACCAAAATGTGTGCTCTCGACCACACTCACAGGATTTGAAAGCTATCTAAAGTGTGTAATCAAACTCTTTCAGGTATGGTAGTTTCTATTTTTTTTTCCTCCCTCTTGCAGCAGGACATTATCGTGCCTTGTGATGCCCTGATTCTACTCATCTTGACATACGATCATCAAATATGTTTTATCAAGACGGTGACAAAAAGAAGCTGTTTTCTACTCAGCCAGTGAACTTGTTCTTCTGTCTTTCAGCTCCTCGGCTATTTCTATTTCATCTGAGGGCAGACAAGCCTCCAGCACAGCAAGGCACTCTTTTAACTCTTGTAAAAGGTAGACAGAAACATTTACACACTGTGTGACTCCATTTATTGGTGAGAGATGGTGTAAAATGGCTTAAGGAAACATTTTATATTATCCTTTCACATTCAGGCACATGTCTTTTTCCGGTTCAAAATGTATCTCGTGTTGTTTCCCTCTCTGTATTCCCCTTAGTTTAATGCCTGCAGAAATGTTTGGCACCCACCCTCCTGGAATACGACTGCTCAAATCCAGGAGGAGGTGATGTGTGGAGGTATGATATGGACAGAGAGGGTGCAAGGTGGAGGCTGATAGAGGCGGAGGAGTTGCTGCATGCTGGGTTTGTATAAATACCATGCCCGCAAGGGAAAAGTGAACACCCAGCTGTCTGTGACGGGTGTCAAAGGTTTTGATACCACTGAGCCTCAGGATACAGAAGGCATCACTGTGGACGCAGTATGCAGAGGACATGATGGTGTTTGCATTTTGAATGGAGACTATGTGATGCAGACATGGAAATAGAGGAGACACTAGTCTCTGAGGGATGCTGTGCTGTTAATCAGCAATTCTTCTGATTCAAGACCTGCAGCCTCCTACAATTTCAGTCCTTTGAGTAACACAACACCGGCTTGTCTCTCTTTGTCTGTCTCTGGTTCTTTGTCTCCCTGCCTCTCCGGCTCCATCAGTCTCTCCCAGAAAAACATGTCTTCCCCTGTGTCATGCAACACAGCAATCTGCAGGCTTTGATAAGAAGTCTGGACCAAAATGTCACAAGGATTAAGGGTTTTTGACTCCTGCATCCCACTGGAGCAGTTACGGCTGCCCTCTGTGCCTGAGCTTCCTCCTCCCCAAAACAGGTGCATGTGAAGTGGCATTTCTTTATGTTGCTGTGCCCTCTTGAATTTCCTTCTGGGGAAAATAACATTACTCCATGTTTACGGATGAGTACGGAGGGAAACAGGAGATTGAGAAGAGGTGAAGTGAAGGGAGAAGTGCAATGTCGAGATGAGGAACGGTAAATTGAGGGGAGCACGGATCAGGGGAGAGGAGATGGTACTTGAGGAAAAGGAAAGAAATAAGAAAATCACCTTTTTACAGTTTTGCACAGTGGGAATAGTCCTCTTTATTTGCTTGCTACTGCAGTCAAAATTCTATATTCCCCCAAAACAGATGCATGCAAAAAGTTGACTTTCATTGTTTTAGCTCCTGCCCACGCACATTTTCTGCAGCTGTTTCTTCCAAAATACCGTTAGACTGATTTAAAAATGAGATGCCTCCAGAGATGAGCACTTTTGAAGGGAGCGTTTAACATCACACAGTTACAGCTGCTGCTGTGTTCCAGCATTCTGCAGGGTTTTCAGTGACTGCATCTACACACAGAGCTAAGAGTTTTCACCCTGATCACACTCACTAGTCCCCCTTTACCTTTTCAGTGCAGATCCGCAGTCGAGTGTGACCATTCCACAAAGATCGTGGCAGCAGTCGTGTTGTGTTTTGTTGTCGTGAATTGAAACAGTATGATTCATTCCAGTGGGAGCAGATGAAGCATCGAACAGTAAAAATAGCCCTGTTGTCAGTGCCGCGTTGAGAGTAAAACAGTGGCTGCGTAAGATTTATTTGTTTAAAGGGACTCTGTGTAGTATTTTTGGGTTTATATAACTAATAATTTTTTATACATATTATGTGCTCCTGCATTGTCTAGTCGCTGTATAATATTTATTGTTTCATTTTCGTAGTGTTTCAAAAAGTCATGTAAAATAACATGGTCGCGGGCCGTGGTTGCATTGCCACTGTTAGCAGCGAGACGCCATATTTCTACCGGAGCCTGTAAGGACAAACGCGAGAGAACAAATCAAGCGTCAACCTCATCTGCTGACACGGAGAAAGACGACGAGGACGACATTTGACCGGCTGAGGATACCGTAGCGCTCAGGGAAGGGAGGGGGTGAGCAGAGGAGCAGTTCTTTGTTGTAAATTTCAGCCTCTCCTCTAGATGGCACTATAATCTACTTACTTCACCTTTAAAGGACGGATTTTTGATGGCAGTCCTTTGTCCTCTTTCTCAAGGCAAGGCACCAGAAAGCTAATGAAAATGTTCAAACAAAGAGCAATCATACCAAATAGAATTCAACAACTCAGTCGTTGTTTTGTGCTGCTCGTATAAATGTGAGAAATCTAGGTCATTTCTCCACCATCAGTATGCCAGCCTGGTTTTTGCGTAAAGAAGATTAAAGAGAAGTAATGCCAACAGGATTCTCTATGTCTACCTCTCCTCTGTTCTCTATATCCACCTATCCCTCGCTGACTGATTGAAAGCATACATACCACACGTAACTTTAAAATGTGGACATTTTGTGAGCGCATTAAAGTGAGTCAGTGAGCTTCTGTACACAGGTATGAAGCTTGTATTTGTATCTGAATAAAAAACAGCATGCACTGAATAGCTAATGAGGCATTCAATGACAGCAAGGACCAGACACTGAAGATGATATTATATACAATTATTATATGAATATTAGTTTATTCGTTCATGTCAGTCATGTGTCGCAATATATAGTTCATGAGGAACAATTGTATGTCAGGTTAGCAGCAAACTATTCAATGCTTAATGTAATTTATAATTAAAGTCAGTGTCACGTCACTCCCACTTGTTTTTAGTGGCTCTGTCTGTCTGTTTGTTTGTGCTTCCACAATTGAATTTGCCAATGTGACCAGCAGAGGCCGCCAGAGGCTTGTTGCGTAAATGGGGTGAAGTCTGCCATCTCTGATTGCCCTTGTTTTCTGTTTATTTTCGGTTCATTGAAAAGCACATAGACATTTCATTGATAAAAAAAAATTGAAAGCTACTTCGACAACTTTTCAAAATGTCGCATTTGTATTGATAGAAAAAATAGATGCAAAAAATGTGGGCTTCATTTTTGTGTTTAACATGAAACCATCACAAGAGGAGATGGCACTTCTTAATTCCTACACCTTGGCAAAACAGTCATACACGTAATATGGCTCTTATAATGGAAAGATTCAAAGAAAATCGTTTGGAAGTTTATAACAATCTCCTACATTTTAACACTATAAGAGTTGTTAAATGCATGGGATTTTTTTTTTTTTTAATGATACATTCAGACCTCTGATGCAAAATGAGCATCTGTGTCAGAACCTGCCCGAAAGTCTCAATCACCACATGCTTTTTAAAGAATGTTAACCTTCAAAAATACTAGCCAGAGATGGCCCATGGTGGACCTTCAAACTACTGACCTCTGGGAAATATTAGCAAGATCTATTCGCCCTGTAGCCCAAAACTGGCCCGACGACAAGGTCCCTGAACACATCAGAGCCTTATTTGTCCAGAGCCCAGAGTACAGCAGGTGTTTAAGCTGAATACCCCCAGCCTCAGCCCATCCTCCAATAAGACACCCAGAAAACATGGGAGATGGAGCTGCTGCGATCACACTGAGAGATGAGCAGGGTGTGGATTCAGGAACATCACAAGAGAAGACATTTGGGCCGGAAGCTGCTGAGCTAGAAACTAAGTGTTTGCTGTGAGAAGTAAGTTTGTTTCGCGCTGTGTCGGTTTTTTGTGACACAATATATGCAGAGTGGGTATTTTGTAGTTTTCCATTCTGGATGCTTTCAGTCTGAGAAAAAAACAGTTAAGTGATGCTGAAGAAAGAGGCAGAGAAGTATAAGGAGAGCAGAGAGGTGATCTTGTGTAGAAGTGAGACGAGAACCTGCTCAGTGTGTTGTGCCGTCCAATCCCTTGCTACTTATTTTCATTGTAAGTTATACCCTTAGCAGCAGTTAATTATAAATCATTTCCTCTACCAATCAATTGGTTTACACAAGTAATAACTTCGCCATCTTGACCTGTCACAGAAGTAATTATTGGATTTACATTTCTTTATTCTAGAGACTAGTCTTATTGTTAATTCTATATTCATTATAAATATAAAGGTGTGCTCACTGTGAGCTTGTGCATTAAAAGTGGCATGTTTTTTAATTAGATGGTGCTCGGCACTTACATTGTGCAGTTATGTGTCCAATCAATTTCCCTCAGCCACTGGTAATGTGTTGTTTTTTATTATGGGGGAAGCGATGCACTTGTCCTCAGCTTGCACCACATGTAGAGAGAGAGAGAGAGAGAGAAAGAGAAAGAGAAAGAGAAAGAGAGAGCAAATCGAAAATTATAAAAGTGAAAGAGGAAGAGAACAGTTCCTCGACGGTAAGAGCACAAAATGCTTTATCCTACACAGCAGGTGTGCGTGGATTACCTGTTTTAATTGGAACGTTTTGAGAGTTGTGGTGAAGTCAGAGGATGATTGTATGCACTGATGGAAGGAAGCGAGCAGAGCAAAAGAAAAAAAGGGCAGCGTGAGGAAAGGGCACAGGATGAGGCAATCTTTTTTTTTTTTGGTGCTTGTTACTGAAAACACTCGCCTAACCTCACTCAGACAGAGTGCAGACGTGTCTGTCACATGCAAGCGCTCGTACAAACTGACACAAACAGAATTCCTGCTTTTCTCTCAAGATCTTTTGTTATCTGAGAACATATATCTGTATTGCTGTGTGGATTTGGAGAGGATATTCAGTCATAGATCATTTATCTAGTCAAAAATAAAAGCTGTTAAACTCAATACACTGTAAAAAAAAATGTTCGTAGATTTTACAGTTAAAAACTGTCAAACCATGATAGAAAAAGACCGTAAACTTAAAAAGACTATAATAGTTTTTGTAACAGTGAATTACCGTAAATATATGTATTTCCCAAAACAGTAATTTTTGCATATTTTTTCCTTATATAACAGTATTATTCTACTGTTAAATAATCTTGCACTGTAGTAATTATGGAAATATCCCGTAATATTTAATAAAAATACATTTTATTACTGTTAAACTTATTAACCATTGTGTTAATTACGCAAAACCTTTACTTATACAGTACTTTTACGTTAAATATATGGCAAGGCATAGTTATTTATATGGTAGAATATGGAAAAATTCTCCAACCTTTACCGTGATAGAAGAAACAATTTTACCGTATAATGGTAAAATTCTGGCAACCATAGCTGCCAGTTTTTTACCGTTAAAAATAAGTGGGTTTTTTGTTTTTTTAATGAATAAAGTGGTATTTTATGTTAATACAGGCACATTTCTTCACCTTATACAATATTTTCACGTTAAATATATGGGAAAAACACTGTTACTTTCAATGAAAAAAAGAGTTATTTATATGGTAGAATATTGAAAAGATCAACAACCTTTACTGTAACATCAGCAGTAGTTCTATCCGTTTACCCTAATGTAAGAAAAGGTTCTACCGTATTTATTACGGTAGAATTCTGGCAACCACAGCTGCCAGTTTTTTACCTTTAAAACAACTGTTTTTTTTTTTTTTTACAGTGTACCATCTAGGATTAAGGAGTCAAATGAGCATTGTCTGTCAGTAAAATGATCAATTAGATAGATAGATGTTCGTTTTTAAAGTTGTCCTGGCACACTGCATTTTTAAATTTAAATTCAATGTTATTTGCACTGTTTTAAACTGAATCTAGACATTTTAGAGCTCAAGTCATATCTTTATTTGTGTCTGCCAACATCCAGGAACAAATTGACACCACTTTTATAACCATCAAGATCATGGCAGCAGAGCACCTCCAGTCCACTGGGGGCAGAATGGAGCACATGGAACAGCAAATGAGGCAGGTCTCATCCACCTCAATCTCCTCCGCAAGCTCCGCCAAGATGCGGAAAGTGTCCCAGGGCTCGTCGAGGACCATGGAAGGTTTGATTTGTTCATCAAGCTATTAATTTAAGCTATTTATTTTGGCTGTATTTGAATCATAGCTATAAATAACATTTGGGGATTAAATTACATTAAAGCTCCAGTGTATGACAATTAGTGATAATCTAATGGTGAAACTGGGACTCACTGCTCACTTTCCTGGGTGTGTCTATGGGAAGAGAACTATGGTGGCCTTTGCATACCAGAAAAGAAACACTAACACACCCCTCAGTCTCTATATTTGTCTCCTCAGTTGTTGGATTAAACTTCAGATTTATGTGGGAGGAGTTGTTTTTCCCCAACAGCAAAATACATTTGCACATCAATATATGGAACTTTTTTTTGTGTGGCACAAGATGGCAGCCTCTATAAAGCAAGTCCAGTGCCTACACTTGCAGAAATGATTTCATTTACAGCGTTTATCCACTTATACTTCAGGGTTAGAACATCCCATTTCTGTTAATTACCTCTGCTCAATATTACACATTGGACCTTTAATATCATCACTGCAGTGAGCAAAAGTCATATAACTGTTAAACATAGTAGAATAGTAGCTTTAAATTAAATTTTCACATGTGTTTAGTGCTAGAAAATGATATCACCTTTCCATATTAGTATATTTACATGCATGTGTGATGTGCATGTCCTCAACACTACTTCAGATCAATCTGGAGTTCAGCATAAAACATCAGCTGTGGTGGAGACCTTCAGCCAGGTACAGAAATCTCCACAGATCCCCAAGGGAGAGTCTGCCCCAGATTTCGAGGAAAAGCTGCGACCCGTCTCTGCCCAAGAGGGTAAGGTGAACGGCTAGTTTCTTTCTCGTGGTGCCTTGAAAGCCCTTTGCCTCCAATAATATCTGTCTTCACACTGAATTACAAACAACTGTGAGCCCCTCGAGACTCTATAATAAGAGAACAACATGTGAGTTAATTTTAGATCCTGGCCCGTAGTTTGCCTAGAAACTCCAGATGACACAAGCTCTACTGGGACAAAGCAAACTTTAAACTCAAAGTAACAATGTGTCTGTGTGGTTGAAGGCAGCGAAGTAACACACAAAGCACAAAGATACTTAAATAGAGTTTGTTTGATGCTTATAACCTCCACAGAACAGAAACCTTTGCCACTTCTATTGAAGACAAACCTTATTCACCCTGGCTCTACCTGTGAATTATAGATTAAGAGGTCTGGAGAAGAAAGCCTGTCACAGTGTGCACAGCACTGCAGATTAGCCATAGCATTAGTATTCATTGGCTGCTCTTTAAACTTACTGGTCTAAGAGGGAAAACAGGAAAAGGCAAGAAAAAGATTGAGAGGCAATTGAGCTGATGTGTGTTTAAAATGCATTGCTCCGCCACTATGACTAAAAAACACTCGGTATTCAGAGACACGACGTGTTTAGTTTCCTAAATTCATTCATCTTCATTAATCAGATTTGACTCTTTGTCATCCATAGGTGGCGATGCAGCGTTCAAGGCCAAGGTGACCGGGAATCCTCAGCCCACTGTCCTGTGGGAGCGAGCCGGTGGGTGCCGGCTGCCTGCTGCAGCCAAATCCTTCTGTGACGACATCAACAGTCAGCATATACTCAAGGTTTGACAATAAAACTACGTACAGTAGATTATTGTGGTCTTGACTTCATGAAGGGTGTTTGCTTTTCGAAAACAAACACAAAAACAAAAGAGATTTGCTTTCTATTTTAATCGTTTTCTCTCCAAAGGCTGTTAACACACAAGGGTTTTGATTTTGGTTTTGTATAATTACTACCTGCTATGCAAAAGCCTTCTTGTCATATAAACTGTAGGTTTAATAATGATTTAAACTATGTAAATGTCCCCACTGCGGGACTAATAAAGGACTATCTTATCTTATCTAATCTCACAATGGAACTTTAATAACCAGTGTTATTAGGATTGTGAACGTTTAACCGTTTAAAGGTGAAGTAAGTAGTTTATAGTGCCATCTAGAGGAGAGGCTGAAATTTACAACAAAGAACTGCTCCTCTGCTCACCCCCTCCCTTCCCTGAGCGCTACGGTATCCTCAGCCGGTCAAATGTCGTCCTCGTCGTCTTTCTCCGTGTCAGCAGATGAGGTTCGTGAGGCGAGGGAGAGGGCGAGCTACCGCGGCCGTAGCAGACGAATCGGAGAGAGTGGAGGCGGGACTTCCGCTACAAGTAAAGAGACGCTTGATTTGTTCTCTCGCGTTTGTCCTTACAGGCTCCGGTAGAAACATGGCGTCTCGCTGCTAACAGTGGCAATGCAACCGCGGCCATGTTTTTTTACATGACTTTTTGAAACGCTACGAAAATGAAACAAAAATTATTATACAGCGACTAGACAATGCAGGAGCACATAATATGTATAAAAAAGTGGATTTTGGGTTATATAAACCCATAAATACTACACAGTGTCCCTTTAACACTTAGCTATCGCAGATGACACATTTGCACAAGCACACTTTGCATTACCATAATTACATGACGGTTTGTGCTATCGGGAAAAATTCCAAAGGTTTTGTCAGGAACTTGGACTCAGTTGCACGAGAACTGAATCTGGTTTCAAAAAAAGGTTTATTTGCTCGAATAAGCGATTCAAAAAGGCGACCAGAGGTCCAAACAAAACTCAGGGCGGGAGCAAACAAAAAAACCTCCACAAATATACAGAAAATAAATCTACAGCCAAGCTGCGTAAACTAGAAGATAAAACTACAGCCTTGCTGTGAAAAATAGGAAAACAAAACGACAGCCGAGCTGCGATATAACCATGAGCGAAGAAACAACGAGATACAAACACCTGAATGGATACTTGGTCTTCTCTGAATACTCGTTTGACAAGTCGAGAGGGAACCATTTAAAGGTGCAGTGGTAACGATCACCAGGTGCAAGTGGTTACTAATGAACGGGGCGCGGTGAAGACAGAGACAGTGAACACAGAAAGCGGAAAACCCCCATCACCAAAATAAAACAGGAAGTGACATAACTAAACCGAAAAACCTGCCTAAAAACGCCAACTAAACTAAAATAACCACCGCTTCGTGACAGTTTTCCGGAAGCTGAGAAGTTACAAAGGCAAAGGCAACATTATGGTTGTTAAAGTAATTTCACTCGTGTTTCACTGGTGTTCGTGTACAACTGCAGTGTTTTTTCAGATAAAACTTTTTGTTTTTCTTAATTTTAAATTGTTAATACACTATTTTAACATGCAGTAAATTGTAAATGAGCAAATGTTTAAATTGATTCTGGAAAAATAGGCAAAAAAAATATATTTTGAAGTCATACATTTTTCGTTGGTGTCAGATTATTTATAACATAATGGTGATGAACACTGGTTGGAAAGGCCCCCTGGGAATTTTTGCCCAGGGCCCCTCCAGACTCTAGAATCGCCTCTTTTGGAGAGCAGGACAGGAAGTTCAACCAGATTATCCAGGCAGCATGTACGTGTTGAGGCACGTTTAAACTCGGGCTGAGCAATTATTACATCATTTCATTTTAAATTGAAATCACAGTTTGACACAATGCAATTAGGAAATCGCACAGGCAGCACTGTAATTGTTCATTACTCGATTGTTGTACGTTGATTACAAATGTAAAAAAAAAGAAATGCATTAAACTTTGAAAACACTCACACTTTTGCATTAATTCATTCATTAAAGGTCCAGTATGTAAAATGTAGGGGACCTATCAACAGATAATTGATACTAAAATTGTTTATATTCACCTAAAAATTTAGAAAATGTTGTCTTTGCCCTCTTTTTCCATAGTCTGCCATGTCACGATGGGTGGTTGGTTGAAATACACAATTTTGCCCCTAGATGCCTGTTCACTGTAACTCCTAACATGTAGAAACTCCTCATTGATGGCAGTTTTTTTCTTTCTTTTTACCTACCTGTCAAACTTTAATGAGAATCTCTCACATCTTTACATAGATACACTTTTGCCCCAAACTAACGTGTGATCGGAATACCAATATACGATTTCTTTTAATAAATCCGTCCTCATTTGAATTTCAGTGTTTTTCTCCTGATGCTGTGAAGGTAAATGTGACCATAGCAGATAATTGCAGAGTAGACAGGCAGCCCCTCGACTACCTCGGACAGTACATCATGTATCATGAGGAGAATTGGATGCAAAAGGGGAAAAAAAAACTCTGTGATCCTTTTATCTATAACTACTTTGGATTGGATTTAACACTTCCTCTATTCCAGCCGGGAGCTTAAGTGACGCTTAAACAGCCATTATAAAGCAATTAACTTGTGGGTGCTGACATATGCATCTCCCCTTGCCATCTGTTTCTCTGGTGAAAGATGACTCTTAAGTCATAGAGCTGAAAGTTCACTGTATATTTATGGTGTGACACTGCCTCCCTTTGTTTAATGCAAGTACTGCATTGGTGTTCAAAAAGCACAGACAATGTAATGACATATGTCAGGTCCTATAGAAGCAGGAAGCTATTTTGATTCTCTTTTTTTTTTGCCTTGTAATATATTTTCCCCCCCAACTTCAGATCAAAAGCTTGGTGCAGGAGGATGCCGACGTCTACAAGTGCATTGCTTCCAACAAGCACGGAGAAGCCATATACTCGGTCTCCCTCATTGTGACAGAAAGTGAGTTGAGTCATTTAATTTGGTGCCGTTTTTATCCAGCGCCTCACGTTAAAAAACAACTTTCCCCTTTGTTCACAGATCCAGCGATGGACTTCAAAAAGAAGCTGAAGAAACGGTAGGAACACATGAAGGACACTTCAGTAAATCCCGTCAAATTGTGATAGAGCACTCTGCAGTCCGCCCTTGGATGCGTTGTCTTTGCATGCATCCAGAAATATCTAAAGGCTGAGACTTTTTGAGCTGTCAGCACACACATATGTGTACTTTCAGATGTACAGACGTATAGACACACACACGCATAAGCCTCACAGGTGTAATCTTGCTTCTTATGCACCAGCGTGGAGATAAGAGAGGAGAAGAAGAAACCACCTACAGAGGAGGAGATGTTAAAGATCCTATCTGGGGCTGAGAAGAAGGACTACGAGAGGATCTGTGCCGAGCACGGCTTCACTGACTTCAGAGGCATTCTGAAGAAGCTGAAGGAGATGAAGAAGAAAGTGGAGGTGGAGGTAGGTGTTTATGTTTTATAAATAGCACAAGATCACATAAGCATAAAACAGTTGGGATTATATATGAAAGAAGTATAGAATAACACACAATGAAGCGTGTGTGTGTTACATAATAAAAACTCAATGCAGCTAAGGTTAAGATTGGAAAGTGCTTCCCAGACAGTGTCGTGTCATTTGTGCGGGTTGTTTATCTGCAAATAAAAACATTCAACCTTTTCCAGATTGTGCGCGTGTTGAAGCCCCTGGAGAACATCACTGCCAAAGTTGACACGAACGTTGTCTTTGATGCCATCTTAGAACTGAAGGATCCGAACATCAGGATGCAGTGGTTTCTGGTAAACCCACTCTGCCGGTTTGTTATGCGAGTGTGTCAAAGTTTGCATGTGTGGGAAGAGTGAGTTCATCAGCTCATCAGACGGTTAGTGGTTCAGTCCCTGGCTTTTCCAGTCAAAGTGTCTTTGGACAAGACCATAGAAATGTATTTAACCCAGGCCTCGTGTAGTTAGATATAACTAGAGTGGTTAATACGATGAGACTGAGCCTGGGCTCACTGTAGAAAGATACAACTATAACAATACTCTATTCCATTGGTCCTCAAAGTGCGGCCCGGGGGCCAACGGCAGCCCGCAGAAACATTTCTTGCGGGCCGCAATGAATTAGAGTTGATAGTTTAAATCCAGGAGGTACTAAGCTTGTTAAATGTTTATTGGACATTACCGGATACAGACCAATAAGTGTAAACTGTAGAACTGCAATCTGGTCGTTAAAATTATTACAAATGGGATTTCTTGCTGTTTTTTTCGTTTTTTTTCCTTTGGCGGCCCTCAGTCCAAAGTTTGGTTCCTAAATTGGCCCTCAGGTATCAAAACATTGAGAACCCCTGCTCTATTCTATCTTAATAATGACCACCACAATAGTACTTCAAATGCAATATTCCTCACAGGCAATGTATTTGCCTGTGAATTTCAATGAAATTCAAAGGAAGTAATTTACCTAGTATAAAAAAGAAATTCAGAAAGTTATGTCAAAAATGACAAAAGATCATTCAAAATAAAATTCACGTTGTCAAGGGAAAAATAATAAACAATTAAATAAAAAAAACAAAAAACTTTTGTTTAGATACCTTACAAGGCGATATGTACACACCTTACAGGAACACAATTTTCTGATACTCGAAACAATTAAAAATTCACTCATAAAATCCTATAACACACACTATCAAAATGATATTGACACCGTCCCAGGCCCGTTGACGCTGGGGTGGTGGGCCTAAAACTATAATGGCCGCTTCACTCAGAACTGAGCCATGAATAAAACAAAAAACGTGGATGTTAGTACTCACGAATCCCAGCGTATGATTAGTAGAGGGAAGTGGATAATGATGGTAGTCTCACGATGGGCAATGGCAATAGAGACGGCGATGGCAGTCACAGTTCACTCACACGCACAGCAGCAAAGTCCACTGAAGAGAAAAAAACAGGGCTGTCCGTTAGAAACCCATCTCTCTCCTTCTCCAACATCTAGTTACAGAATATTATCCCAATTGAGCCGCAATAATACACACTATTTCTTGTTTAATTACCATTAGCTCCATTTGCTACCGCTAACTAGCATTACGCTCATCACGTCCAGTCTCTTAACACTATAACAGTTAGATATACAAACACACAAATTCAAGCTGATCTGGCAGCTCTAATAAACTTACAGGAGTCTTTTCCACGAAATGAACTAGATATGTACAGATAGTTTAGCCATGTTTTGGTTTTCGTGGCCCTGATAAGAGAAGGAAGAATCTACGCATGCGCTCGGACATGGCGGTGTTGTGGGATAGCGTATCACAGCACCACCTTTGACACGTGAAGTACTTCCCAAATTATGTTAAGATTTATTGTCTGTTTCCTTTAAATGGGAGCATAATTAACAGAAAAAAAATACAACTTGGAGGGGGGTCTTGATCCTGTTGAAGGCCTGAAAATGTTGTAAATCAAATTAGAAGTGGCTTAATTTTCCCATAGATGAAATAATTTTCCCATTCTATGGGATTATTATTCTCAGAACTATTTTTGCAACCAGCAGAGTCGCCCCCTGGTGGCTATGCTTCACTTTTTGAACGGCAGGACTACATTTTATTTTATACACAGTCTATGGACAAGATACTGAACATAAAAGTGTCATCAAGCTATACATGAATGAGTGGCATAGATGCACTGTATGAATGTGTCTGTACCTTTGACTTGTGATGTTAAGCATTTTCAGTGCAAAGTGCTACATAAGTGCAGTCCAATTACTATTTACCGTTCCCCTCATCGAGCTGTTTTATTTATGATTCAGGGCACAGAGCTGCTGCGGATCCAGTTCTCTCATGGGAAATACGAAGTGAAACAGATGGGAACCAAACACATGCTGTGCATTTCTAGTGTGAGCCTCAGTGACACGGGAACCTACATGCTGCAGGTTGGAGACAAAAGACTGTCAGCCAGGCTTAAAGTCATAGGCAAGTGCTGAAGGAGACTCAAGTCCTTCCCACTGAACGTAACTTAGAGAGACAATGTCGTCACCAATTGCATTTACCTCCTCTCAGAGTCACTTTCACTGTTTTCAAACACGTTTTCTTGTTACTTGCATGTGTCACCACCTGTGCTGCGTGGTTTACTTGACTTCTCAATTTCAGTGAATTTCAAGTCATTCCGAGATGCTTTCTACTTTTGAGACTAAAGTCAGCTCACTGCCAAAGTGCATCAGGGCAAATGGATCATTTCCTCAATTTCAAAAATTCATTAAAATTATTCCTTGAGAGGTTTCTAAATATTTTCAACGCATCCTTGCTCAGGGCGATGTCGACTATTATGATGGTAAATTTCAAGTCATTCCGAGATACTTTTTGTTTTCGAGAAGAAAGTCAGCTCACTGTCAAAGTGCATCAGGGCAGTGATCATTACCTGAAATTCAAAAATTCATGAAAATAATTCCTTAAGAGTTTCTTTCCTTTAAAATGTAAAGCCTGAATATGTGACCTTTAAACACACACACCCAGGATGTCCATATAAGGAGTTGTGTATTATTCCCACGGTAATTTACCATGGATGCCTGTGGCACAGATCCGGGTTAATATTTAATGATTTTCTCTCTCTTGTCCGTCTTTCAGATGAACCCCTGAGGTTTTTATCTGAATTCAAGCCAAAGAAAGTAACAGAGCGGCAGACTGCCGTGTTTGAGGTCCGTCTCTCTAAGAAGACAGATGCGCCGCTCATCTGGAAGGTTTGCATCCAAATCAAAATGAAAAGCTACTCAAATTGTTTTCTGTAAATGTGTAAATGTTCATGTTTCTCCAGGTGAACGGAAAGGAAGTGAGAAGAGATGAGAAGTTTGAGGTGTCCCTGTCTGAAGATGGCCTGACATACACCTTGAAGATTAAGGACGTTAAAGTCAGTGACACTGGAGACTACGCCATCAACATTGGAGACCTCACTGCGACTGTGCCACTTTTCATTGAACGTATGTGCAGCCATTAGGCTTTCTGTTCAATAAGAAACTTTTCATGCTATATTTGGCTTTGTTTTCCCCAGAAGCCTATGTCATCCTGTTTTAGAGGTGTTAGCATTTTTGAAGGAAATTACTTCCCCTTTAGACTCAGCGGAGATGAGCAGTTACTGCCTCCCCTGAGATTAGTGGCTGCGTTCCTTCATAGCTGTGCTAAACAACATCATCTTCCCTCTATCTTCCAAATGAAGACGTATGGGAAGCATAATAAATCCTCCCTCCTCGTGCTGAGTTGAAAGTAATCCAGCCAAATCCCTCCTCACAACAAGCTCATTTATTTTGTCTCTGTCTACACAAGATGCGTTCTTGCCCAGGGTGCATGCTGGGACATGTAAATATCTTCACAAGGACATGTGGCTGCCCTCTGGGGTTGCAGAAACAAATGCGTCGTCATTGATGTTGCGTTAATTACAGTTAGTCATTAGTAGTTATCCATCTTGTTCTTTCAAGTCAATTTTTGTTTTTAGTGAGTTTAAACTAATATTGGATGTGCTTATTGTCCATATATCATGCTGTTAAAGGTCAAACAGAGGGTCACTCTTCTTCTATGCACTCCCTGTTTTTCTTATTCTCTTTCCTCAGGGATTCCCATCACGTTTACCAGCAACCTGAAGAATGTGCGCGTGCAGGAGAGAGGGAAGGCCCACCTCGAGTGCGAAATGAGCTCCAAGGATGTGCACATCCGCTGGCTGAGGAATGGCTGTGATATCACTGCGAGTCCCCACTACGTCTTCATGCGTGAGGGAAAGCGGGCAGAGGTTATTATCGAGGACTGTGAGCTGACAGACGGGGGAGAATACTCCATCGTCTGCACTCAGGACAATGACACTCACGAATATGTCACTGCGGCCAATCTAACCGTGGACGGTAATGACATCTGTCCGTTTCCCCGCAGTTGTTTCAGTTGTGTCTGTGCCACTGGAAAATGACTGACTAATAAGGTTTGTCTCCATGTGTTGCCAGAACGTTTTGCATCAGTGAAGAGGGGTTTGTCAGATGTTCAGTGTCCCACAGGCTCTCCGGCTGAGCTGTGTGTTGTACTCGATGATGAGAAGGTGGATGGAGTGTGGCTGAAGAATGGAGTGGAGGTAGGAGAAAGAATCCTGGAATCCAGTCAACCTTACATATACTCAGAAATACTCAGACCAGGCCTTCTGCTACCAGCAATGCATGCGCTGCCACATTAAGTCACTTAAAGCTCACATAGAGTGGTCCTGTTGCACATATATGTTAGTTATGGAGGTCTACTTACATACATTGACTTGTTTTTATGGTCAAAAACCTCCTAGTTGCTGTAAACGAGCCGAAATCCTCTTTTCTGACGGTGTTTCCCAGCCGCGAGATTTGAGACTCAACTCTCACACCCAGAAGACATTGAGAGAGTCTTGTGATTGGCCAGTACCTGGAAGTGACATATTCAGCACACCATCATCTTTTGAGCCTATCCTGCCTTGTTATGTCTGCGTGGTTTCACAGTGTGTTAGATTCATATTGAAATAAAAATGAAGAAAGGAACATATTTTTCAGATAGAATATAGAGAATTTCTGTCGATTCATACTAACAAGCAGTTGTTGTTGGTTTTTTTTGGCAGATTTCAGAGCTGAGGGGGGTTCAGGTGGTCAAACAGGGAACCGTCCACAAGCTAATCTTCTCTGGTGTGACTCATTCTCACGAGGGCAGGTATACTTTCAGAGCCAAGGGAGCTGAGAGTGAGGCTGTGCTCACTATTGCAGGTCAGTATACTGCACCTGTGTTACCCAATGTCTGGTATCAGAATTGGAAAACAAAGCAAAATGGAAAACATTGCACATGATCTGCTTTATAGACCCTCCTCAGATTGATTGTTCTGTGTTGGACCTGTTGAGCGCACGGCCTGTGACTGTTAAGGCTGGACAGACAGCTGCCATAAAGATTCCCTTCAAAGGGAAACCGCTGCCCAAGGTCACGTGGTACAAAGACGGGGTTGAAGTCCGGGAGGATGAAAGAACCAAGGTGGAGAGGACAGCTGACTACACCTCCCTGGTGCTCAGCAGGTGGGTTAGCAGTATACGACCAAACAAACGGAAGTACAGGTGCACACCTCTCAATTTCAAATGATTACCGAGTTTAGAAAACTCAGACAAAAACATGGTTAAACTGGTTTGTAATATTCTTATATCTTTTGAACTTGCTTGTCTCAAAGGGAACAATAACCTCTCCGCCTGATTTCAATGATCTTTGAGCAGATCTTGACAAATGTTATGCAGCCTGTTCCTGTTGAACAGCATTCAATAAAAGAAAAACAAAAGTTACATAAAATAATTTCACTGATTTAAAGAGTTCAGCTTCTTTATCAGATGTTGTCCATACTTCACCAGAGACTCGGAGTTGTTAATGTCCGATTTAAGCCGACTGTGCCAGGGTATTTATAACAATTTTTAAAAAGATTAATCACAGGGTAGCTGTGGATTAATCACGATTAATCACGTTTAATTACCATACGTAAATATGCCTGAAAAATTCTAATTCTCTCCTTATATCGTTGTAGGAACGGAGAGATAATTAAAGTATTTGAAAATATAAATGTAAAGAACAATAAAATACTGTAAATAACGTGTAAAAACCTTTACAAACTTAGTAAAAAATAAACATTACATTGTCAAGAACCGACATTATAAGACAATAGAAATAAATAGAAAAAATAAAATACTGTCAATAACTTTGAAAAACTACACATTGCACTGTAAATAACTCACATTATAAACAAAATATAAAGTATAGAAGTTAAATAGTTTTCTTACTAAACCCACAGCAGGAAATTCCTCATCAGCACCTGCTTCTACTAGTTAGAGTTAGCATCAGCTAGCATTCTGACGCTAATGTTAGCTGCTGTCTGTGTCCCCGTTAGTTAGACAATGACTGTAAATGTTATGATTATATCATTATCTGCGCCAGCAGCGCCACTTACAACTGTGTGTCTTTCTTTCTTTTTTCTTCCTCCTCTCTTTTTTTCTTCCTCTTCTAACTTCCTGATTGATAACTCCTCTTCATTTTCCTTCAGCTTCGTTGACAACTTGCAGAACGATAACTTCACACAGGTTAACGTGAGGTGACGTGGGGCCCCGTTAAGGGGGTTTCCGACTGCGATGTCATTGTTGTTTCAGGGGGACGGGGATGCGGCTGCTCACTGGGGTATTTAGGCTCCGAGTGTCGGGAGCCCCCCCCCCCCCTATCGGCTCGGGGCCCCATGCAGTTGCCCGCCGCCTTGCCTGTTCATAAAGTGCACGTCTACTCGTAACGCGATGAAAGTGAGAAAGTGCGTTAAATGAACGCGTTAAAGGACACTGTGTAGTATTTATGGGTGTAGTATTTATGTCTAGTCGCTGTATAATAGTTTTTGTTTCATTTTCGTAGTGTTTCAAAAAGTCCTGTAAAATAACATGGTCGCGGGCCGCGGTTGCATTGCCACTGTTAGCAGCGAGACGCCATGTTTCTACCGGAGCCTGTAAGGACAAACGCGAGAGAACACATCAAGCGTCGATTTACGGCCGCGGTAGCCTGCCTCTCCCTCGCCTCACGAACCTCATCAGCTGACACAGAGAAAGACGACGAGGACGACATTTGACCGGCTGCGGATACCGTAGCGCTCAGGGAAGGGAGGGGGTGAGCAGAGGAGCAGTTCTTTGTTGTAAATGTCAGCCTCTCCTCTAGATGGCACTATAAACTACTTACTTCACCTTTAATTCCTCAAATTAATCATCCTGCGTTAACGCATTAATTTTGACAGCCCTAGTTATGTTTAGTGTTTTATGTTGTGTTTAGTGCTATGTCTAAAGTCACAATATATCACCATTTAATGTAATACTTTCTCAATATTATATGTTCTACTAGATGTGTGCGAGAGGACAGTGGCGTAATTATGCTCCGCCTGAAGAGCGACTGTGGCACCGCTGTTGCAAACCTGCATTTGAATGTGATCGGTGGGTGACAACAAAAGCCATAGCATTTTTTACATTTAATGCACTATTTGAAATGCTTTATAACACCAGTGTTTCGCTACATTCTCCAGACCGTCCAAAGCCTCCTCAGGGGAACGTGGAGTTCTCTGAGCTATCAGGAAAGTGTATCCAAATGAAGTGGAAGGCTCCCCGGGATAATGGAGGGAAGCGGCTGACCAGTTTTGTGATCGAGCGACGGGCGGCAGGTAAGAAGTCCTGGACCAGGGCGGGTGAGGTTGACGGCAGCAGCACCGTCTTCAGTGATGACAAAGTGGAGGAAGGCCAGGTGTACCAGTACCGCATCAGAGCTGTCAATGCAGAGGGAATGAGCGAACCTCTGGAGACAGAAGAGGTGCGCGCTGGAGAGCCTGTAGGTGAGACTTATAATTTAAATCAAAATCACCTCTGGAAACAGCTGAGAGTGGGTGTGAAAGGGGAAGTGAGAGGAATTGTATTTTTAGAGATGCAATTAGCATCTCTATTCACTTCCTTGTAATTATAATCAGCCGATAAACTGATCATTTCATTCACCTTCTGTTCCTCTGTGCATACTCAGAGCCTCCAGGCACAGCATCCCAGCCCCTGGTGTCTAACGTGACAAAGTACACCATGACAGTGAGTTGGATTCCTCCAGCCTGCGATGGAGGAGCCCCAGTTCTGGGCTACGTTCTGGAAAGGAAGAAGAAAGGCAGCAATATGTGGTTGCAGGTCAATAAGGAGCTGCTCACAGGTGTTTCTGCTTTTTCATTTTATGTAATTTATTGAAAAAGGGAAAGTGTACAATGCTACCATTTGATGCGCTGTACCAGATTACAGCTTAGAGCAGGGGTGTCAAACATACGGCCTGTGGGCCAGAACCGGCCCACCAGAGGGTTTGTACGGAGCCACTGAAGTGACATATGAAAAAAATTTCAATTTTTTTTGGGAAACTCGAGATCTCGACTTTGAAACTCGAGATTTCACATTTTTTATTATTTTTTTGTTTCTCATGTCACTTCGGGGGCTCCGTAAATCCGGCCCGCAGTATGAATTTGTCAAGATTAATACTATATTTTTTCAGTTCCAGATACCTGTGACTAAATCTGTTGTAACTTTTTAGATCCACACAGTGTAAAACAAAGGTTCTTCTTATTCTTCACGTTTATAGGTTATTGTGCTATTATTTTACTACTCTGGCCCACTTGAGATAAAAAAAAAAGAAAACGTTGTATGTGGCCCCTGAACTTAAGCGAGTTTGACATCCCTAGTTTAGAGGTAATTTGCATCTGTACCCTGATAAACATCTGAGTTATTATGTTTAGGTACAAAATTCACGGTGGATGGACTGGTGGATGATGTGGAGTATGAATTCAGAGTCACCAGTGTAAACAGAGCTGGAGCCGGCTCTCCCAGCACCGTCTCTAATGCTGTTCTCGCCAAAGACCCGATACGTGAGTCCCCTTTTCCCCCCTCCCGCCCTGTCTGTATCCATATTATTTGATCAATAATTAAAGTCTGTCTCTGCACCGTGTAGGAGCTCCCGGCATGGTGAGGAACCTGTGTGTGACTGACTCCACAAACTCCTCCGTTTCTCTGAGGTGGACGCCTCCTGAGGAAGGAGACGAACCCTCGGGCTACATCCTAGAGGTGTGTCCTGAAGATGCTAAAGAGTGGACGAAATCCACCAAAATCCCGATAGCTGGCTCCGCCTTCACAGTCGGAGGACTTCAGGAGCGGATGAAGTACCGCTTTCGTATCCGAGCTGTCAATGAAGGAGGGCTAGGGGAGACCATTGAGTTGCTGGAAGGTGTCCTGGCCATGCCTCCACCTGGTAATTTGACTCAGTTTTCTTTGAGTCTCATTTCGCCCCGTT
The DNA here is from genome assembly GCF_963457635.1 of Microchirus variegatus. Lineage (NCBI taxonomy): Eukaryota > Metazoa > Chordata > Actinopteri > Pleuronectiformes > Soleidae > Microchirus > Microchirus variegatus. The sequence goes on from NC_139809.1 coordinate 27,354,407, forward strand.
CTCCCCACTCTTTACCTTTTATTTGTTGTTGTTGTTGTTTTCCTTCTTTTTAGTGGCACCCAGGTTTGATCTCCAAGGAAAGCTGAAGAACCAGATGGTGGTACGAGCCGGAGCAACACTTTGTCTGCGCCTAAGCTTCACTGTAAGTCTGACGACACAGTACAGACTCAGTATTTTATTTAATGTCACACACATTTTTACCACCTTCATCCTTCATTTACAGGCTTCACCTCCTCCAGTCATTACCTGGTTTAAAGATGGCGTCTTCACTACAGGAAAGGAAGTCATTGCCAAGACCAAGACCAACTCCCAGCTCCTTATTTCCTCGTCTCAGCGATCTGACTCTGGTGTCTACCGTGTTCACCTGAAGAACGACTATGGAGAGGCTCACTATGATGTTAATGTGGAGATTACAGGTGAGTTGTTATTGTTGTATTTTGCAGAACAAATTCAGTTTTTATGTTTTTGTGGACTTTCCTCGTGAAAAATATTCTGCTCTCAATCCTCCTTTCCCCCCGTTCATCAGACTTTCCTCGACCCCCCAAAAACCTGCGTCTGTTAGAGGAGGTCCCGGGCACGGTGACCCTGCAGTGGGATCACTCTCCCGACTTAATTGACAACAGTGATGGAGCACATTACATTATTCACAAACGAGACACCAGCACTGCTTCTTGGTTTACTGTGGCCGAGCGGGTCTTCAGCAGCAAGTACACTGTCACTGGACTGCTTCCTGGGAGGAAGTACTACTTCAGGGTCATTGCACAAAACTCTATTGGGGACAGCGACCCACTGGATTCAAAGGAGCCTGTTATCATTGCTAAGGAAAAGGGTGAGATATTTGATTTTAATATCTTTTTTAATACTGGTCTCTAGTCAAAATCTACGGAGCCCCCGAAGTGACATGACAAAAAAAAAAAAATGACAAAAAAAGAAAAACTTTTTTTTTTTAATCTTGAGTTTCAAACTACGCAAGCAAGCAGCATTGTCATTCCTTTTCAGTTCACAAAATTATTTTGTGCTTAAACATAAACTCACTCAGATTCATTTCTTTGCATAAGCAAACTCCTTTTTGCTAATGAGGGGCAGCTCTCTCTCGCTCGCTCTCACCACTGTCCACGGTGCTGAAACAAAGAAGCCCTGAACATGGTGCAATTGAAAATGTTTGAGCGGCTGCCGGTCCAAAGAAACTTTCAAAGTCGTTTCAAAGTCGAGATTTCAAGTTTCCAAAAAATTGTAAAAAAAAATTAAAATAAAATGATTTTTTTTTTTTCGAGTATCAAAGTCGAGATCTCGAGTTTCCCAAAAAAAAGAAAAAACAATTTTTTTTCTAATTTTTTCATATATTTTTGAGAAACTCGAGATCTCGAATTTGAAACTCAAGATTTCAAATTTTTTTTTTTTCCGTTATTTTTTTTTTTTTTGTCATGTCACTTCGGGGGCTACGTACAAATCTGTTAATATGTTGTTGTTTTTCTCTGTAAAGAGTGCATCAGCAGCTTGCGGTTGAAAGAATATACCTTTCCAGCACGCCAAGTCAAGCCAACTTTCCTGCTGCCTCTCAAAGACCATGCTGTTCGCAGAGGCCATGACTGCACTATGAGCTGTGCCTATCAGGGCATGCCAACTCCACAGGTATGAAAAACACAGCTCAGACTTGGCTAAGTTAGCTTTATTTTAACGCTTTAGAAGTCAAAACGACCTGAAAATAAATATACTGATAAATGAGGAAGTGCTCATACCTCCTTTTAACACTTGTGCCCTATGCATATCTTTAAAGGTCCATATTTAGAAGAATTTATTCACAGAATTTGAATATACTGCCTTTGAGCATGTTTATATATGTGTATAATGACTTTGATCATTTCCTTGATACACTTGGAAAGGGTAGGGTGAGTGGGAGAGTCCTTCATTTGTTGTGCTCTGCAGTCTCACCACGAGATGTCTCTGATTCTTACACGTGACCTTTAAAGCAAAAGGAATTAGAGATTATCCTCAATCTGCTTTTGAATGTCATGGGATTTTCCTTGCTTACCCCACAAAAAAACAAACCGATATGAACCTTGTGGGTGTAATAATTGAATTGAAAGTTGTTCCCCTTCCTGCAAAGGCAATGCTAATGTTGCTGTTTCCCCTGTGCAGGCCTGCTGGTATAAAGGAGAATTGAAGATCTCTGACTCCTCCCGGTTCTGGCACAGCACAGCTAATGGAGTTTGCACCCTGGTCGTCCCCACCTGTGGAGTTAAAGACGGCGGAGTATACACACTAGTGCTGGAGAACTCTTTGGGGACGGTCAAGTGCTCCTGCAACCTTGTGATCTTTGGTAGGTTTTTTCCGGGAACGGAGTGAAGGAAGGGAACAGAATCGCTATTAAACGTAAAAAAAGAAATAACTGTATATCATCCACAGCTCTATCCATACCAAATATTTATCTCTGCGTGTCCTTGTGTCTTCCAGATAAGGATGACAAGTCTCTGTTGGAGAGCCTGACCAACCAGGCAAACAAAGAGAAGCTTATTTTGTAAGATGTCTGCATAAAGTGCCGCCATCACACACACACATTTTGATTACTGGCTGACATTTAGCTGCATGTACTGTTGACACTGTTGTGACATCACAGAAAATGTTGATTGACATAATGTTTGTCATTGCATAAAGTGACCACTGGAGGCCAGGCTTGTTCCCATTCATTTAATGGGACTCTACTTGAGAAGCAGATTAATGTTTGGTGTGCTGCTGGGGGGGATTTTCCCTCATTACTCGGCTTAGTCAGCCAGTGAGCTTGTACTTTCTCTCGCTTGAGGAATTTGACTTAAGTCTTCCACTTCTTTCCAGCTTGATCTGTTTCACAACCTTTTTTCTGTACAAGCCCACATGCCAGTCAAGTAGAACGGTTAGAGAGTGTGATTCCACATTGCATTAAAAACAAAATCTACATCCAATTGCACAGTTTGTCGACGTCTATGTGTCACTTATTCACTTGAATGAATGTGTATATTGTGTAATGACGATATTCTGCGCTTTTAAAATACCTCAAAATGGATCGCAAACAAAGAAAAACATTATATCAACCTTAAGTACAGTTTTAATATATCAGTGGAACACTTTTGCTGTAGGATATATATATATACATTATTGGATTAAAAATAAAACTATGAGGTAATGGTGCTCATATCAGCTCATAGATGTCACAAGACATCGCCAACACTTTGCCAGGTCTTTACTGCAGCTATTTTCCTAAAGAGACTATAATATAGTATGAAAGAGCCAAGAGTCCAATACTGACCAGTGTAGTTTAAACACATCATTTTTATTTTAAACCTTCAGCATCTGAAGTCCATTGTCACATCACCGTGATTGTTCATTTCAAATCCAACATCCATCCATCCATTATCTACCACCAGAGGGTCGCGGGGGGTGCTGTGCCTATCTCGGCTAACATATAGAGACAAACCAATTCACCTAATTCACCCATATCGCATGTTTTTGGACTGTGGGAGGAAGCCGGAGAACCCACGCACACAAGGGGAGAACATGCAAACTCCTTGCAGAAAGGCCCTTGTTCCAAAGTTGTTCCAAACGGGACTCGAACCCAGGAACTCGGGTCTTCTTGCTGCAAAGGCAAGAGTGCTAACCACTACACCAACCGTGGGCCCTCACAGCCAACATGTAGAAACAAAACAAAGAGTGATTTAAAACGTTCCATCTGACAGCATCGAGAGAGAGAGAGAGTGAGTGTTGCCCCTGTTAGGCGCTGCCAAACAGACAGAGAGGTGACAACCTCACTTTATCCTGACGTCACTATCCTGGCTCCCGCATATTCCATTCACAAAGTGACACCAAGGGGACTGGCAGTGCTTTAATGCCAGGTTCAAATCAATGAAACCACCAACAGGCTCTAAACCAACGTCACTGGTACCTTTTCTCCGCTCTACTGCTCAGCTACAGCACAATAAGGTGGAAGTGCTTTGCAGTGACGGCCTGAATAGTCAAATTGTTTTGACAGAAACAAAAGGGCTATTGCACCAATGGGAAAGTGAATAATCCTCCTTGACATTTTTGATAGAAGCCATTTATATTATTATAATATGTATGAGATCTATGCCTGGTTTTTAGTCATTACTGAGGTGCATCATTTTCATAGAAGGCTTTGCGTTCTTTGATGCATGGCAGCGAGTGAATGAAATGAATTGGGAGAGAACTGGCACAGACACAGGAATAAACTTGTGATCAGTGTGTGTGTGTGTGTGTGTGTGTGTGTGTGTGTGTGTGTGTGTGTGTGTGTGTGTTAAATAAAGGAGAAAACCTGAGAACACAGAAAAAGGAAGAGAGTCCGGCCTGAATGAGTTTCCACAGGATTGTGGGCTGTGTAAAGTCAGACAATAGAGTGCAGCAGCTACTAGAACAGAACTGTCTGTTGTCCTCCAGCTCTTTTCTGCCTTAATGGCACTTCAGCTTCTGTGGCAACACAAAACACCGGTTATAAATATCTGCTGACATTTTGAATGTAGCACCTTTTTCGATTCTTCGAGACAACAGGAAGTGAACGGGGCAAACAAAGGCCAAGGGAGACGTTATGATGAAGTTGCATTGAAATTGCATTTATTTCTCCAATAGATATTCACATTCAGAGCAGTTTCACTACAGCAAAGAAACTATTTTATCTCTACAATCATGAAAGGAATAAATCACAGGACCACAAGGTAAAGTATATGTGTAAATTAAAAACAATATCCATGAAAAGAAGCTAAATAATGCTATTTAACAAGCCTACAATAACATTTTTAAAAAATACATTGTGAGTTATTTGTGGGATACAAACTCCAGATTATCCAATGGTGACAAGCAAAGGAAAAGACATTTCAGGGCTTATTTTCTGCAAATAAAATGGTAATACTTTGTAAGAGGGTTGTAACACCTAAACAGTCATTTTTAAAGAAGAATTCTGCTTCTCACTTAGAGCGTCACCTTCTTATGCTTAACCTGTCAACACAAAAACAACCTCTGTTTTTATCTTCTTCAAGAATACAGGTAAACTGGGCATATAAAGAATACAACATGTAATGTTTTGAACACCTGCTGCTGGGTTTAAGGAAAAAAAACAATGACTGGCCTTATCACAAGATGCTCATTTAATATATGTCCCATTAGCTCATACTGATGTTGGTCTGCCACTGTAATAACAATGTTAAAAATGCAATCTGCGTTTCATGTGAGCAAATATGTACGAACATTACAGCTCTGTTTATTTGAATGTCACCAGCTACAACAACAGCATATTCACAGCGAGAGATTCTAAGTAAGGATCACAACATTAAAAACAGAAAAAAACGGAGAGAAGTTTAACTTAAATAAAAGTGCCAGTTTTAGAGAACCAAGTGAGAACGCAGGCCCTCCCAACTACAACAGCGTCTGGTTCCATGCTGGCCTCCCACAGCTCTCTCAGGTCCCCTTTGTCTGCAGGGACAAAGCTTAGGACAACAGAGCTGTTGACAGGCTGAGGTAAAGTGATGCTCCTGCATGCTAGCCTGCCATCTGTGGGGGGGGGGCAGGGTGGCAGCTAACAGGCCAAATGGAAAGGGAGTCTTCCCCTGTGTGTCATATTTCACCTCCTCACCCAATTTCAGCTACAGTATCTCTCGGCAATAACCTCCTTCCTGAGTTGAAAGCCAAACCCCCTTACTGAAAGAGGGGGCCTGTGCCTCCTGCAGAACAAAAGGATGTTTGACACAAAAGAGGAGTCCAGTTTTTGATAAGGGTTTCAGCTTTGGTTATCTGTGCCCAAGACAAACAAGAATAGAAGCAAAGTCGTCCACATGGGCACAGTAAGTTTCCTAATTTAATGTGTTATTTAAAGGTCCAGTGTGTAACATTTAGGAGGGGTTATTGCCAGGAATTACTCCCCTGAAATATGCTGCTTTAAGGTCCGTGTAAAGCAAATACAGAGACTCTCCTCTTCATGCATTATATATGTTAGAAAATAGTGGTTGTAACACTGAAAATGTCTTCTCTCTTAGGGTTCTGTTCAGGATTTTTCAGCCAGGTCTAAAAATATGTCTCAATGACACCACAGCCATAATTAACACAAGTCCTCCACAAACACTATAACAATATAAACACCCTCATCACACTTTTATCAGTGGTTAAGGCCGCTACTCCTGTGTGCAGAGACATCGTGGTCACAAGTTCAACTCCGCCCCTGGCTGGTTGTACTCAATTGTAAGTCGCTTTGGATAAAAGCGTCTGCTAAATGACATGTAATGTAATCAGTGGTTTATCATTCACTTGTGAGTAACTGCACCTGCTCCTACCCTACTGCCTTTGGTCTGCTAGTGCGCTGGGATGTCTTTGTCCCACAAATATAGAAGCTCTGCCACTTTATTTTATTTACCCTAACCCAGGGGTTCTCAAAGTTTTGATACCCGAGGGCCAATTTAGGAACCCAACATTGGACTGAGGACCGCCAAAAAAAAGAACAAAATCCCATTTGTAATCATTTTAATGACCAGATTGCAGTTCTACAGTTAAGCGTTAAGTAATGTAAGCGTTAATATAATGTAATTTAAGCATTAATATAATAACGCGTAATAATTAACTGGGTAATTACCCAGTATTTTGGCCATTGTTCTTACTTTCTAATTACAGGTTAATACCAAGTAACACATTTCTGTTACCATATATTTACTGGGTAAATATAGCTAGTAATTGGGGGCTGTAGCTACCTGCTTATTACCAGCTTTTAACCCAATAATACACTAAAATTCACCATATAGAAACCAGGTAAATACCCAGTATTTTTGTTTACACTTATTGGTATGTATCCAGTAATGTCCAATAACATTTAACAAGCTTAGTAGCTCCTGGATTAAAACTATCAACCGTAATTCATTGCGGGCCGCCAGGAATGTTTCTGTGGGTCGCCGTTGGCCCCCGGGCCGCACTTTGAGAATCAATGCCCTAACCCAACACTGATAAACTGTGACATTCAGCTGCTTTGGTGTTGCAGAACTGTGCAAAAGCGCCATTACTATACTTTAACAAAGAGGACTGATACCTGGTATGCAAGGCCACTGTAGTTCTCTGGTGTGCTTGGGTAAGGGAGGGGTTACACTCACCCCTCCACATCACTAAAGCTTACACACTGGACCTTTAGGTTTATTTATTGCTATACTACTCATCTATTACCCTTCACTTTACAAAACCGTGGCTGTTTTCCAAAGTGTGGGTTGACCAACAATAGTTAATCTCTGAAATACTTCAAATAGTTAAGCCTTTCTTTTGTCTCGTTGCCATTTAGGTGACAGGACTAAAAGTCAGGAGGCTTAATGTCGCAGAGAACAAAGACATGAGGGCTTCCGTAAATTGTGCACATAGTAGGGACACGAAAGACTCCCTCTCCATGGCTTTGCTTTAGGCTGCATACAAGAGCCAGTCATGTCAACCATCATCTTTATCTCATATTATATTAAAACTTGATTTGTGTGCGTGTTGACTACCAAGCCTCTGCAGGCTTAATACTGCAGGGGATTACTTGGCCACAAACAGTAGGCGAGCGGTCAACAGACGGACTGATGAAACACTTCCGACTGACAAAGCAGAAACATAACGCTGACATACGTGCTACTGACAGGCCGAAAGGAGATTGAGGAACTCTTCTGGCAAAGCAGTCATCAGGAAAATACCCATGGTCTGAGTCTTTGCCGGTCAAACTAAGACAGTATTGACTGTAAAAAAAATGTTGAGTGTCAACATTAAAATCTGCCTGCAGATCAGTCATAGTAGCTGATGTGGTGCATAAATAGTTTTGTGTGTGTGTGTGTATTTATATTTGCCTAGGAGTCATTGACCCTGCAGAGAGAACCAATATCCATGTGCGACGCAGCATTGTATATCACAGATAGATGTATGTGGACTGAACTGTTGCACAACAACATCTGTCCTTTTCTTGCTTGTTTGTTTGTGAAGAACAACCATTTGAGCATGTACTTCCTTAGCATTTAGAAAGCATGTTCAGCTTAAAGCGCTCAGCTTTTGGTCAAATTAAATATATGGATATCCGACCAGTTTGAATCTACCCAGTTAATGCCATCCTCAAATTGCAATACATAGTGGACTACTTATTGAATAACAAAAAAAAGAAGTAGTGGATGCTCTAAAATTCATAAAGTGGTGATGGGTTTTAAGACATGTTTAAGAGCCTTGTGAGAAATACAATGAGGATATCTTGTAGCATACGGGTGCTCCATATCAACTATGATGGTTCACGTTGAGTGGCATTAGACTGGTCATAATAACACACGGATGTTCACTCAACAGCTGAGACAAAGGCATAGATGCTCTCGCACATGCACATTTAAAACATGCAAATACACACAATATTCAGACATCAGAATATGCATTTGCACCTCCTGAATATTCAAGAAGACACTTCATTCTATCATAACAAGTTAGCAGAAGTTAAAACAAAGGAAAGGTGACAGGGTTGAAATGTGGGAGATGAAAGAACATATTAGCCAGCTTGTTGGGGATTACCTGAGGTGGATTTTACAGGATTAGAGCAGAAATATTGGAAATAATGGAAAAAAAACTATTCCCTCAGCCAGTTTGCTCCATGTCTCTTGTTTCTTTTCATGAGGCTGCCCTAGGGCAACGGGCATGTTCATGTGAATGTTTGTGTTTCGTTATGAGTGAATTGAATGTATTCTGAGAATGAGACACACGCACGCATACATGCAAACACACTCACGCAGGGTTGATAAACAAAAAGGATTCAAGCCTTGTGCATTAGCCCTTTTTTCATTTCAGTCTCCATAACATGGTCCAAGGCCAATGACAACATAAGTCAGCTGAAGCAGTCCAACACTGAGAACCCTGTGAGGTTTTCCAATAACTAAGCCAGCAGGAGCTGTGCGTGTCAGGTGTGTGAACAAGACTGACGCTTCACACTGAAAGGAGAAGCAGGTGCACTGTAAAAGCACGTCACAGCGTGCTCTGTGGTTTGCTATGACCACAGTATTTACTGTGTTCACGAAACTCTGAGCAGGAACAATCGAGCATCCATAAACCACCTTCACCTCCTCTAACTCATCTAGCTGTTGTCTTCTTCTCTTGTACATCGTGAAGGATAACCTCACATGGAAAAAAACGTAAAATTGTGAGGCAGTGTGGTTGTTGTTAAAGGGATACTTCACCGATTTGAATGTGGCTTTGTATTGCTAGAATAGCAGTAGTATGTTTTAGAAAATGTGCTTCCCTCCCTCAGTTTTTCACTGAGTTGTAAAAAAAATCTGTTTTCCATTTTCAAAATTTGCCCTACTGTGATGCAAAACGCGTCATTTGACTCACAGTAGGGCACATTTGGATAAGGGAAAACAGATTTTTTTTACAAGTCAGGGAAAAACTGAGGGAGGGAAGCACATTTTCTAAAAAAAATACTACTGCTATTCTAGCAATACAAAGCCACATTCAAATCGGTGAAGTATCCCTTTAAGGAAATGTAAGGGACCACATGCGTGTCGATCACAGACCGTATACAAAAAGTGGTTTACTGTATAATGACAAACAAGAAATAAAAATGTATTGAATAGCCACCAGGGGGCAAACCCACAAGCAGCTAAACATTTTCTGAGGAGTTAATAGTCTCAATTGCTTGAGTTTTTCTTTAATAAAACAATGTGAATTTTGGAAATTGTATCCTCATTTAAAGGACAATAGTGAACACCAGTATGATTAACAACTGGTATTGTCCAGTAGGAGCCTGGTTGCAGGTGAGTTTCCGATAATATGACAGAGAATGACAGAGAAGAGACGAGGGTAAGCCAGTTAAAAAAAAGGTTCTAAATAGTTCTCAGGCAGCTAAGCAAATGACAAAAGTAAAATGTTCAAATGTATAATTGGACCAGATGAAATAAATGAGGTTACTGTATGACTCTATTCACACCTGATCCTAAAAATCCATTCTTTGTGATCCCATCACAAATGGACAGCAATAATTACACAACTAACACCCAATGCATCCTGAATGCCTCTTCTAATCCGATCAGAACGACCACATTTGGAGATGATTGAGGGACGTGTGGTCAGTCTGACTGAATGGGGGCGACAGTATGTGATGTGAGGATGTGGAAAAGTGAGGTAAAAAAAAAATTTCAGTCAATCACACATAAATGCACGTACACACAAAATAAATCCACTCTCTCACATACACTTCTTCAAGGTCCCCAGTGACATGCTCAGGAGCAACAGTTTAAATTAATATAATATGGTTTCTATAGTGTGTGTGTGTGTGTGTGGCAGGTTAATATTACTACACTCTCCATTGTAACTAGGTTGAGAGACAACAATTCTAGATTCAGATGAAGCAGGTAGGACTGTTGTTGGGAGAGACTGAAGATAATACAACACTATCTTCGTGGTAAGAAGACAAGTGTGAGTGGGAGACATACGTATACTAGTGATACAGAAGGGTCATGTAAAGGCTGTAGTGGACCAGTCACCGTGGTAACAAAGGTGTGGAAGTGCCACAGTGAGGCCTTGTTAAGACTGCCAGAAAAAAATATATATATATTTTTTGGGCATATTCAGATTTTATCTCAAGTGGATTTTCAAAGTCTGGACAGTAAAAAACAAATATGATTCAAACCATATTTGGAGGTGGTTCAATGTGCAATTTGAATCTGATTTCTACAGATGTGCTCTGACTACTAAAATCAGATTTCAAATTTTGTTTTGTGTCACTCTTAACGCGACACAAAATGCCAAAAAACAAAAAAAACAATGACAGAAGTGCTGAAATTACATGCCAATGCCATGACTACAACATGACTGCAATGTGTACCAGTCTTCTCCATTGCTGAAGCAAAAGAGGAGTTCAGCAATGTGAATTGTCAGGGCATTTGTTTTGGTGAGTGAGATGCTGCATCTCTGGACATACAAATCTGATTGTGCGGATAGTCTGTCTGAAAAGATTTGATTTGAGAAAAAAATCTGATTTGCCTGCAGTCTGAACATAGCCTGCGATAAGGGCTAAGGGCTGGGCATCTGGCAGTGAGATGTGTCCATGATCACTCAGGGTTTAACGGGATTGACTGCCACCTTCTCAGCCTTGTGGCTGGTCACACAGAGACCTTACTACCTCACGTTCTCTTCCTGGCAACCTCCACGTCCTGGTACTCGACGGCCGATAGTGCTATCAGCATCTGTGCAGCGTAATAGGTGGCCATGATGATGGCGCGTGAATGAGGCACGGGGAAGCAGAACTTGTTGACGGCGATGGTGAGGTCAGAGACCATGAAGAGCACCGCGCCCAGGCAGGCGGACAACTTGGTCCAGGTCCACAGGTCGTTGGCCAGCTGCAGACCTGCGATGGCCCTCCAGCCCATGAAACCAATCAGACCAACGTAGACAGCCACCAGGTAGGTGAAGGGGCCAGACAGGTAGGGGTACAGCAGAACGTAGGTCACAGAGGACACAGCACTGATCACGAGACCGGCACGCACATTAAGTGGTTTCATCCCAAAGGCAGACGAGTAGAGGACGTGGGTGATGGCAAACATTAGAAGACCTGTTAGACAAAAACAATGAATGAATCTATCTACAACCATAAAAAGTGGCATTCTATCAAGAAGCCTTGAGCAAAAAATGTAAAAAAGTGTGAAGTAAAACTTAATGCCGCCAGTAAATGGCCAGTGATTTTATTCCCTAGGACAAATACATTTTCAGTTTTGTCATATTTCCCACCAGAGGATTTGCAGTTCTTGATGTTATGATAACTGGACGCTAATAACAAGAGCGATTGTGAAATTTAAAGGTCACATAGAGTGGTCCTGTTGCACATATATGTTAGTTATGGAGGTCTACTTACATATATTAACTTGTTTTTATGGTCAAACTCCTAGTTGCTGTAAACGAGCCAATAGAAATCTGTCCTTTTTGAAGCACTTGTCAGCCGCGCTATTTCAGACATAAATCTCGCCTGAGAAGACAGACTGTCTTGTGATTGGCCAGTACCCCGGAAGTGACATTCGGCACACCCGCTCTCAGAAGCGCAGCTCCCCCTTCTGGAACGGTGGATGCACTGCTCCTCATTATTAAAACATTGTTTTAACAGTGTTTAAAAATAGCTTTGTCACGACTCCCCGCCGCAGTCCCTTTGACGACCTTTGACCCAGAGTCAGACCCAGAGTCAGAAGACACTGTCGCTCGTGAAACACCTCCACAACGGACGATATTCTTCTTCTGCGGTTCAATGTATGCAACCGGATGTGCCCGGACTAGTGCCCGGAGCAGGAGGATCTGCTGTTCAGGAGAATCGCTGTTTACGTAACTATAACGAGATATTCAGAGATCTCGCTGAGCCCGAGATTAAAATAAACACAGCTTTCTCAGCAGTGGCTGAACTGTTTGTTTCAAAACTTCAGGGCTTCATAAACAAGGTAATGACACAGATACACAGTAAAAAACAGCGTTAATTGGAACTTCCGGTCTAGTTCCGCTTTAACTATTTAAATTTGAATTTAACGCTTAGACCTTAAAAGGGATGATGTGATCATTAACTGCCTTCTACACTGTAAAATTAACACCAATTCTGATTCTGTGTTGAATTAAACTCATAACACAAGGAGTTCAATATAAAGAGTTAAATTGACTCTTTTTAAAGTCATTTTAACACTGCTAGACCGCTTTACTGTGTGTAAATATCACATTAGAACAATTAAATTTTTAAGAGCGGCATTTCCCAAATAATAATGAATGTAAATAATTAAATATACTCGGTCACTACAGATGGGGAAGCTGTGAACAATTTAAAAAGCACCGATGCGTATCAGTATTTACACAACAATAAGATCAGCCGTGCTCGGTTAAAGGAGGTGGGACACAATGTTATTTGTACCACATCACCAGGTCTGGGTTTTAGTTTCAACATGGGGTGATTTACAAATTGCAGGACGCTCGTGGACTACAGGAACAGCCAGGTCATGTGACTGCCGCAGCCACAACGTGTTTTGCCACTGGAAAAATCTAGCGTAGAGCTCCTCCTGCTTCCTGCATCTCATTGAATTAGTAGATTAAGAAAGTAGGATAGTGTTTTTTAATTTTAACTTTGTGCTATCTGTGTGTACCTGACTGCAAGACAAGTTTCCCTTTTGGGACAATAAACTAAACTAAACTGAACTGAATCTGCTCTGGAAGTTCCACCCCTAATCATTTCTCCAGTGGCACCTTAAGGAATAAGGTGGATACCAAGAAACACAGAGAATCATGTGGAGCGGATTGACTTATTCAACACTATATGAACTAATTTGACAATAGTTTGAATGTAACGGACATTAGTTTGATTAAAAGTTGCGCACTACGGTTTTAAAAATGAAAGTGTGGGTTCTCAAAAACTGAGTGGTGTGGGATTTTAATATGGAAGATCAAACTAAAGAAGTTGTATTCTGGAAACCATGAGGAAAATCTGACATTGCTTTTCTTTTTCACAGACCTGTATGCTTGTTCTCGGTGGTTTGTTTAAAACCTGAATGATTATCTGATGTTTCTCTCCTTAATGAACTTCTTTGTAGAAATGTCAACACTTTCCCGGATATAATTACAGCATCCATTACTGATAACAATCATGCAGAAAATTACAAACATAAGGCCCATTTGTGAATGAAAGAAACGATTATCCATTAAGTTATAAAATCAACATGAATGGAGATGAGACGATAGTAGCGACGACAAAACAGTATGTAAGGATTCGTCTCACCGTGGCTGAAGTAGCCCTGCTCCTGCCAGATGAGAAAGGCATCACCCAGGGCGGAAAAGATGAGGCCAGCCAAGATCTTGCGGGCATTGGAATGGGAACCAAGGAAGCTAAAACCATGTGCCAGTAAAAAGACCCACAAGCAGAAGATGGGCAGACATTTGATCAGGGCGCTGAACCAGGACGGGCTTGAGGTGGGCAGCCACAGGACAAAGTAGACACATGTTGACTTGAAGAATGGCACCAGTTTAGGGCCTTCACTCTTGACCTGAAAAGCAGATTAAATATTAATGATCGAGGGAGTCATCGACCGTTGCACTTTTGATGTTGCACACATAAACAAAAACAAAACCACTTTGCAATAAAATACATTTATTACGAAATCTGTCAGAGGGCATATGAATCTAATTGTGATTATTGTGACTGAAATTGTGATTCGTGATACCATAACAAGGAATGGTCATTTTTACATAATTATTCTCATTTTCATTCGAATAACATACAGTGTTTAAAATGAATACTGTGTGATATTTGCAGATCTGTGAGAAACAAAAATGTTTTCTTCAGTTTGTTGAATATGATATGTATTATATAAATATATATATATTATAATGTATTATGTTATATAAAATTTTGATTAATTGTTCAGCCCTAGCAGAAGCCATGAAGCCAAATATATCCAGGGCTGGACAGTAATGGAGTACATTTACTTGAGTACAGTACTTAAAGGGACACTGCATAGTATTCATGGGTTTATATTACCCAAAATCCACTTTTTTACACATATTATGTGCTCCTGCATTGTCTAGTCGCTGTATAATATTTTTTGTCTCATTTTCGTAGTGTTTCAAAAAGTCATGTAAAATAACATGGTCGCGGGGCACTGTTGCATTGCCACGACGCCATGTTTCTACGGGAGCCTGTATAGACAAATCGAGCGCCGAGACGAGGCTGAGAGCGGATCTTTTTACGCGTTTAGAATGGAGGACCACACCATATTTTACAGCGGATAAAGGAACACCAGTATCTGACCGCACCCCGCACCACGGAGAAAGACGACGAGGACGACATTTGACCGGCTGAGGATACCGTAGCGCTCAGGGAAGGGAGGGGGTGAGCAGAGGAGCAGTTCTTTGTTGTAAATTTCAGCCACTCCTCTAGCTGTCACTATAAACTACTTACTTCACCTTTAAGTACAATTTTGAGGGATCTGTACTTTACTTGAGTATCATTTTTGGAGAGTACTCATGACTTTATCTCAAGTACATTTGAGAGGCAAATATTGTACTCTTTACTCCACTACATTTCTATCCATAACCGTGGGTACCTGTTACCTCTTCTAAACCATGGACGAAACAAGATGTCACACATACACACAGTTGTCACACATACAATTGTTAGCTGAATTTTCTTTTCTGATATTACACATTTATGTAAGCTGAGCATTTCTTTGGATGTTCTTGAGTATACTGTGTGTTTAACACAGTCAGGTTCAAATGTGGATGCAAAAAAAAATCCATTAAAACTAGCAGAGGTTTGTCAGAGCGTTGCCATTGTGCTGTTGCCTTGTGGGCAAGTGAGAAATGTTAAATAAAGCAACATTGGTAAAAAGATGAAAATGACTTGATTTTACTTTCAATTCCTTTTACATTCTTCAAGGTATTAACATTAAAAATGTTCATAACGCCATGTAGGACGTTTCTATACGTAAATATAAGCACTGTGGCAGTAGTAATGCGATATTTAGAAAATGTACTCTTGATACTCAAGTACTTTTAAAAACAAATACTTTTACTTAAGTAGACATCTGACGGTATTACTTTTACTTGTACTTGAGTAAAATTTTGCAAGGGGTATCCGTACTTTTACTCAAGTAATGAAGCTGTGTACTCTCAGCCTCTGAATATATCACAGGAGCAATCACAACAGTCAGCACTTTGTGGTCCAGAGTCTCATGGTTTATTTAAGAGGGAACATGATTTCAACTACTTCTCTCTTTTTGGGAGACTGGCTTGATTTAGGATACTAAAGGTCTTCTTGCTGGCTTTGTGTGGTCACTCGTTTACATCACTCTGTCACATTGTTTGCGACTGAGGCTAAATTCTGCAGAAACAGCAAGTACAATGGGAAATGTATAAAGCTTCCACGCTGTCTCTTTGGCTTTTAGTAACCTTTCCTTTTCCTCTTTTTTTTTGACTCGCTCCCCATGATGTTTTTCTTTCTTCTCAAGTACCCAGCTTCACCTTCTCCTCTGTATCTCATGCTCCACAGAACTGTGTAGCAGTCATCATTCCCTCTGTCCGACTGTGTTACCAGACGCATTTCTTTCTATCCAAACAGATGACACCCAACAGGATCTCACACTCTGAAAGGTTTTCTCAGGAATGAAACCCCCACCTACGGTTCTGAGAATCCGTGGGTTTAAAGCAGGGGTCCTCTGGGAGAGACAGAAAGTTGAATTGGAGAAAGAAGAGAGTGAGAGTTCACTAGAGCTGAGATCACTGGAGATGAGGTGGATACAAGTAAGACAGGAAAATGAGGATTACAGATGGGTCATAGTGCAAGATGAGGATTAAAAAGCGTGGACAAGAGCTGCTATTTGATATCCCACATTCCTTGTTAACTTCCCATTTTGCATCCGTCTCCACATACGTATAATCTGTAGTGAGGTAAACAATACTCTCAACAAAGTATGGCAGAACAGAGGAAGCGAGAGGAAGCATGGGGATGTGCAGATTCAGGGGAGGGGTCAAAGCAAGCAAGATGGGGTTACCAGCATTCAGATGACAGCTAGATTTAGGAGTGTACAAGTGAGAAGAGGAGGGGGGGGAGAAGTGAGAGAAAGAGGGGTCATTTTAGTTCAGAGGATTTATGCTTCTGTTGAAGGCGGGCTAAAGGGGAAGCTCCTGAAACCACTGCTCAATAAAAAGAAGGCCAAATTACAGTACAGGGCAGGATCAGGCACTATGTTTGAGTGACCTCAAGTCTGTCCTAATGTACCTGATATGACCAGTGCACAGTTGCAAAACAATATGGATTCAAACACAAGTTCACACAAGGTCAAAAAATGTGTTCAGACAAAACCCACGCAAGTCATTTTAGCTTTAAATCCCTGAGGCCAAAAAGAGTATTTTGTCTACACTCCTGACCAGGCTGAAAAGTGAGGATAAATCAATCTGAACTACTGAATACTGGATTATGCTTAATTAAAATCAGTCTATATATGAATTTATAAAGATCTGAAATGACTGGCCAAGAATGGAAACACTCTTTGTTCGTATCCATGTTCACTCAGACCTGAGGGTTTAGTATGTATATTCAAAATAAAAATATATACCTTTTTTTGTGCCGTTCCCAAAAACACTTATCTCAGGAATTTTGTTTTGTTCTCAATGTTACCTTTAACAGTGAGGAGAGCATATACATGGGGCACAGAAAGGAGGACATATCTGTTGTATAAATGTAGGAAAAGAACATTTTGCCCGAGAGCTGCAGGCTGACGTTCAATGGTATTTTGGCTCAATGATCCGTGGTTTGTTTGATTGCTATCTGGGAGGAAAAACACCAGTGGACATGTGCATCATCTCAGTTCAGTCAGAGCCTTAGAGAATGAATACAGTTACAGGAGGAAGTCTAAATTCCCATAACCTTTGGCCACACTTGTTTGAGCCACACTTTTCACAGTTGCAATTGATTTTCATGCAAACAGATTGTAACTAAACAGTAAGAGAGGTGGGAGAAACAATATAATGGCCCTTTTACACTATAGTCCTGACTGTACACGCAAAAAAACAAACAAGTGACTTGTAAAGCAGTGGTCAAGCAGTGTAACTGAATCACTAGAATCAGTTAATATTCTAGTTCTAGTACTAGAACTAGTAGTTCTATATTAGTTCAGTACGTCCTCCATGACTGGAGCACAGACTCCATCTGACACAGTCACTGGACTGAAATACAGCGGCAGTGTAATGCCGCTCGCGGACCAGGCTCCTCTGTTAAATATTGAGATTTAACCCACATTTTTAGGATTGTTAAGTCTTTTTAACTGATCAACAGTTCGGCACTGTTCGGCTTGATCCTTGTGTCAGATGTCTCTTCCTGTGGCGACACTCGGGCCAATCATCGCATAGTAGCTTGGAACCTTGCCAGAACGGTTTCTAAAAAATAGTACCAGGTACTATGCTAGTGGAAACACAACTTAACCGTGCCATGCCATGGCGACGACAGGCGAGTAGAGCTGGTGGAAACACAGCACAAGAGACAATAAAGAGTACTCTTAAAATCTACGTAGAAGTCATTACCTTGACTGAAATCACCAATGGTGCTAAAAAATAAATATTATTTTTCTTTAATCATATCACCTCCCATTACTGATGTAACGTCTGACATAATGTCCTCTCTGATACATGACTCACTATTCCAATAAACTAATCAAATTTTTCCATCTAGATGGCATAATTGCTCGCTGGAATTCAAAAACTGGTCTACAGTGGATGTTTTATATCTTGGAGGCTCAGAATAGATCTTCCATTAAAATGTCTCATAGCTAAATGGGATTGTCTGCCATCTCAGCTGTAACCTACACTCTTAGAAATAAAAGTGCTAAGTAGAACCATATACGGTTCTTTGGTTTGTCCTCATAGGAGAACCCTTTTTGGCTCCAGGTAGAACCTTTTTATAAAGGTTCCACCTGGAATCCTTTTGGAGGGTTCCACCAAGAACCCTTTTAAAACCAGGAAAGGGGGTTTAAATAGTTCTCTAGATCAAAATGGTTCTTACTGGAACCATTAGTGTTACCAAGAACCCTTGAAAAACCCTTTCTTCTGGGTTTTTCAGAAGCAAATGGTTCCAGGTAGAACCTCAGCCCTTAGAAGGAACCTTTTGGAACCCTTATGTCTAAGAGTGTGAAGACATTGAAGACTACAGCTCTTTGTGACAGACAGCCGCTATAAGCGCAGAACTTGAAAAAAATTTTTTTGCGTTATCATCCAGTTAGCGTTATCATCAGTTTGCAGAAATGTTGTGGTACATGCTGTACATGACTGGCTGCAAACCACTGCCTCCTGACAGAGACGCCAGTCAAAGTGTAATCAAGTTAATGATTAACGGTATTTGCAAAGTTAGCAACAATCGATAGTTTTTAGTGGACTGAACAGGATCAAAAGGATCTAAAGTCAAATGCACAGTGGCAACTATTTTCTTTATCTATGCTATGGATGCTACACATTTATGTCCTCTTAAATGTGTAGAATGAACATTCTAGAATGTCAAATTATTTTGAGAATAAATGTGACATGAATGGGAGATATTCTTCTCAGATACTTACTAACTTTGACCATTTTTAACTACTCAAACTACCAGTAACTTATTTGGGTCACTTTGTCTTGTGGCAGTTCAGGGAAGGTCCCAGTAGCTGTAGCAGCCATGAACCAAAGAAAGCTTTGAATCACACCCAGACCGGATGACGTCCATTCAACCATTCCAGGTCACACAAAAGCAGTGTCAGAAACATGATACACAAAAACATATTAAGACCTATAACTCTTGTGTACTTAATTTGGCAGAGGTGAACCGTAACACAAGTATGGTTTTTGCAAGGGCAGCTGGCGAATGAGTCATATGACAATGTTATTTCTATGTAGCGTAACACACAACAGTGCTCCCTACCATCGTACAGCTGCTTCAACACCAATGATGACTTGAGGTCAGTGCAGCACAACATAGCTGTGAATTCCCTTGAACACAATAAACTATTCACCAGACTACTTCAAGTGTGACAGTGTTTACTGAAACCGTTAGAGTTGAAGGTTAAATAGAGCTGCTGTTTTATGTAAATGTAAAATGATTTACAGCGGTATCTAATGGGATAATGATCATTTTTGGATGCATGTCCTCAAAACCCAATTTGCAAGGGGGGTTAGGTTTTTGGATGCATTTGTCATTTGTCAGTGTATGTATTTGAATCGTTTTTTTCTGGGGATGTAGGTTATGGCCCATAGAGGGAATTATTTGGTATCTGGGTATATCTTGGTAGTGAACTGGACACAAATCCAGCAAGATAGGGTAGTGTAGTGAGACTGTGGGGAAACTGAGCGACTTCTGTGGAGGTTTGTGCATACTGTGATAAACATGAAAAAAAAAACACAGTAAAAATGTGACCAACATCAATACAACTAATGCATACAAAAGTAAGATAAAACAATCACGATAGGGGATTTTTGTTAATCGTGAAACACTCTGATCACAAACATCTGTCCTCGCTTCCTTTGGAGACACATTTCTCTCTTTTTTTTATCTCTACATTTTCTTTCACACCCCAAGACATGAGATCATGAGACATCCATAGCATTACCATTACTAAGGCAACCAGTGTGTGTGGCAGGCTTTTTTCCCCACACATACTCTCACATCAGTCACACAAAGGCCAAGTTACACCACACCATGGCTTTATGGCCTCTACAAATAGGGTAACATTTCATAGTAGCTCTGACACAGTAAGAGGATGCCGAGCCTGAATCAATTATTCATATGGCAGATATATTTTGACAAAATGGTAATTTTCATGCAGAGGCACTTTGATCAATTATCTTTTTTGATTTTGTTTGAATCCTTGTTGTAGTTATGTTATCGCAATCTCAAAAACAGAAACGTTTCAACATGAGACTGAAGTTAATGCATGTTTTGTATAAAAGTAACATTAATAGATTTTTAAGACCTTTCAAAATTGTATTTAAGACCTTTTATGAGATTTTATGAGAATGTAAGACATTTTAAGGCCTTAAATTCAAATAATTGGATTTAAGACTTTTTAAGACTTTTGAACTAAGCATATATGCCCAGGTAACTGCTGCTCTCTGGACATCTTCTCTTTATTTGAATATTCTCTGTAAACACAAAAGATCATTGTGCATGAAAAGTCCATCAACAGTTTCTGACATCTATTCCCTGTCACCTATCCCTATTCTGATGGTTTGCACTTCAGCAGGTCATCTTGATCATGTTTGCTGCCATGTGACTGGCTGATTAGATATCTGCTTTAAAGTGCAATTGAACAGGTGTATCCAATAGAGTGAGTAAATATCTGCAGTACACCTCTGAGGAATGGCTGGTTTACCTATTCAAAGCCATATTTAGTGTTCCAGAAATGGTGGTGAACATATTTAGAAACATACATTTAATATAATTAATATTGCAAAAATGTGGGTGTGATGGCTTCTCAGCTTTGAAAAATAGGTCTTCATGTAAAAAGTTTAGGGAAACACTGGACCATACAATGGGCAGTGTAAGGTGCAGGGAAGAGCAAACCACACCAAAGAAAGAAGGGGGGGAAAAGGTCACATGACACCTTTTCTCTTTCTTTTTTTTGTCAAGAGCCGCCTTTGGAAATGTGTGGAAAACGTCCTTCAGTGTGGAAATAAACAGTGACCGCTACAAAGTGCATAGGTTAACGAAAGGGCTGCAATTAACAAACAACAGAAAGTACAGAAAGTACCTGCATCTGCTCCTAACACCGCAGACGCGCGCACAGTGTGAAATAGTGATGAAAAAAGTAGGACACTGCGATTCCGGTTTTAATTGAGCAAAGTGATATTCTTATTCAGTGGTAATTATGAGCTAAGGAGCATGCGCTGTTCAACACAAAGTATGACATGCTAGGATATGAGATATGACGAAAATACTACACTCGCGGCTGCAGTATTAACTCCACACATTCTGTACCAAGCATAACACGACAGACACGTGAATACAGGTGCATTATTGTGTCTTCGGGTATGTTGTTATTAGCTGTCATTGTCATTCCTGCTTAATGCCTAAAACACATCAACGCTCGAGCTAAAGCTGCTAGCAACTCACCACAGTGACCGGTGAAACCATGGCTCCGTGCCGCTGTCGCTGTCGGTGATGGGAGGTAGACGTTACTTGTCTAAATTCGGTTTATGTCTCCCTGTTTATACTGAACTGTGTTAGGATGTTTTGTTCTTTCTCCGGTAGGCGGTCCGACGTCCGGCAGAAGGCGAGAGAACAGCGAGGACAGTCGTGGTGTGGGCGGGGCTTCTGTTGTTAGCCAACGGTAGCACAGATGCCTCGTGACGGAGGCGGGGCAAGACGTCAGGGACGCCCGGGTGGGAGGAGTCGGTGTGCTGTTTACATATCAGAGCAGATGGCCTTTATTTGCGTTTTATAGAAATGGAGCTTGTGAATTAGCGTTTGAGCTTAGCAAAGCTTATTTTCCTTTCTTTTTTTTAAGTAGATATTTTAGAATTTCACTCTGCTACACTGTGCGCATTCTGAATCAAAGGGCCATCACATAATGAAGCAATAGACTGCTAAAATAAACCTCATGGATGGAACATAAAGACGCATGTCAAATAATGGTAAATCACTGTATTTAGGTGGTCTACCAGAAGATGCCACAGGATATGATTGATGTCTTTTGAAAATATTGATTGTAACAGCATTGATGGCCTACACCCACACATCAACAGCAGGAGTAACTTGGAACTTAAGACCGTTATAAATTGTCCAGTGTAAAGGCCATAGTGCCCGACAACTATTGTACTATACTGCGCTGTTGATTGTTTTGTTTTAAACAAATGTACAATACAATTGTAGTTACTTAGTCAGCAATTACCATGTGGTCTTAGGTTATTACATACAGTTCTGACTTTCCAATTCATTAATCATCATTCTTTATGTTTTCTTCCTGTTTTCATTCCGTCTCTCTCTTTTTCGCTCTTAGTTTTTCATGTTGCTGTGATTAAACCAGTACAATTGACACTACATTGTATGATCTGTAATGGGGGGGGGGGGAGAATATCATTATTCTGGGATGTGTGGTAGCAGCACTGTTTGGTTTAGTGGCTACCACACATTTTGTAAAACGTGTTGACATTTTATAAAATGTATACAATTGCTTAAATAACCAATAAATCATTTAACATTACCATTAAATTAACAAAGTTTAAATGTTAGTATGTGTGTTCTATATGCTAATACAATAGTATATTATTTGCTTTTTGTAATAGAGGACTGAATATGGTATCGCTGCTGTCAGTGCATACTCTGAAAGTGCAAAATCCTCATGTAGCGACATCATGTGGCCCACAGGTGTATAACTTATTTTTGGAACAGGCATCGCATAGGAAACCATGAAGCAAAAAGCAAACATGTTTACAAAGTACATCATTCTATGAATGAATGAATGAATGAATGAATGAATGAATTAGGTCACACCGCGAATGTGTGTAAACGATCCCAACTGTGCATCACGGAACCAGTTATGGTTAACTATGGATTACATAATAATGCAA
Source organism: Microchirus variegatus (assembly GCF_963457635.1). Taxonomy (NCBI): domain Eukaryota; kingdom Metazoa; phylum Chordata; class Actinopteri; order Pleuronectiformes; family Soleidae; genus Microchirus; species Microchirus variegatus. The sequence continues at coordinate 27,377,462 of NC_139809.1, forward strand.
CATTAAAGATACCATCTCCACGAAACACCGACGAGGAAGGCGTCGAGTTTGAGTATGTTTTACTCCTCTCAGCTCCCAAAGTCGAGGGGTCTCTGTTTACCTTCTATGCTATCACAAAACCGGATGTGTGCGACGGTAATAAGCGCTCTCACTTCCTGGCGTAGCCCTCCGATCGCTTTAATTTTCTCGTTCTTTCTCGCTTTGAGTTTGATGACTACCGTCACCCGGCGTTTGTTATGGCCGAGATTTTAGCGATCTTCTCTCGACATACTTTATAATTATTCTGGTGGACCCGGTATTAGTATGGCGTATCACATTCGTGAGGGCACATTCGTTTTTCAGGCGTCGTAATCGTCTAATGCCAGTAAACGTCAGGTTAGCTAACATGGCTAGCATGTGCTAACGGTAGTTGAAAAAGTATCGTTAGCTGTTCGGTATACAGATTTTTCTCTCTCTCGCTGTACTTTGTGTTTTTCTATAAATGTTCATCTTAATTTAAACCCTAAATTGATCTACCTGGTTTGTCATCTTTATAAACTAACGATAAGCTCGCTGTTCAGTTTTTTTTTTTTATCACCGAGCTTCAGACCGCTAGCTTTCATTATCCGCTGCCAAAATGATGGACTTTGACAATATATTGGACATCGCCACGCAAAACAAGGGCGACAACAGTGTACAGGTATGTTGATGACTGTCACACACACGAGTTACCTAGGCCAAATAGTACATTTGGAACTTGTGGGCATTGTGAAAACGAATGCCACCTCATCTGTCTGTAAGGATCAGATGATGTCGCTAGCTGCTAACCAGCTGCTAGACTCCACCCTTGTGACCCTGCATGTCTGGTTAAGAACACGTTGTATTTAAGTATACCTGTGATGTTTGTGAATTTGTTTCTTCCAATAATTTAAAGTGGTGACTTTGAAGTTAACGCCTCGTGTAAAAGATCAGTAATATTAGTTTACCTTTTAAGCTGCAGTGAACTGTATATGAGTGTGTTGAGTTGAGCTAATTTGTCTATGTCCCTCTTTGAGCAGAAGAGATACAGTTTACAAGCTGGTCCACCCAAAAAGGACCCAAGGTCTAAAGGTGTAAGCTCTGCTGCTGTCGAGGCCCTTCTGAAAAAGCAATGTCGTGACAGACAAAAGAAAGGTAACTATAACATATTTTGAATGGTTTTTCAATCAGTTAGGATTGCTGAATCAGCATTTCCAACTATTGGTTTCCTTGTTGTCTTTATCGTTATTGCATTATTGATTTCCATTTTGCTTCAGGGGTTGATTCTTAATCTAGTTTTCGATTTCTTTCTACTTTTTTTCAGAATTGGAAATGAAGAAACAGAAGGACGTATTATTTGCCAAGAGGGTTGAGTTGAAGTCAGACCGCAAAGCACGAGCAATGGCCTCCAGAACTAAGGACAATTTTAGGGGCTACAATGGTGTCCCAGTGGTTGAGGTTCCTAAGAAAAGGAGATCAGATGATGATGTCCAATCCATGACTTCTCATGGATTTAGGAATACTACAATTGATCCAGAGAATGACGAGGATAACTATGAGTATGAGGATTCAGAGTCGGAGCCAGAGCCAGAGCCATTGAGACCAGGGAAAACCCCAGAAAATAGGTGTAGTAGTAGTAGCAGCAAGTCATCTTCTAAAAAATCCAAGCCTGCTCCACCTCCAATGAACTTCGCAGACTTACTCAAACTGGCAGAGAAGAAGCAGCATGAGCCAGTGGATTTGAAACCCAAGGTAGTGAGAAAAGACGAAAGACTCCGCACAGCTGATGAGATAAAGGAAGAAGAGATGGAGCGCAAGGTTAAAAGAATAGATAAATACAGAGACTCAAAGACAGAGAGAGAAAGAGCCGGCAAGTCTCAATCTAGCTCTAGTTCAACAAGGACAACTCCTTCAGAGAAGGAGCAGAAAATCTGCAAAACACAAAAGAACTTGTCAGAGAAACAAAGTCTGCCAAGTGGGTCAGCGAAGAAGTTACAAAGTGACAGGGGGCACTCTTCAAAGTCTTCTATCGGTGATAGAGAGAGAGAAAGACCCAAGATATCCCAGAATGATAGAGAGAGATCCAAGTCTAGTTTGAGTAGTTCATCTGGTGCCATAAACAGTAAAGGTCTTTCAAAAACCACATCATCTCAGGTTTCAGTCAAACAAGGGCCTCCCAAATCCTCATCGAGCCACACATCCAGAACCTCAAGTGACCTTAGCCTCAAAAAAGAAAGCTCATCATCATTTCAAGGGAGATCATCTAGTGTTGCTGGGAACAGGCCCCCTGGTGCCTGGCAAAAAATCTCAGGCCAAAAATCTCAACACGGGACCTCACAGCAGTCGAGTCATAGTGGCTCCTTAAAACAGGGGGCTACAGTTGGAGGCAGCAAGTCCGGAAAAGGAGAACCGGTAAAATCAAGTGGTAATTTAGTAAGAAATTTGTCAGGTGGCCCTCCTAAAGCAGGGAGCCAACCTCAGCCAAGGCCTGGAGGAAAACTCCCTGCTAAAGCTGCTGGTCCCACTGCACAGCCAAGACCTGGTGGGACTGTTCCACAGCGTCAAACTGTAGGTAACGGATCCCGACCTCCAGGGTCTGTTAGTATTCGGCCGGGTAATGGGGGATCTGTACCTGGGCGATCACCTGGCCCTATGGGATCAGGACCGGGAAGACCAAAGTGCACTGTGGTATCGGAGACAATCTCATCCAAAAATGTACAAGGGGGTCCTCCTCGACCAGGCGTGCCACAAAGACCAGGCGTGCCACAAAGACCAGGCGGGCCACAAAGACCAGGCGGGCCACAAAGACCAGGCGGGCCACAAAGACCAGGCGGGCCACAAAGACCAGGAGTGCCACAGAGACCAGGTGTGCCACAAAGACCAGGGATGCCACAAAGACCAGGGATGCCTCCTAGACCAGGGATGCCACCCAGACCTCTGATGAACAGACCACCAGGTAAAAACCAGGGAAATGATGGCGCTATCATATTGGATACCAATGAAAAGAAAAACTTGTCATATCAGTGACCATTGTGGATTGTATTGATTATCTCGAAGTCACCCTATAGACTTGAGTACAGAAAATCAAATATGTCAAATAATAAAAATAGAATAATTTTGACACGATGACCAATGATACTTGCATGTACTGGCCCGTCCATATCTTTGTGACTTTCATACCAGATTTGTAATTCCTGCAGGGTCAAATACCACCAGTTAGCCTTGAAAAAAGTGTTAAAGTGGCATGTCAAAGGCGATGACAAGAGCAATGATAAATAAGATGGTGATTATGATGTGTGTGCTGGAATAGGTGACGCACACCCTGGGGAGGTCAATACTGCATCACAGGGCTGATAGTAGACAAACACAGCAAATTAAGAATCACTATTTACCTTAATTAAATGACAGACTATATCAATAGCAGTTTAAAAATTATGCTGAACATTACTGGACCATAGTGTTTGAGGAGCCCCTGTCACTATATTGAGTTTGAATATTCCTTAACCTTCTTAACAAGCTAGAAAATAGGCCATATTCGTACAGTATGTTTATATTCCTGTTTTGTGAAAGGACAAATCCACTGCTCTGCATGTTAAAAGTGGATTTCTCTATTTTCCTTCCAGGTACAATGCTACCACCTATCACATCTGCCTACAAGAGGAAATATGAAGAAGAAGAAGAAGAGTATGACTCAGAAATGGACGATTTTATTGATGATGAAGATGGAGAACAGGACGAAATTTCCAGGCACATTAAGGAAATTTTTGGCTATGATCGAACCAGGTATGTATTGTCCCAGTATATTATTTTTTGTTGTATGTAATTAAAATGTACTTTAATTAATTAAATAATGCTTTTGCTTTTAACTTCTCAGGTACAAGGATGAGAGTGACTATGCACTTAAATTCATGGAGAGTAGCTGGAAAGATGTGCAGAAAGAAGAGGCCAGGAGGTAAATAAATAATGAAATAACCACATGAATTTTACTCCACATATACACGTACACAATTTGATGTACTTTGTGTCCTCAAACTTTTTGTCTGCCTCTGTATTGTTGTTTTAGTCTGAAAATGGCTGTGCAAGAAGATCTGGAGGAGGAGAAAAGAGACGAAGAGGAAATCAAAATGAAAACTGTGAAGAGGAAAAAAATGAACTGAAGGTCCTAATGAATGAATAAACTGATAAAAAGAAAACCTGGTGTCTCTGGAAACATGGTGCAATAGGTCTGCCAATGTGAAGGCCTTCACACCCTGGTATCTTGTGGTTTCTCTCTGATATTCTCACCGTTGGTGGCAGTGACACATGGCATTGGCCAATGAAGAAAAGAGAAGTTTGCACAAAACCTACAGGCATTATTTCATGGATGTAATGAAAATATTTCCAGTTATATTATTTATCCAGGGTTTATACAGTGAGCAATCCTAATTCCAGAAAGGAACTCGGCTGCAAAAAGAATGGGACCTTTTTGCATACATATGTCTCGCAGTAATAACATGCTTTGTTAAGCACGATGCATATTTTCCAACAAACATAGATGGAAAATGGAAATTTTGATGCAGAAATTATTTGCATTGTGTTTTGTGTTTCTCTTTGAAAGATTTTTGATCAGAGTAGTTGGCTAAAGGGATTTATTTAAATGTCTTACGTTTTTCATTGTTTTCTCATACAATGACAATCTTACTAATATATTTTCAAAAAAAAAATTCTGCAGAAAATTACACCCGTAGGATTTTGTTTGTTTTCAATGAAAGCAATGAAACATTTCTTGACGTGAGGATTATTGTTTTTTTTTGTTTTTTAAATAAAGTTTGTAATTTCCCTGTTCAAATTCTCCCATTTCCTAAATTCATGGAAACATGTTATTTGTTAATATTTATAGAAAATATAAATTCATTATTTTTTTTGTTTTAATAATGTATTTGCCTTTGTTAAAACAACAGAGTCCATCATCAACTTTTTGATAATAGTCTTCTGATTTTGTTAATTTGCAGCCCTCAAGATATGGACACAATAGTAATCAGAATTGTATTGATCTGCAATAAATATTTATTTTTATTTCAGTGTTTTGTTACATTCTTTTTCTCATTATCTTTAGATGAGTGCTGACCAATAGCATCATTCAATGTTTGCGTTTCGTCTTCATCCCCCTCGGCCTCCGTATAAGAAACACTGAATGGGCTGGGCGTGGTCTCTTCGCTTAGCTACTCATGAAAGTTTGCGGAAGTATCTCCGGCAGAAGTTTTAAGATATACTTTCTGGGCTCTGAAGTTTCACTCAACTGTGTTTAAGTCGTCCTGGTTTCAGTGTAATAGATGGACCTCAGCTCAGACGAAATAAAGCGGATCCTCTCTAAGGTTAGTGAAGTGTCAGAACATGATTCTCAATCTGTGTTTGATGAAAACGCGTCAACACCGGCGAACGCGGTAAGCTAAGTGTGTTAGCATACTGTCAGCGTCAGCTAACAGGTTGAACCAGCTCTGTCACTTGTTGTGGGAAACACTCCATGCGGGAACAGAATTCAATGAGACGGAATTATATAGTTTGATTCAAAAATAAATTCCGTGACAATTAGTATGATGATAATAATAATGGTGATAATAATAATCGAACTGCTAGTTTTCGTTTAACTCTCGCTAAAGCACTTTATGTGATCTATCAAATAATAGTCACTGCTACTTAAACATAGCCTCTGACGTCTTGTTATTAACTCACTGTTGATGAGCGTGAGCTAAATATAAACAACGTATAAAGGAAATCATACACATATATACTGTTAGTGAACCTGCATCTGTGTTTGTTTTGAACAACTTGTATTATAAAGCCTCGTCATTACCAATGTCTCAAATCAGGTTTGTCAAGTGTCACAGATGCTATTTTGTCTATGTTAATTTGGTGATATTAAGAATGAATATTCACCCCCTCTGTTCTTTTTGACAGTGTAAATGAAACGGTCGTCTCTTTCGTGATTGTACCTTCTGTCAGACTTGGAATGAGACATCCAACTAAAGTTCAGAATATAGTTTATATTGTTGGGTTATATGATTTTAAAAAACAAACTATACATCCTTAATTTAATCTGCATACTAGCAAAGTGTCATATCCACACCATCAGACGTCTTCCTGGCCGACTTCCAATCTCCTCGACACACAAAATACTTGCACCCTAAAGCCTAAACCCCAGAGCTGTGGGGAAAACCCTTTGTGATTAAATCTACCAATCATTTACCTTGTTCATGTTTACATTCCTTATTCTGCTCTGAAATGGGATTATAAGAATGATTTGCACTGTATGTGCTCTTCTGTTTGTACATTGTATTGAGTTTTGAACTCGTTAGCTAAAAATAAAACTTCACGTCGGTGTAATTTGTGGAAGGAACAGCTCATTTTAGTGAGTCACATGATTATGCAACATGGCAGCTGATTTTTTTTGCTCTGATGATCTGTGGCACCAAAGATAAACAGATACTGATCTTTCCAGTTTTTAACTTGGCAGGCAATAATCTCTATGTCTGTTCCAAAGTAAGAATATCCTCCTGGTCATATTACAGCAGTCCACTTGTCCATTATAAATAAAGATAATGAATGTAAACTAAAATTAAATACATTAAACAAGGTCATCAGAAAAACAGACCCTCAAATGCAATGGAAAAAAAATAATGTTTTATTTCTCTTAGCAGCAAGTTTCTAAGAAAACTATGTGTAAACTTACACAAGCAATTAATGGAGTAATAATACATCGAAAATGATTAATTAAAAATGACAAAACTCGGTCTAGCCCTATTATAGGGCTCTCCTCTTCAAGAGTATAGTTTTTATATTTACAGTTAATACTGTGTCTGTTTAAGTTTTTGTGGGTCTAGAATCTTTGTGTTATTTTTTCTTTTTCTTTACTGAACAATGAGTCATTAATACAGGTCTATTGAATCAGTCAAATAATTGTGGCTGCAATACAATGGAGATTGGTGAACCTAAGTTTGGTGCTAAATAAAACCTGAACGTGGTTGCTTTACATTATGTACAACATGTCTGTTTTTCCCCCTCTTCTGATTCTTAGTACAAGTTTCGTGATGTTGCTATTGAGGAGCTGCAGAAAATCCACCGAATCTACCCTGGGATAAAACCTTCCCCTGGCACATACAGTCAGTTATTCAGTTATTTCTTCATTTTCAGTGCTCAGCAATTGTCTCATGCACTACACGGTGTTGCACTACTGACTGCTCCTATTGTCACTTTCAGCATTCAGTGATGGCACACAGAAAGATCTCCTGAAATTAAGTGGCAACATCCCTGTCCGGTATGAAGGTAAGGTTGACTTCTTAAGAAAAGTGTGCCTTCTCCTTGGCCTTCACCTCAGGATAAAAATAGTCAACCCTGACACATTTACTAGTCTATTATGTCACTATTTTACTGTTTTACTTCTATTTGTTATTGATTTTATATTATATATACCTTTAATGTTGCTGTGCCTTTAAATCTGTAAAGCACTTTGAGGAAATGTGCTCTAAAAATAAAGTTGGCTTGACCTCTGAGGGATGAGGGAAGTCCATACTGCTGACATGGAAAAAAGAAATCCTGCTGGCAGTGTGGAAAGCTGCAGGATTTTTTTTTATGTTAATGTTATGATTCTGCCTCTGTTAAGTCTTCAGAGGTGATACAACATGGTTTGTATGCTGCTTCCTTTATCTGTAAACAAGCTTTGTCGAGCATTAAAGGGATAGTTCGGAATTTTGAACATAAGACCTATTATCCAACTCAGCCGGTGTGATGGAGACGTCTGGAGACATTTTCAAGAAATTTAATTCAGTTCTTCTAGTTGCCGAGTTTCGCTGATGTGTTTGATAGAATAATATTTGAAACAAAACTAACGTCGCATCGCATGAATTTTTGAGGGACTACTTTCTCAGCCGCTGCTGCTACTGAGACATAAATCCTTCAAATTGCAAGGTTGGTTTTATTTCAAACATTCTATCAACACAGATATGTACATCGATAGCCTGCCGTTACAATCAATTTGCCTCCGGTGCACTGTGGAGTCGGTATGAGTGTTTCTAATGCCATGCCAGCAGGTACCATTGACTTGCGCTAGCCATAGCACCAGCGAACTCGGCAACTAGAAGAACTGAATGAAATTTCTTGAAAATGTCTCCAGACGTCTCCATCACACCGGCTGAGTTGGAAAATAGGTCTTATGTCCAAAATTCGGAACTATCACTTTAATATCAGACCTGACTGAGGGAGCGTTTGTTTGTATACAGCAGTAGCACAAGGGCATTTTTTGAGCAGTAGATTTCACTTTTGAAATGTTTCAGGGGCGCTTTGTGTTTTCAGTCATACTCCAATCTGGTTACAACTGTCTTTTGCAGCATCCTTATGGTATTTTGACCAAAGCATGTCACAGACATGTTCATTGGGACACCAGGAACTAGTTTTACTTGGAGAAACAGGGTATAATGTGGGACCTTTAAAGTTTAAATACCAGTTTTAAGCTTGGGTGGGTGTTTTCTAATGTAAAACGCATCATCAGCATTTTAACCCAATCATGTTGGCTGAGCGTGTTTTTTTTCTCTTTATACAAGAAGAATATATGTCCCAAATTTGTGGCATTATTTATTTATTTATTTTTAAATGGTTATAGCTGAGTGGTAAATGTAATTTCAAAGTTGGAAAAGACTGTCTGACTAATAAATACTGAAGGGTCTGGTATCAGTACTGAGCCATCCTCACCTCTGACCCCAGCATGGCTCAATATGCGATCAATGTGCTTTCAAGAATATGTCTTAACCGTGTGCTGATTTTGCTTCTCTCATAGGCCACTCCTACAACTTCCCCATCCAGCTGTGGCTGATAGACTCCTTCCCCTTCACTCCTCCCATTTGCTACCTAAAACCCACCCAGAACATGGCCATCAGAGAGGGCAAGCATGTCGATGCCAGGGGGCGACTTCATCTGCCGGCGCTGCACAACTGGGATCATGTAAGACTTTACCCTCTGTGGTTTTGGATTACATGCAGATCTGGGGCCGTATTTATCAAGCGTCTTAGAATTACTCCTAAGAACCCTGCTAAGGACTGAATCTTAAGTGTCACTCTCCGATCTGAACTACGACATTACTATGTGCCGTAAACTGAATTTTAGGTGACGTCGCTTCCGTGTCCATAGAAATGACCAATCACGGAAGGGAATCCCTTGTCTAAGAAGAAATAAATATCGCCGATTCCGTGGGTGCTCTGCAATATCCGGGAGCACCCACGGAATCGGCGATATTTCTTTATTCTTTTGTCGAGACACCTCTGGAGGTCTCTTAAATATCTGGGAGAGTAGGAGTGATTCTTAGACTGAAGAGAGTTGATAAATAGCCTTTATTCTTTAGTTTGAGAGTAGTGCAAAACTTAAAGTGTAAAATGGCACTCTAAGACGCTTGATAAATACGGCCCCTGGTTCTGTAATGTTCTAATCCCTGTATGTTTTGCTTTGTAACAGCCCAAGTCGTCAGTGGTGGTTCTTCTGAATGAGATGATTGCCAAGTTTGAGGAGGATCCTCCTCTGTGCTCAAAGCCCAAAGACAACGATAAAGACCCAAACGAGCTTCTGGCCTTTGTCAATAAAATCCAGATCAACGATGGTGCCTAGACTTCATATGCATTGTTGGTGTTGATTAACAAACCTCAGATAAGAACTTCCTATTGTTGGCTTAACGCGTATGTATTTCAGGTGGGGTCAGAAATCAAGAACAACAGCTTAATAAAGTCTCTGTTATTGGGGGAGGAGATTTGGGAATGGCTACTGTGATGAGCATTTTGGCTAAGGTAAATCACCCTTTGGTATTATTTCATGGTATTATGCTGCTTGAATAAAATGTCAATTTGCTAATATTTTGCTATAATTTGCATCTAGTGTAAAGTGGATAAGCTGGTTGTCATTGACATCGCTGAGAGTTCGACCAAGGGTGGCAGCACGGATCTGGATATCTTCAGTCTGCCAAAGGTTGAGGTGTCCAGAGGTACGTCACTTTCTGCACAGTCACAATTATGTGGTGACTCATCAGTCAAGACTGCATTACAGGAACCTGAATGCCATTGTGCTTTAGTTTACTAATGATGACTCTGCTGTGCTCAGATTTGTCGGCCTCTGCAGGCTCCAGAGTTGTCGTGGTGACTGCAAACGCGTGGAGCAGTGAGCAGTCGTATTTAGGCCTGGTTCAAACTAACGCCGACTTGTTCAGAGGAATCATCCCAAATCTAGCACGACTCAGCCCCACTGCCGTGATGCTCGTCGCTTCACAACCAGGTTGGTAACGACGCCAAAGACCCCGCCTCCTGAGTAACGAACGCATTCGACTTTTAAACCGTTTCCCCTCTTTGCTCCACCTGCAGTGGACATCATGACCCATGTTGCCTGGAGGCAGAGCGGCTTTCCGCCAATGCGGGTGATCGGTGCAGGGTGTAACCTGGACTCGGAGCGACTTAGTCATGTTCTGGATATTAATCTTAACACGCACAAAACAGCCTGGGTCATCGGAGAACTTTCAAATAACAAAGGTGAGCTAGAACAGGTTGATTTAGTGTTTACATGTTGAATGCCTTATTTAAATGTCCACAGATTGCTTTTCCATTCACTTCCCCAAATCTCTCGTCATTCCCTTCTCGCCCTTTTTTTTTAATTCATGGCCATTGTTTGCACTTCTGCCTTTGATTTGCATAACTAAAAAAATGCAGCACTACCTGCTCATGACGCTTGTTCGTCCTATTCTCTAAGCTGGGAAAGGCCACGTGTGAAGTGACATGTGCATGACTGAGCTTGTATGTGTTTTTTTGTGTCTTGTAGTTGCTGTGATGAGTAACATGACGCTGGGCTCCAAAACACAGCCAGAGATCGCCCCAGGATCCAACGCCACCAAACCTCTGTTAGACAGGTACCGGCATGAGCGTGTGTTTATCCTGGAGTGACGGATTTTCACTGCGAAATCGGATATGTTGATGCTGGATCAAACAAATCGGAAACTTACAACACAGGCGCTGCTTGAGGGAAGATTTATTATTTTGTGAATTAGATAGGAAAGAAAACGAATGCCTACATTCGCAATACTGGGCTGAAGGGACTCTCGGGATGAACAATTTGGGTAAAATATCTAAATGCGATTTCAGCTTCAGTTCATTTTCTACCGCTTTATCCTCCACATGAGGGTCGCAGGGCAACATGGAGACATCCACCCACTCACACCTATGGTCAATTTAGAGTGTCCAGTTTACCTGATCCACATATTGCATGTTTTGGACTGCAGAAGAAAACCCACACACACACACGGGGAGAACATCAATCATGCAGACTACATGCAGAAAGAGCTTCAATTCAATTAGCACAAATTAGAAACTTGATAGTAATGTGAGGATGAGATATTCTTCTTCTAACAGGCCACACGGCGGAGTAGTGGCAAGCACTGTTGTCTTACAGTAGGGTTTCTCACTCCTGGTCCTGAGGAGCCACTGTCCTGCATGTTTTAGATGTTTCCCTGCTCAAACACACCTGATTGGAAATGAACATGGAGGACAGTGGCTCCCCAGGACCAGGAGTGGGAAACCTTGCTCTGGTGTGTGGTTTTAGATCGGGTGAATATCCAAAGTGTGACTGTGTGTCTTTGGGAGAGAAGTGCAACAACGCTGGAATGAATAAGAATGGAACTGTCTGGCTGGTCATGCAAACATAGTTTGTTTTTGTAGTAAATGTAATGTTTAATTGGTTTTCTGTGTTTGCAGGGCATTTGAGATCATCAAGAATCAAGGGCAACGGTCGTGGTCAGTGGGTCTTTCTGTCGCCGACGTCACAAACAGCGTCTTGACAAATAGTATGAAGACCCACTCTGTCTCCACACTGGCTCAGGTACCGTCACCAAGTGTCTCAGTATAAAAAGGACATGATTTGTGGTAAATATTGTATGACATCAGGTGCATCATGAGTTTTCTACTTTGTGCCTTTAGGGCTGGGGTGGTATCGGTTCAGAGGTTTTCCTGAGTCTGCCATGCATTTTGGGATGTAACGGTTCCACGCGCCTGGCTGGAGTGTCACTGGGAAAGGAAGAAGATTCCAAACTCAAGGACAGTGTTACGTCTCTTACTGACATCATGGGTCAACTCAGGATATGAATGTGTCCGCAGTTTTGTGGCTTCACTACCAATTCTGGGACAAGTTGTGGGCTCCAGTTCTCTGTTGAACACACCGTCAAGCAGAAGGACTATGCTGCTCGTGCAGGGATTTATGAAGTTACAGACAGGAGTTCTGTCTCAAATATGTGCAATTTATTTAGGTATAAAAACTGATATGAAGTGTATAGATGGAGTTTTTGTATTTGCATACATCAGCACTATGGGAATTGCATCGTGCAATGAATTAAATTAATGTATTGTCGCTTTTTAATTACTATGCAAAAGCATTTTAAAAATGACGATGGTTGTAATTTTTGACAACTTTATTTTTGTCGGTAACAAAGTTGCATGATATTGTATGATTATTTTGTACTAACTGTTACTTACTTGGGAGATAATCAAGGTGTAGGTAGCTAAAGCATGTATATATTGTGTAGTGCACCGTGCTGGTATATGCACATTTTAATTGCCTTGTTTGTTTTACTACGGAGCGCTAAAATGCCTTAATATTTAACCTTTTCTCTCACTCGTTTACACTTTGTGAAGACGTTTCACAGCTAGAACCTAACATGTACAGGAAATGAAATGATTTTGTTGGTGTGCAATAAATAAAGATCTGTCAACAGATGTGCTTTGTCTCCATGGGCAAAAGAAGACATCAGAAAACTTAAGATTCATATCTTTATAAAACTCAAACGAGTGGATGCATAAATGCACACAAGCTTTGGTCTGAGGCTGTCGACCAGATCCATAAAAGGAGCCGGTCAGGTCACATGACTAAAAATACTCCAGCAAGCCAAACATATTTTTATTCAGGCCAAGATCCATGTTCCTGGGTATGAATCACAGCCGTCAGGCCAAAGTCTATGAACAAGTCATTAAATATCTGAACGTTTTAGACTAAAATGAATGTTTCTTCATCAGTAACCTGAACCTCCATTCAGAAATATCTTAATACTAACAGAACTGCAGAACCTTGATATAACAAAAGCCAGTGAGAAATTTAACAAAAAACGTTGAGGCAGTATACAAAGCATAATACCACAATAATACCAAACTAAATGAAACAACCATATAAACATGTTTTACAATTAGGTCCTTATATTATATGCTATGGCTCAACTTCCATTTCTTAAGATTTGCTCCCCATAATTAAAGTGAACTGATAATATGTTTGCATGTATAGACATTTAGATCAGATTCATTAACTTCTCTCCTTGGTCTGTTACAACAATGTGACAAGGAACCCTGTTTACCTAAGTGTAGCTGACTGTGTGCACATACATTAGTAGGCCCCAAACAAACAGTGTTTCATCATGGGTGCATTCTGAAATGCAAATACTCGCTACTGTGAATCCCAAGCTTCCAACCACTAGAGGGGGCTACTCTTCATTAACGTGTCCTGGATGACATAAAATAGCCTGCAACCCTCAATGTTTGTCTTATTTCTTCTAGAACCTTGCATGCACATTATACACAACACAGTGCTTTATTGCTGTGATGTCAAGTGTTTGACCGACAGATACGAACACCGTCACTGACACCATCCCAACAAAACTACTTCAAAACAAAAACAAACACACAGAGTACCCACTGCTTCCTGCCTGAAGCTAACTTCACTATTAACACCAGTGTAAAGTTTGCACTCCACTGGATTTGGTTTGACCTGGTTTCATGGTCCATTGTTCACAAGTACTGACCAACAGATATAGTTAAGAAACTGCATTATACAACACATTACGGTTTGACTTATATGTAAGACGTGAGCCAGCTCACAATGTATTATACTGTAGTATAAATGAATAGGCTTTGGGTGCTTTGGCAAAGGTGATGTTACTCTGCAGCCACAAAAGCCCTTGAGTTAAGAGTCGCTTCACTCGGTGCTCAGATGATCAGGTTAAGACACTCTGTTGGAACATAAACGAAACCAACTTTTCAGGTGAAGAAATGGGAAGCTGGTATTTGATCATCTCGTTGCCGTGTAATTTTCTCATGACTGAAAATCTGTTTTCACCCACTGACGAGAGGATGAGGAACATAATACGCTCAGTTTCTAGGCAGCAAAAAGTAACAGCAGTTTTACAATACAAGTTTCACAATTAGAAACCTTACAAAAAGGTGCCACAGTATCACAGAAATCTGTACATCAATGGGAAAAAAAGTATTTTCAGACACACACACACACACACACACAACCCTTTGACACACTGAATAGCTACTGGCCTTTTTTTGACTTAAATTGCATTTGAAAATGGAAAAAATCTCTTTTGAATCATGCTTGAGACTTTCAAAAGGTCACTGATTTGGGCAGCTGCTGTCCACCTGGAGGCATTCTGCAAAAGTCTGGGCTGGTTCGAACCAAAGGTGCCCCTACTGCAGACTGTCCTGAGGGCCTGGAATGACTCGGTGGAGACCCGGTGTACAAGAGAGGTGCTGGGAAGGCAGAATGGTCCCTGGGGCCCCGAGAGAAAGGCTTAGAGTAACTGGGCGAGGTGGCTCTGTGTGTGTCTGGACTGCTGGCAGTGCTACATTGGAAGGGAGAGAGTCTGTCGGCAAAATTAGGTGGAGGAGGAGGAATGACGATGGAGTCCTCCACCCAGCTGTTCTCACCTTCATATTCCGGTTCCTGTGGCAAACTACGCAGAGCGCACAATGAGGGAGGAACAGAGGAAGGTGACGGAGGGATGAAGACAGGGGGTGGAGGCACAGGGTAGACGGCAGGGTCATAGTCTCGGTTTATCATGTGTGGACGACTGCTTTGCATGCTGGTTATTTCCTCAGGAGTAGAGGCCAGCAGCCTCTCCACATAGCGATCGTCCTCATCGACCTCAGACAGGTTGTCGTACTGAGAGGTGTTGGATGGTCTTCGGTCGCCCGCATGCACAGGGACATAGAGGGAGACTGGGAACTTGGTCGGCTTAGGGGGGGGAAGTCTCGGTGGGGATGAGGACAGAGCCCAAGGAGGGGACGGCTTTGAGGGAGGAGATTTTTTCTGCGCAGTATCAAAACACCTGGTTGGTTTTGGAAAGAGCTTCATTTGAGCAATCTGTGGTGAAGCAGAGCGAGGAGAAGGAGAGTGGCACCGGATCACTGGACCACTTCCATTTCCTGTACAGGATAATTTGTTATCCAGGTGCCTTTGGTCAATCTGCTCAGGGTAAAGTAAAGGTGGAGGTGGCAGATCGGGAAGGTGCATGATTTCTGCTTCCGTCTCCATAGTAATAGTTTCCAGAGCAGGGAGTTCATAGGGTGGAGGCCATTCTACAGGCTCTTCCTGGGCCTCTGGGTCTCCAGGCTGGCTCTTCACTTCTCCTGTGTCCTCTATCTGGCTACTCACCACGGGCGACTTGCTCACATCTCTGTCCATCCCAACCCTTGTTTTCGGAGGTAAAGGCGGTGCTCTAAAAGGCTTGACAGGAGGTGGTGTTCTCTGTGTGTGAACTACAACTGGATCTGGTGAAGGCAATGAAGGCGTGTTTGTCCTGGAGAGGCTTCTTGAATCCTGTGGCTCCTCAGGACAAGGGCCCTGGTGTAGGTTGTTGCTGTCTGTTTGCTGGGTTTCTGCATCTGGCTGACTTGGGGGCTGCAGATTTGCTTTGACCTCCAGCTGCAGTGGCATCAGGAGAACAGGTCTCTCTTGTCCCAGAGGCATCTTTGGTAGCTCGTCTGACTTAGCTAAAAAAAAAAGGGAAATGGAAGATACAGAACACTTCAGTAAAGAAGAAATAAAGCAGCCTACAGCTAAATAAGACCAGAAGAACACATGTGCACCTGCAAGAGATATGTCCAGCTTTTTACTGCGTAGCTCAGACATAGCAGACTG
Source organism: Microchirus variegatus (assembly GCF_963457635.1). Classification (NCBI taxonomy): domain Eukaryota; kingdom Metazoa; phylum Chordata; class Actinopteri; order Pleuronectiformes; family Soleidae; genus Microchirus; species Microchirus variegatus. The sequence goes on from NC_139809.1 coordinate 27,393,422, forward strand.
TAACTGTTCGATCACTACATCATCAGGCAGGAAGAAAGAAGTAGACAGTCGCTCCTGGAGAAACTCCCTCAGGTCCTCCAGCTGAAACTTCTGCAGGCGCTCTGATCAGACACAACATGGACACAAAAGAACGGCAATTTTACTTATCGAAGGGGTGACAATGATGTTAAATAACCTCAGGTATCGTAAGCCAAGAATAAAAGTTATGTGCTAAAAACAGTCCTACATGCTGATGTTTCTCCTGGCTGTGTGTGAATGAGTCAATGACAATATTATAAAGTGCTTTGTGTGCATCAAGACTCAAAACACTACTAGGAAAATGGTCTATATCAGGGTTTCTCACTCCTGGTCCTGGGGAGCCACTGTCCTCCATGTTTTAGGTGTTTCCCTGCTCCAACACACCTGATTCAAATAAATGTGTCACTATCAGGCTTCAGCAGAGCTTACAGACAAGCTGACCATTTGAATCAGGTGTGTTTGAGCAGGTAAACATCTAAAACATACAGGACAGTGGCCCCCCAGGACCAGGAGTCTATATAAATCCATGTACCGATATTAGCACAAGCCTATCTTCAAGATACTTGGGGACCAGTGGTTTTGTAAGAATCTCTTTACAAGAACTTGACCAATGTGTTGAGGCAATGGTGATGCAAGCATCCAATGAAAAGTCAGCTTTCAATTTTTCTCCACAGCAACTAACCGCTTGCATTATGTAAGCCACCCAGTTACGAGGCAGTCAAGTGTGAGGCAGCGTGCTGTGCGACGCACACGCACCAACATTCACCAGTATAGCAACAGCGGCAACCGCACTCGATTCATTTAGCGCGGCACCGATGATGACGCGTTCGGGCCTCATACTCACTCTTGTGTAACTTGAGGGTTGTGTATGCCATGGCTGTGAGCACCTTCTCCCCCTCCAGTAAGTAAATGTCCCATAAACGCAGAGTGAGGGTGAAAGGGCTCTGTAACGGCAGAGACATGAAGCAGCAGAGTCAGTATGATTAAGGCAAGCAAGGAGCGCGCTGTGATGTGGTGATAATAATAATAATAATAATGACTGGGCTTAACTGCACAATACATCTGAGACTAGATATTAACTGGGCAGATCTGCAGACGGAACGCTCACATTGTTTATATTCTCTAATAACAGTTGAAAAATGGGGATACTCACTCTGTCAATGAAGCACTGTAGAAACCATTTGGTAGTGTAAATCCCTGTTGTCATCTGCTCCTTTTCCTGTGTGTGTGGGGGGCAGAAGATATAATGAGATATACAGTAGTCTCTAGGGGAAATCACTCATTATGATCTCTTCTCTGAACACGTGGAAACATAGATTCAGATGAGAGATGATGAGAAATGACCAGAGTAAATCAACTGCAGCCCAGAACGCTCTAAGTTCTGTGGCATGTTACATGGTGACAAATGTAGTGTAACTCACCAGGTGTTTCTTTAGCTTAGGCAGCATTTTAGACAGGATCAGATCATGGTGGACCTGGAAACGATGCAGCTTGGGAAATCCTGGGATGAAGAAGCCTAGCACAGAGAAAAAAAATCACTACTACACGCTGAATAGAAATAGAGAAATAATATTTAGAAATTTAAAAGTTAAGACAAACACTGTAGTGGCTTCACACATTCTTAAAAACATTTTTTTTTGGGGAGATATGTATTGATTTTTCATTTCTCTGTCTCACCATGCATGGCATGCTTGCTGTTGGTGAGGAGCTGGGACAGAGCCCAGAAAGCATCTTCTTCATTCAGGTACATGAGCAAGATGGCAGCGATCTGACTCATCCCCTGGCAGTAGCTGACCTCCTGAGGGAACACGGGGGGGAAAAAAGAGCCAGGTTTAACTAAACTGAATGGGCAAATGAGAGGGGATTATTCATTATTTAATAGAGCACAGACACAGCATATGAATGTCTGATGTGGTCTGAAGGCAGACTGTGCATATGTGTGTGGTTTTAAAGCACAGGATGAGCTACAGACCGACCGCTCTTGTAGCTGCAATATTATAAACACTTTTACCGATGGTTGTTAAAATATTTACTGTAACTCACACACTCACATTCTCTTTAATGCCACGTCTTCAGCGATTTACACAAGAAGCATTTCCCTTGGCACGCACAGATACACAAAACCAGACACACACCTGGTATTTGTCCATATTAAGCCGATTCATTGCACAGCTAAAAAAGGACACTGAAAAGTATCCTTTCAAGGGAACGTAGTAGGTGCAATTCAGTGCATCTCTTGAGTTTAAACGACACATTCCCCACATTCTTCTCTTCTCTATCACATAGGCGAAAAAATACTATTTTGCGCTCATTCTCCTACTGACACAGTTTCTCTCAGAGCAACGTATGAAAAAAAAAAAGGGGGAAAGGAAAAAAGGGAACAGCGCAATTCCATTTCCTCTGGTTTCAACACCTCTTCCACACAGGAACTGACTACGGACACAAATCAGAAAAACATACATGGACTGTTTGCGTACGAAGAGACGTACAGGACTGTACACGTCACTGTCATAATATAATATAATATAACACTACACTTCATGCATATTATGTAGTATACTACTTTATATGGTGCAATTAATTGTCAACTTCAGAATAAAATTGTAAAAATGTCAATAACAATAAGCCTCAAACTTGACAGGTTTGCTGTGCAGTCCGTGTACACATGACTGTTCCACACACTCCACTATGCTCACAGTACACACACACACACACACACACACACACAAACACTTACTGTGTTGTAGACCGAGTAAGCTGCTAGTATGTGAAACAGCTCTTGCTGCCTGGAGAAGGAACAGAGAACAAACCACCGGTTACAAACAAACATGTGGCATGTTGTTAGCAACAACGAAGCGCGATCAAACAGAAGCGACTTTACATGATAATTCTCCACGGTCATATGACTAATTATTTGTCAGCAGCCTCATCTCAATCAATCAGTGCAAATAGCTGCACATTGTTCTGCATCATATCATCCTGATAATCTCTGGGTGTATTTAAATAGTTTTTTTTTTTTTTTTTTGTTAAGGATCAGCAAAAATTCTCCTGTGTGGATAAATATTTTAATCCCAAAATAAAAGTATGTACCCATCCAATATGTGTGACCACAGGGTTACGTGCTGAGTTTTAACAGTTTCAGACACCTTAAGATTTGCAAATTGACCAGTGCCATGTTGAGGGTTTTGCCAGCTCTGATTGGACTGTACCAACTGTCAACCATACTAGTGTCTATTCACATGAGCCATATTTAATCATTCATTTTCCTCTCAATGGGAACATCCATATATAAATGTAAGGAACATCTGTACTGTCTGTCAGTTAAATCGCACAACTGTCCACAAGACGTGTGAGAGGTCACTTACTGAGGCCCCAGTTTGTGCAGTGCTGACTTTGATGTTTAGATAAGAAAAGCAAGAGATATTGGCACTGTAATACAAAAGTAATGTACAACATTGACAACATGTGCTGTTGAAGAAGAGCTGAAACTAGTGATTGAGACCAGTAACTCCTCTGGATGAGAAGTAGGTAACATTTTCCTGTAGACTTCACTTCAAATGAACTTCTTTTTGCAACCCATGGGCTACATTCTTCCTTCCTGATCAACTAGCAAACCAGAAAACATCTTGTTTTTATGTATGTTGGTTTCAGCCAATGACCACAAGGCTGCCATGGTGAGTGTGTACGTATGGAAATCTGAATTAAAAGGGCATTAATAAATATAATGTGTGGACACAGCGCGGACGTCTTCCCTGCAGGCCTCTACAGTAAATACATGTCTACACATTGACAGTGACAGAAACAGGAAAAGAGCTTTAAATAGCGATCAGGGTCTCATATGCGAGCGAGACGGCTGCTGACTTGCGGGGAAGGAGTGGGCAGTCAAGCAGGATGGAGCGGTGTTTTGGTCAGCTTGGATTTAGTGGCTTTGAAAAGAAGGGGAAGGACGTTAACAGGGAGCGAGACGGGAGCACACGGCCACACATTCAGACAAACCACTATACTTCACTACTGGTCCGCAATCATGCAGCACATGCTTTAATACAGGTTTGCCTTCTAAAAGTTTTTGATCCATTTTTTTCTATTTATCAGCATTGTATGTATGTATGTTCTGTTGTTCTGTGTGGGCAGGGTTATTCTACACATACACATTTTATGTTGTATGGTGCACTTTTTGGTATGAATGCCATTTCCTGTGGGGCTATGAGCACTGACAGGAAGACTAATAAAACACTGAGGGGAGGAAACAACCACTTTGGTTTTGTGTGTGTGTGTGTGTGTGTGTGTGTGTGTGTGTGTGTGTGTGTGTGTGTGTGCAGCAGCAGAAGGTGTGGCGGAGGTCATACCCTGCAAGAGCCTCAGTGAAGGCAACCCTGAATGCGGTTTGACACAGACAACAACACAGAGGAACTTTGGAGACAACATGTGAGACTGCAGAGGTTGGGGATATCAGTGATGAAATGAAACTGTGTCACTTAAAGGTGAAGTAAGTAGTTTATAGTGACATCTAGAGGAGAGGCTGAAATTTACAACAAAGAACTGCTCCTCTGCTCACCCCCTCCCTTCCCTGAGCGCTACGGTATCCTCAGCCGGTCAAATGTCGTCCTTGTCGCCTTTCTCCGTGTCAGCAGATGAGGTTCGTGAGGCGAGGGAGAGGGCGAGCTACCGCGGCCGTAGCAGACGAAGCGGAGAGAGAGGAGGCGGGACTTCCGCTACAAGTAAAGCGACGCTTGATTTGTTCTCTTGCGTTTATCCTTACAGGCTCCGGTAGAAACATGGAGTCTCGCTGCTAACAGTGACAATGCAACCGCGGCCCGCGACCATGTTATTTTACATGACTTTTTGAAACACTACGAAAATGAAACAAAAACTATTATACAGCTACTAGACAATGCAGGAGCACATAATATGTATAAAAAAAGTGGATTTTGGGTTATATAAACCCATAAATACTACACAGTGTCCCTTTAAAAGGTCAGTAGAATGCACATGATCCACAGTGTAGTTACAAATTAAGTGTTTCTAAAGCAACTCTTCAGGGTGGAAGTGATGCAATACTATAAACTAAACAGAGGAAAGGAGGGGATCATCACACTCCATCAGTAAACATTTGTAGATGCATTGATATACACAGTGAAGCCAAGAACTCACTTGACTCCAAAGCGGTCCATGAACATAATGTGGTTCCTAAAGGTTCTGTTGACATCCAAGTCGATTTGCTTGATCTCTGCGGAGAAGTTACAAGCCTGCTGCTTCATTTTCTGGAGGACAAAGAAAGCACAGATGTGTTTTACAAAGTGAGATGCCTGTATCAAAGTATCAGTGTCAAGACAAGACATTCATACCTCATATTTGCCCTGGTTATCCCCTTTGACTTTGTCTATGTCCAAAAGCAAGGCCCACGCCTGGCCTCTCAGCTGCAGAGGAATGCCTTTATACACACGCTTGGCCAACTGAAACACATATGATAGACATGAATAGGGACTTTCTAAATATAGAGAGACAGTTTTCATCATAAAAAACCAGACAAAAGAGGCAGAGGGTCATGTATAAAGCCTGCTCTGTCTCGTTAACTGAATGACAAAGACTCATTTCACACACACACGCCGTAGATTGGCTTTATTTGTCTCGACCAAAGAGAGGATGGAGGGATAAGGGAACAAGTTGTGGTTAAAAGGGGAATGGAAAAAAGATTATTAAAAGAAGTGGAAAGAATACATCACATATTTTAGCTATAAAAAGGAGATGCGATGCAGACAGTACGCCGTGTCCTCACTGATGTTTGATGAACTTCACCTTTTCACTGCTCTTGTACTTTTCCCAGTTCTTCACCATCTTCAGCCATTTCTCCACTCGCTCAATCTCGTGGTGCTTTTGCTGAGGAGAGGAAAGACGCACATACTTCTGGACAACTGCTTATGTGAAAGGGGCTAATTATATCGTGTGCAAGGTCACTTGCAATGACGGTTAAAAAAAAATAAAAATAAACGTTCTTACCTTCTCTTCAAGCGCACTGGGTGTTGGCAGTTCTTCTTCACTGGAGCAGAAAAGCAAGAATATGCAACATGTTTTATAAATAAAACACTTTAGAGCAGGGGTGTCAAACTCATGTTCAGGGGGCCACGTCAGCATAATGGTTGCCCTCAAAGGGCCAGATGCAACTGTCATAGAGAATACATGTAACCAAATATAATGTAAAATAAATGTAACTACTAACATATTGCTAAATAACTTTCTGTATTTATTACTTATTCAAGTTACAAATATTATGCATAAAAGAGTCTGTATCTGGTCGTGGCAGACCTGCTCACACACCTTCAGCATGCACTGCTTCAAAAACACACCCTCAGAAAAAGACTTTGAAGCGCGGGTGATTTCTTCAGCCACAATAAAGTTAGCTTTCACTACCACATCGTTTTTTGGTTGTGGCTTTTTTGAACACATTCTGCTGCGATCACAGTCTCAATCTCAATTTCACTCATCGCATGATACATATACAATGATTCACTGTGATCTAGTGGCAATAAATGTAGTTTATTGTCAACGCACGCCTTAAAGCAGCATAGACCTATTTTAACACAGATTTTTAAGACCAATTCATCACCCGCGGGCCACATAAAACGACATGGCGGGCCACATCTGGCCCCCGGGCCTTGAGTTTGACACATGTGCTTTAGAGGATAAACAAAGTTTAACACAAATATGAGAACTCTTCTTTGCATGACAAAGATGGAAGAGAAAAAGTGTAATTGTGACACAAATGTAGCTTATATTTACTTTAGTTATTGAAATGTTTATGAGGAAGCTGTCAGCATTTAAGGCGGGTAACTTACTGCAGGAAGCCGAAGCGGTCAGTGACCTTAAAGATGCTGTAGTCGGCATCTTCCCATGGGTCAATTTTGACACCCTCCTGCCTGCCCTGAATCATCAACACAGCCAACATTATAAAATACTGTGTGTAATGCAACTATGAGACAGCTCAAACAAGTAGAACATAATGTACATGCTTAGAAAATCTGCTAGATTAGGTACAAATAAATTAATTGATAATGAGAGCACAACTGAGGATGTTTAACATACTATTACTACTATTTAAAAGGTCAATAGATGTTGCAACACAAGTCCAACACACTGCACATTTAAAAGAAAAAACAAAACAATGAACAGATGAGACCTTTCGATTTCAGTCGTCTCTTTCACACGTTTAATGGAGTCATTGTGTCATAAACCGATCGTTCCATGTAATTTCTTATTTACTTATATTTCTTATTTCACACATTGCAAGGCAATCTTTCCATATAAAGAAAGAGCACTGACTCCACAGGTTTGGTGTGAGACACATTGGCTTCTCTCCTTTGATGGGAAATGATGTTCCAGTCCAGGTGACCATCATTTTACTTTCAAGGCCTGGTCGTCTTTAAAATCAAGACTGCCATTGAACTTGCTCATGCATACCTTACCTTGTCATATTTAGAGATGATTTCAGCACGTTCCTCTGCTATCAATGCATCTATGTCCTTCTTCATGACAAAATCTGAAAAAAAAAGAACAATTCAAGACAAGGATTAAGAGAGCTGCAAAGGCCGTATCACTGTGACCCCAATAAGACATTATAGTTTGGTGATTTCCTGCTTTCTATTGGTTTTGGGATGGGTGTCCAGTGTCTACTCTAGATTTTCTTTAAGCAGCTAGACTTAAAGAAATGTGTGTCCGTCCAGGGAGTGGATCCCTCACCTGTGGTCCTCCCTAAGGTTTCTAACCTTTTCCCCTGTTGTAAGGGTTTTTCCCTGGTAGTTTTTCCTTACCCTGGTCAAAGGTCTAAGGACAGAGGATGTTTCCAACCCTGTGAAGTCCCGTGAGACTTCACAGGGTTAAATATATATACAAATATTACACATTTATATTACTTCAACACTTTGGTGTCAACTGATGCTTTCATTCTTTTGGTGGGGAAACTTTATATGAGAGGTGTTGATAAAAAAACAACAACAAAAAACAGTTTCACTGTTTCACAGTTGACACAACACCCATCAGTGCCAGGAATATACTACGTCTGTAGGGACACAGACCTGTTGTTGTTGTTTTTTTTTTTTTTTTTTAAATAATAAAATAAATAAAAGTCTATTCTGTCCTCAGTTTGTTCTTTTCATTTTTTTCTTAACTCTGTACTGTGGCCTTGGGAAAGGCTTAAGTCTAAATGTATCATTATTATTATTATTATTATTATTATTATTATTATTATTATTATTACTACAACAACAACAACAATGAATATAAAGGGGGCAAGGGGTGACAAGTCCCAAGGCCATCCCAAGCTTCCTGTTAAAGTACTCAGAGCTTCAGCTGACACAATAGTTGGTTAACAGAGTGAGGTGACATTAGTGGTAGACTGCACAATGTGTGTGCGCATGTTTTTTTTTTTCTTTTATTTTCTTTTACATTTGCTACATAGACGCTTTTGTTCTCCTTTTAGACCTGATTCATGGCTGATGTGTTACATGTGACTGTAAATGGACGTTCCTTTAGAAACAGTGTTCCAGATGGTTTTAACAGACTCTCACAATACCAAATGAAATGTGCGAAATGCATGCAAGCAAGATTTCCTGTTTTATCTCCCAAACGACAAACTTTCAGAGTGTTGTGGAAATAAATAATGAAAGAAAGCTCGGAAAATAGATTATATGGAACTGTGCATGATTTCATGGTAAAGTGCAACACTTTTGCAACTTTGCAGCATTAAACTGGTCTACTTCCATGGAGCAAAAACCATCCAACCAAAGACTCCTGTGTCCTAATTTGTCCCCACATTTTAACCCCCACCTGACCCCAGACTGGCCCTTTAAGTCTGCCTATAGCCTTTCCCGCACTGAAGTGCTCTGCCAGCACAGCTCGTCTGTTCAGCAGTTGTTAAGGCTGAATAAACACCCAAGAGAAAGCAGACTCAGCGTTCGTTTGCAAGGTCAGCATCCTAGTGATGCTTTGGAATCAAATATGTTAGCTACACTGAGCAGACACGGTGGATAAGTAGACATAGACAACCCAGGCCAGTCGCAGACTTTGAATGTATTAGGCAGAGTAAAGAACTGCCTGCTAATTTAGTTTGTCAGTCCTTGTTATGCTTAACATTTACACTATCATGAGAAAAATCCTCAGGATAAATTCAAATATATAAAAGCAAATGTAACATAAATGTAAATAAGCAAGTTGTTGCTAGATGAAATGTACGTATTTAAACTGTAAGTAAAACTGGAACACATGCTGTACCCTGAAGACATACTTTCACTGACGCCTGACAGCATGTGCAGCCAGCTGAGGCCTCAGGTGTTGTGGACATACATGTGCGGCATGCCTCGCCGCAACAGATGTGAAGACACCTGCTGCCTTTCACAAAGAACCTTCAGCTTTTTCCTCCAAAACACTCATAGTGCTGACAACAAGTCTCTGAAGGGACACCATCTGTGAAATGTCATTACAAATGTACACCCCAATGCTGGAACTGTCGGCACAAGAAGTTACGACAGTAGGTCACAATTGGGCAGGTGAAACTGAAGCTTAACTTGACCTTTTACCTTGTAGAACTGTCTGGTGACAATCACTGTTGAATCATGAGATATACATGTGTCTTGCCTAAACCTACTTTCCAGAGTTTTCATTTAATCACTAGTTTTGTCCATATTCACACTTTGAAGTGGAACAAAAACCATTACAATAATCTGACACAACATGGTTAAAATTGCTCTAAACAATTATAACTAATCAACAAAAATGGAACTGGTTGCAGATCCCTCTAATATACCCCACCATCCAGTCTTCTCTATAAAACAACAGCTGAGCACCCAGTCTAACAGGTGTTCAGTCAACCAGACCACTGAACAATTAGGACTATGCTGTCCTGTGCTACTCTTTTTTTATATATATACCATTTCCCTTCTCTTGTCCACCTCAGGTCTGGGTGTTTCAGGTTTGTTGAAACATCAGCATATTTTTTCTGAACAGCCGAGTAAGGTTTTGTGTGAGGCAGTGCCACTGGCAGCACTCTAACCTTGCTGACATCATGTATAAAGTGGGAAAACCTGCCTGTCAACTACATCATACCCAGGCTACATTTTTTAATCTCATGTGATAATGTCTGAACAAGTAATCTGAGGTTGACATCTTAAATATTTTTGTTTTCCTCAAAGGTTGGTCTGGAACAGCTTCACCACGGCCTAAAAGTATCATCATTATTATTATTAGAATAGAGAGGTTTATCGTTTAAGTTGCTCATGTGTGATTGCAAGCTCACAAACTCACACTTGGGTAAGTTGGTGAAAATAGTCTGTCATGCTTCATCTTTAAGTTCAAGCTGCTCACTTCCTGTGTTGAGTCTCCAGACTGCTGATAGTATTGTGTTGGCTTCAGGAAGAAAAGGAAACCAGTGACGCCACCCTTCAACAACAGGTTAAATAAGAACTGCAAAAAAAAAAAAAAAAACAGCATCACAACCAAACGGCTTTTCTTTCCATAAAGAAACCTTTTAATGGCAAAAGCTGAACATTAACACTGTCTGGACCTGGTATGAAAATTAGACATGACTAATCAGTGTGTGTAATCACACAGTGGTCAGATCACATAAAAAATACTGGAATTTTGCTTCTGAGTCACCAACACAGCTGAAGCCCTACGCAGTGGGCGGTCAGTCAAAAGTGTTACATAGCGCAGCTAGTTCAAATAAACTGGGTAGGTGGTGGTGGGACTAGAGAGTGAGTAAGCTGCAAAGAACATCACTAGGTGGGAGAGATCATGCAAATACAGATAAACATCACACATGGGGGAGTGCAGAGTTAACCACTTCTTCCCTGACCCTCTTTTTGGAGTCCCTGCTGGAAAATGACATGCTAAACTAAATAGAGTAAATCTCTGCAGTAACAAGCTCTATGTGGATTATCTGTATCAGAGTAAATGTACATGGAACACAGCCTAACTGAAAAATAAAGCAAATATCACATTTAAAATATGCAGTAGGCGCTTAAATACACACGGAGGTCATGTGGACATGAGCTGTGCAAAGTCTGGTGCTGCTGAAAAGAAGCAGAGTGAAATAACAGAGGTTTTAGTAAAGAGATGTCTAGGCAGGCGTTCTTGCTTTTTGCACAGCTTGGCACCATCTGTGCCATTTGAGATTTCTTAGGTACCAAATTATGAAAAAACAATTTAATGTTATTTATATGTCACTACAGGTCTAAAAAGTATGATAACTCGCTGTAAATCGATGCTCCATGTGCGGTGCGTAATAACTCTGTGGGTTAGCTGCTGAGTTTCTGACCTTTCTGTGGGTATGCAGCATGTCTGTGTTTGTTAAAGTTAGACATGGTTTTATGACGCTTTTGTCGCTGTGTCCGAAGCTGCCCCGGTATCCGGCAACCGTGAAGAAGAGGTGAAGAGACTACTGTAGGAAGGTGAGCATGAGAAAACAAGAATGTGTGGCATAAATTAACTATTATTATAGATTTTATGAAAAACAATCATAGATTTCACGAAAAATACATTTCATTTATTTTGCAGGATTTTTTTTTATGTTATATGGGCAGTGAAAAAGGCAGTGGGAGGAAATTACGCCAAACATACAGTTTTTTGTGTGTTTGATGATCAGGTTGTGTGCAGGACTTGGATACATCATTTCCTGTTATGACATAGAGCTTTAAATCTAGCGTGTAAGCTCTCTTGTGTACCACTTTAACCACATGCATGCACATCATCTTTTCTGTATCACATCCAGTTGATTACATGTTTTTATGAAGTGCTACAGAAGGCAATGATGCCTTTTATTGAAGTACCAAAAATCTCTGTACGTGCATGAGTCTTGACGCTGCTTTCAGGCTGTCCTTGATAAAGCCTTAGACAATCTGACTGATACGAGGCAGAATAATTAGGACAAGGTATATTACTATAGAGACTTACAGGTATTAATAGATGTAAACTGTGTAGCCAGTTACTGCATGGAAAGACTATATTACATTAACTGAAGGTGTAACACAATTGAAAATAAATAAATACTTAGTCTATTCATTAACAGCTGAACAAAAAAACTAAAAATATATGGTGATTTAAAGAGATGAATTTAAAATGCTCTCTGGTGAATTTATTTACTTTTAAATACACTGGGATGTAATTGGGTGTATTTGATCTATGAACATCTTATTTTGTCTCGTCAGTCCTAATCTGAATAGCAGTCAGATTTAAGATCAAGGATTATATAACTACACAATCAGATTGAAAGCCTGAGATTAGAAGGAGTGGGACAGGAGCGGGGTTAGGGCTGTGTGTGTTCTTGTATTTGTGACGTTATGAGGACCAAAAATCGTATCAAACATAAGGAGTCAGTACATTTTGGCTGGTTCTCACTTCTTTAAAGAGCATTTTGGGGGTTAAAATTTTAGGGTTAGAATTGGGTTCAGGTTAGGGTTCAGGTTAGGGCACAGTTGTGATGGTTAAGGTAAGGGGGTGAGAGTGTGAATGAAGCACAAACGTGTGTGTGTGTCAGTAGGCTGACATCTTGAGATAATTCCTACATCAGATTGTGGGAAACAGCACAGGAGCTGATTTATAATCAGCAGAATGAATGGCACATGCCAACTAATTTCATGATTGATTATACAGAATTTGCACTGCAATACAAAGACTGACTTTTTTTTTTTTAAATCACCCATTTAATTTTTCTCTATGACTTGCCCTAAAACTACCCTACATTTCTGATGGCGTGATGAGGCAAAAGATGACAGATGTTTGGTTGTCTTTACCACGGGGTGATTAGTCAACACTGTACAGTCAGCCAGAGAACCCGCTGGCTCTGAGACGACCAGACAAGCTCGGGTCATGCACTCATTCAACCTTGTTAACCCCACAAAGCACATTCCCATGCAGTGCTGAACCTATCAAACATCTGTGCCATTCATCATCCCTCTATATTGTAAACCATCATCCATCTTGCATGGACCTGGGGTCTGTAATTACCCATCAGTACCCAAAGGAGTAGCTTCTTCCGGTGAGTCAAAAATAAAGAATTATTCCTCTTCCAGAATATTAATTTACCGACATCTACTACTCACTGATAAACACAGTGCTGCTATGTGATCAAGTCAGTCTTCAGAATCCCTAAATTGTATGACATTCATTTTAGTGAGATTCTTTCTAACATTACATCCACTACTTTTGCAAACATGAGAACATTGAGAAAATTGTCGAAAGTATAATGTAATAACTTTAGTTAGCTAAATAAGTCATTACTACAGCAATTTATGACATTCAACTTGAAAGAACATTCTGTGAAGCAGTGAGTGCCTGTCATTACATTAGCCTGAGTCTGTATTCACGGAACAAGCATCACAAGGAAAGAGGCTAACAAGTGACCACATGGCTCTAATTTCCACATGAAGAGGTCTAAAGTCCCAGATGGCTTCAATGCTCCAGTTTCTAATGAGACACAGAGCATTGGTGTGAGCATGTATGTGTCTGAATTCTGGAAGGAGCAGAAACTGAAAGAGGAGAAAGAGAATGGGATCATTAAAAGGCGTCTATTTTTAGCATCAGCAGGTAGAAAATGGATCAGGAGATATTTTTTTATTTTTTTTAGTAACAATAGGGGAGGGAACTTTGGTGTTAATGATTCCAGTTCCAGGTTCACATATTCCTGTCATAGACTAGAACTCATCACCATGAACGTCAATCTTTTTTTTTAGTAGATCATCTCAATAAAAAGTTGACGTGGTAGCCAAAAAGGAAAAATATGTCATAAATTAGAAGTGTCTCCATGATGGAACATGGAGATAAGTTGCTCTAAACTGGATACAATTAGTCATCGGTATATTATACACAATTAACTAGTACAGTAAATTAAAAAAAAAAACAATGTTGTGTCTATGCTGTTTTCAAGCACAATGTATCTAATGATAAGTCATGACATACATGTGAATAGAGACAAACTGCATCAGCAGCATGTGTATCCATGTGTAGACATAACAAAGAGGGAAATGTCTCCCCTTGCTACCAAACACATGTTTTGCAGGTGTGATGGTACATAGACAATAGCAATTGTTTACCGCTAAAGCCTATGTTTCCTGAGTGGCCACTAACTCACAGTAAGAGTAGCATGATTATGATGCCAATTCCAACTCGTGAGTCCTGAGACTCTGGAGGACTAATACCAAATTAGACCAAAGAAGAGAAAATCTATCTATCGAGTAGCCACAAAGTCTCTTTTAACAAGAAACTTCTTGTGGTCTGAGGCTCCCATTCCCCTCGTTCTCTCTTCATTTCATTTGTTTGGTTGTAATGTTTGTGTTTGTGCAGAGAAAATAGCAGTGACACAGAGACTGTGTGACCCAGGGGTGAAACTTCCAGAACACATGGACCAGGGAAAGGCTCAGAATAGCTTGATGTCCCCAAGGGGTTTTACTGTCCTGCTCCACTCATTCATAAGCACCATAAGCACTTTAATCTGATCTTTGTTTCTTAGTCAAAGACACTGAACATATAGATTCAGCTACAGCACTCACCATGTCAAACTATTTAACATTTTCCTCATCTTAACAAAAGGAATAACAAGCTGGAGACTGAGGATGGGTTCTCTGTTGCACCAGAACTATGATTCCTTGACGCTGCTGCCTCCCCAATTACTTGCAGGGGAGGAGGGTGTCTAAACACAACAATGACAACATTAAGTTTTAGCAGCAAGACAGCTAGAGAGGCCTCGATTCCCAGAGTGGCAGCACTTTTTTTTTTTTAAGGAATGAGACAGGAATGTCAAGGGAACAGTATTCCTCAACACAACACCACCGGACCCTGCTGAGAAAGTCGTGTTCTCATAAATGAATCCTCCTCCAAGCAAGGATGAAGTCATAATTCAAACTGAAGCCAGCAAAGTAATACTAAGTTACACACTATACGGCAGTGGTTCTGAAACTTATTATACCAAGTACCACCTGAGAAAGCTCTCAACGGAACACCAATTATCACACACGTTAAAATACAGTGGTGTAAATAGGTCGATCAAAGTCAGCTACAGACTTTTCACAGGAGGCAGATTTAATCCCTATAAGACAGGGTTTCTCACTCCTGGTCCTGAGGAGCCACTGTCCTGCATGTTTTTTTAGATGTTTCCCTGCTCAAACACACCTGATTCAAATGGTCATGTCGTCAGTAAGCTCTGCTGAAGCCTGATAACGACCCATTTATTTCAATCAGGTGTGTTGGAGCAGGGAAACATCTAAAACATGCAGGACAGTGGCTCCTCAGGACCAGGAGTGAGAAACACTGCTATAAGATGTATAAATGTGCTCTCTCATCATCATCCTCTTCCTCACATATACACTGATATAGAGAAATTGGATGAAGATGGAGCAAGAGATAATTATTTTAATTTTAATTTTAATTATTATTTTATTATTATTGTACAACAGTATTTCTGATTTTCTTCCAAGTACCGCAGGAAGCTCATGTACCACTGGTGGTACACATGGTACCACAGTTTGAGAATGGCTATAAGACTATAACTAAAATGTTATTAATAGCTTTAAACTTCACATATAAGCTATTATATGAACTTGATATGAATTTTAAATTCCACCATTTTAAATAGTAGAGACATGAATAAAGGGAAATACAATACTAATTGCCTACTCACTCCAAATGTAATTTTGCATTGCATTTTGCAATAAGCACAGCTACAAAAGACAATGGGCTCACTACCACTGTTTGTATATACCATTACAATCCCCACAGCACAGCACTGGTTTTTACAAAGCCACACAGATTAAAGATTCACACAGATTAAATAATTCACGATAAGAACACACTGAAAGCATGTTTCCCAGTGAAAAGGCCCAGCCAGGTGCAAGGCTCATTGGTTTTAAACCAAAAGCTTAGCAAAGGAAATCTGCTCAGTTCAGTGATGCACACTACACTGGTGATTTGCTTATTGTTTTCCCATGTACAAAACCTGTTCGCAAACACAACTACAGATTACAGTACACAGGGAGAGGAGCAGCTTAACACAAATCTCTGTTCAGAAAGAGGTCAATTTGGAGCGAAACCAAATTTCAAGTGGCATTTGGAGAGAAAGAAAAGAGACACAAACTAGAGGCAATCATAGAAGGGAAATTCCAAGATAGCCCAGTTTAGCCATTATACAAATCCCAAAAGTCAAGCAACTATTTAGGTTATCATCCCAAAAACAGCCATCCCTCATCCTCCCAGTGGTGTAGCACTTCTCAGCCTGAGTGACAGTCTCCCATCTCGACAGAAAAGTGACCTCAATTTAACTAATGACAGTGGTGGGGGGGTAGAAGTGGGTAGTTTATAGGAAAAATGACTACAGCCAAGTGCAAGACCAACAAATACTGATGCTGTAATTATCTAACAGGACTACATTTCATTATATTGTCATTGATTCATTGTGTTATCAATAGATAAATAAATAAATAAATAAATAAATAAATATATATATATATATATTTCCTCATTCTACGATGACGGTGTCTTGAATTACACACAAACACATAGGTCTGTTTAACCATACAATGTAGAGATACTGGAGTGTAATCCTCAGGTCAAAACCTCTGTCCAGCTCTAGTTTTTCAGTGTGCGTTTATATTTTTCTCTTCTTTCTTTATTTGATGACATATTTTAACCGTTTTTGGTGCATTGTGTGACGGTGGTGCAGTTGCAGACCTTTGACCTCCACCATAAAACTGCCATTCAAGCAGACAATAGGGATATCGATGCCTCTTCACTAAAACAATCTTATCAGAAGAGAATAAAATGAACACTGCTGCTTGAAGAGAGTTATGAGATCATAGATGGACATTTCGTTTAGTGCTTCGGGATTTAGTAATACCAAAACTGTGAATTGAATACTGTGCTTTGGTGACAGAAATTTAAAAAAAATCGTCACTCAATCATCAGCTGTGAATGTAGTGAAAATTCCTATTGCTGCTGACTGAGGCCCATTCATGGGCATAAAAACAAAATAAGGGCACACATGCTCTGCCTCACATGTGGCTCACATCTTGTGGGCATCAAGGAGGGACACCTTGTCATTGGTGGAGACCACATTCAAGCGCCTGAAAGCTTTTTACAAAGAGTTTTATATACTGACATAATCAGTGAATAGTGGACAAACCTGTTTGAAAGGAACATATTACAGGCTCTCATAATCTACGCAAAAAACTTCACACCCAAGTATAGGAGCAGAGCAGTCACCTTTCCGGTGTGGGACTTCCTTTTTAAACCACCAACACCAGTGTCTCTTTCTCTCTCACACACAGTCAAAAATAGCGAAAAAGAAAAAGCATCAGTCCACATTCTTACACATAACGGATGCAAATAAACTCACACCAAGTCACGTATGAAAACATACTGCACTCGTCTCCCTCTACTTCCTTCACAAACAATGCTATCCATCAGAGAATGACATGCATATATTTAAATTGGTGGGGGGGAAATGTGTGACACTGTACTGAGAACAAACAACACAATGAGGGGGGGTAAAACGAGAGCAAAACAATGAGTAGTACCAGACATCTGGCAGAGGATGAGAGCTGGATCCGGCTGGAAGTCTTTCACTCAGACTGTGTGTGCGTGTGTCACCTCCTTCCCCCACTTCACAGATGAACCAATGAGACACAGTTAATCACCAGGCATAGCATGACATGACTTACACTGTACAGACCAGTAGCTGGATGGCTTCTGGACGCACTGGACAGTGTGATGGAGTAGTGTACATTAAAATCTTGCTTTCTCTAAACCTATAACCAGATATCTTCATCACAATAGGTAGGTAGGTCGATACCAACCAAAAAAAACTTAACAAAACAGATCATAAGACCATACTCCAAAACTATGAACTGGCCTCTATAAAGACGGAACTTACTGACTAACCACAACATCACTTATTCTGTGCACATCAGGTTCACATGGCATTTTTGAGCTGGTGGAAATGCCCGAGAAGAGTGATGTAAAATATATTTTAAAAAATTCCCCAGGAGAAGTGCTCATTCACTGTCCCCACCACAGAGAGGATGTTAGGTCAGCCTTCTACTCTTACACTGAAATGGTATCTGTTACCAGAAGAATAACCAGCATACATTTTCATCGCTGTAATATTAGATTCCTTTATTATGTTTACTATGAAAAGGTTTTTTTTTTTTTAATTTATCCATTTTTTTCCTTCCTTTGAGAATGAAGGTATGCCCTGGATAATGTGTTATAAAAACCCCTCTGTGGGTTGTATTATTTATTCATTTATGCATCTCTCCATCACATATATTGTTGTTTATGCCAATATATAAAAAAATCTAATCAGACTCAAAACGGTTCACATTCACGTGCACATCCTGACTAACTGAACTGCGTTAGTAAACACACATCTAACATTCTCACACATACACACACACAACATAAGCACAACACACACTTTCCAGCTAATGACCCACGTGGTCATACAGAAGCATCATCATCGTACAGTTTATCCACAGCTGCACACGAGCGACAAGCAATTACAGGGGAGTGTTTCCGTTACTGGTTTGTATTTAAATGTTGTAAAACGACAACAAGGAGGAAGTGCTATAAAGACCAAAGCGACACAAGCTTTAGTAAACACTGAAAACCCAAAAGACTGCTGTTTACAACGCTACTGACAGAGAAGATATTGAAGACAGTCCAAACACTCAAAACATGGTCCCAATTTACCTTTGTGAGTGACTTTCCTTTTTCTTCTTTTTTATCTCCTTCTTCTTCTCCTCTTCCTGCTGCCTTGTACCAACAACTAGAAACAAAATCCTCTATTTTCATTCTCCTCCTCGTTGTTGAGGAGAACCGTCGCTCATACTCTTGTCACCGCTGAGTCTGACTGTCGACAGGCGCTTCTCAAATGCCGTGCTGGTCACACGGACTCGCCCCGCAGACCCCCGCACAGTTCCACATGCCGCCTGTGAGCAGCTGTGTGTGTGTGTGTGTGACAGAACACACAGCGCTAACACACACCCGTGCGTAATGAGAGCGCGCGCGCGCACCAGCAGCGACAGGAAGCGCGCGCGCGCCTCCACTCATCAGTTTCCGGGTTCTTCAGCAGACACAAACCTGACAGAAAAGGTAAGACGTCGTCATAGTGTTTGTTTTCACAAAAACCACCTCTTCAACTTCACCATTACATATTTTTCCTCCCCTATATATATATATTTTTTTTTTAAACTCATATTAATATTATATATTAATATATAACATATTTAAACTGAAATTGTGGTCATACTATCTTCAACATAACGTTGGCGCTAAGCATCGGCGATTTATTGGTGTGTGTGTGTGTGTGTGTGTGTGTGTGTGTGTGTGTGTGTGTGACAGAGCTGGAGCTAACACACAGCGCTAACAACACACACCCGTGCGTGATGAGAGCGCGCGCGCGCACCAGCAGCGACAGGAAGCGCGCGCGCACCTCCACTCATCAGTTTCCGGGTTCTTCAGCAGACACAAACCTGACAGAAAAGGTAAGACGTCGTTATGATTTATAGTGTTTGTTTTCGCCAAAACCACCTCTTCAACTTCACCATTACATATATTTCCTCCCCTATTTGTTTTTCTACTCATATTAATATTGTATATTGATATATAACACATTTAAACTGAAATTGTGGTCATACTATCTTCAACATAATGTTGGCGGGAAGCATCGGCGATTTATTGATTTGGTTATTGTTGGAGCTCGATAGTGTCATGGTTGTTATACGTGTCTTCATATTTCAAGTAAATTGTTGCAAACAATTCAAATGGTGGTTGGCATGAGTTGACATCTTGCGCCCTCTGTTGGACACATTATAGACATACAAGCAACACAGTCAAGACATGGCAGTTTAATTTCCCCAGGTGCTGTACTACTGTACAGTGAAAACAACTCGCAGACAGAATGGGCCTTTGCACATCAGCCATTTTGAAAAGTCAGTTTTTTGGAAAGTCAAATTAATTCTCCAAATCTGTGATTGTACTTGGAGGAAAATGAGAAATACTGTTCTACTATACAGTATATACCACAGAATGTGATCAGAGTGGAGCTGATAAATACATTGATTCATAATTAGAATCACCTTATCTCTCGCTCCATCTTAATCTAATGACACTATAACAGTGTGTGAAGTATATGTGAGGATGATGAGAGAGAAAATGATCTTATTGGGAATAAATCTGCCTCCTGTCGCTGACTTTACTCGACATATTTACACCACTGTATTTTCACGTTATTGATAATGGTGTTACTTTGAGAGCTTACTGTTTTCTCAGGTGGTACTTGGTATAAAAGAGAGTACCTCTGATGTAAATGAATGGTAGCTGAGTTTCAGGGTGCATGGTGGTCACTGTGAACTGAACAGAGCCGTCGTTAATGTGATTGGAAACACCTGTGCTCCTCACCACTAAATAGCTGTCTTGAAAAGGGCTCTTGACCAATAGGATGCACTTTTTAATTGAAGTGCTTATTGTGCTTTTATATGAATGTTATGTTTAAAACATTTAGGCCATAGATTAATATTAACACTGGCTTTATTCCCTTCACATGTCATACCTGTGAGACAGCAAGAGCAACACCTAACACAGTTTATTCTACACATGTACTTTTCCTACAACAACAGGTCAACATCATCACGATTATGCTGTGGGGAAAAAAAATCTGTTGATGGATAAATATAAGGAACCGGGTGCTGAAGCTGACACTGCTACAACACTCCGTTATTATGGTTTCCCTTTTATTAAATACAAAATATCTGCTGTGCAGCAATAATAGTCTGACTCAAGGGGAAAAACAACTGTGGCATTTGTTATGACAGAGTTGAGGTTAAATGAGGCAGTTATGCAACATTATGGATAAAAAGTGACGTAAAACACCAAGAACAACACATTTGCGGTTGTGATTATTTTCCTGTTCCATTGCACCCTTTGGCAAATAAATCATTAATGTTAGTTGTAACTCGCTGCTCATATATTTGGACTTGAAATCATAGGATAACGACAGGTTTTTACCGGTAACATTAATTAGGTTTACACTCTAGTTTTGTGTTTGTTTTTTTTCCTTATTTTTTATTTTATTTTAAAATGGCATCCCATATTTTTGGGATGTGTGCCAGATAAATACACTGTATGGTCATTTAAACATTGTTAATACAACAAACTTAATTGTAGCCCAACAATTTTGCACAGTACTCTATATGCTAAATTTGTCATTGCATGTACAAATGATCCAAATGACTCCCTCATTTGTCAGCTTTTCTCCTTTCTGTAATTCTATAATCATCAAAACTTAACAGATCACACAAAATGTATTCCTATTCCAAGTTATATGATGGCATGTATCTATGGCAGGTCACATCATAAAGAATATGGAAGCAGAGGTTGCCATGTAAGCAGTTTGAGTGCTAATTGTGTTCAATAACGTTAAATGTAAATAAATGTTTCAAAATAACCTTTAGTTCAGGGGCCTCAAACTCAAATGACCTGGGGGCCAATGCACATCTATTGTGGTCTAGAGGGGGCCGGCCTAGAGAACAAAAAGTGGGGGGGGGGAAAAAAACAACTGTTCACAAGATTGCATCATGATATCACACTTATACTTAATAATACTATTTATGATGCAACATTAATGTATTACTATCAAAAACGGACATTTATTTTAAATTACATCAGTCGCTTTTCCACTAGTGTAGACAGGTTACAGTGGACAACTGTAATTAGAATTCGTACCAGGAGCCGTTTCAGCCACTGCCATTCGTGACCTGGACCCTAACAAGTGTATTTATATATGTAATTGAATGTTGTATATGATACATTTAATAATGGGATAATATTGACCAAATGTCTTATTATTACTGTAATAAAAACCATTGCTAGAAAACATATATTATATTCTAACACCTCGCTGGCAGCTGTGCCTCAGCTACACACTATGTTTAAAAGACGCTGAGGTCGTGGGACATGTTTTCATTATAAATATGATATTAAGTGGGGGGCCGCATGTAATCGATTGGAGGGCCGCATGTGGCCCCCAGACCGCCAGTTTGAGACCCCTGCTTTAGATTGTATCTATTTATATAAGGAATATAGTAACATAACGGATACTGTAATATATTAACCATGTAATATTGGTTATTTTTTTTAAGTAAAAAAAAAATATAGTAACTTATTACACTTCCGGTATAACTATAACCAATTATTGTTTAATCGAAGAAAACTTAAGAGACCACATGGGGGCGCTGTTTCTTCTGTTACTTAGACTGTTGCACTGAGAGGAAAGAAAGGTGACGCAGTAAAAAGGGGGCAGGCATTGTGGCGGTGTATACAACAAGCCTGCCCGCTTCCATTCATATATAGTGTAGAGCGGTCTTCGCCAGGAACTGAGCCGAGCCGAGCCGAACCGTGCCACGTCCGCGTCAAAACGTGACTGTTAGCAAAGGGCTGGTGAGTTGCTTTTTTAAAATTATTATTTTTAATTCTCCATTTACCCTGCGTGACCCCGGACTGGACTTGGTGTCTATGTTTCCCTGTGTGCGTTATTGAGAAGTAGCCGTCCAAATATGGCTGCAGGGATTCTGGAGGGGGAAACAACGTCGGCAAGTTGTAGAATCCAGTAAAAAGCTGTCGTTGTCGGTCAGTGCGCTGCATTTCCTTCTCGGCGCAGTGCGCAGAGCAGAGCGGTGTTTACTCTCAGACGAGTGTTTTTTTTTTTTATTCCATTACACTGACATAACCGGGTATGGTGAGCTTGAGGAAATCGAGAGACTAAAATACAGCCATTTGCTTCCAAGATTCCTTGAAGATCTCTCAGTTTCTGTCTGAATATCCGCATGGAACGTATTTCCTCTCATGACCTGGTTGCATATTTATATTTATTGTGATACAATGGCGACTTAAACGCTTTTAAACATGTTCTTATAATGAGAAACACACTGTTGCATAGACAGACATAGATTATTTATAAATTGCCAACATGTAACAACAACCATTACCTCACAAGTAGAGGTCATTCACTGGCAACCACCACTGCAGAACACATACAATAGTTTTTATTCCTCTTTGGACTTTGGAACCATATCATGTGTCTCTACTGGACAGTGTGTTATTATTATTAATATAGCAAACTAAGACGTTATGTGCAATGCATATGGCACCTGCCACTGAAGGTCAGTAAAAACTGGTTCGTCCTGGTGTCTCACTTTTTTGCAAGAGCTTTCGTAAAAAAGCGGTCGTTAATATGTTGATTTTTGTTTGTTTTGTTGTTGACATGGGGGAAAAAAAACTCTGATGAATTATTCAATATAGTTGTATTGACACTGGTAGTTGCACACTACTGACCTCATTTCACACAGACCACGTGGGCAGGACACCTGATACAACCCACCAGAGAAAAATGTAACCTACATTTTCCGGCTGCGTTTCTTTGTAGCAAAGTCTCAAGTGCTGTGATGTTTGTTCATTACAACAGGGAGTGAATATTTGAGGTAGATGATGTGGCGTTTTCGGTCGTAGGGCACATACGTACTATCATAGGAGGGGAACGGGTGACGGAAAGGGAGGGAGGGAGGGAGGGGGGCTGTGGTTAGTTAACGTCAGACAGACAGAGTCTTACACACGCTTTGAAATGTACTAAAACAACATATGCTGTTTCTACGCCCAAATAAAATAAACGCCGTTTCTTGTGTTGGTATTTGAAGCCCAGTGCGATCTTCGTCACTGTCATATAAGCATTATTATGCTTGTTATGCTTCCAGTTTTACCGGTATCCAAGCGGCGGCGCTGCGCTGCGACCTTTCCCCCAGTTTCTTCTGCACAGGCTCAGATCATGTGATGCTGCAAAGCAGCTGGGGGAAGGGACTGGCTGCTCAAACACCCGGTTTGTGGATGCTGCTCCATCCTACGAGTGTAAAAAGCAGAAACGACGTGTCATGCTTTCAGAGTGCTTTAATTGAGTCATATAAAACATAGGGAAAATACATTTAAATATATATATATATATATAATATATAAATAAATAATGAATAAAATATAAAGGAACACCTGCTTTGCAGGAGAATTTATAACATTGCAACGTTTTTAACTGAAGATACAGGCGTATAAAAAATGTATGTATACAATACAACCAAAAGCTAATTTGGGAAAATGATGACGTCATAGTCCCCATTTCTCTCTCTTGATCTGGCATTTGCTGTTGCTATATTGTTGCTGCTGTCATCATCTGGAGATTTTTTGGGTGTATTAGCTTTAAAAAATTGTTATTTTCTTTCCTTAGTCGCTCTGGCTTGGTCCATTCTGTTAGGATTGTATATACATTATAAAGTATGGAGGAAGACGTTTCCTGAAACAATACCATGTTTTTCAAAAAGACAAAGGAAATTATTGTTTGTTTCGTGCTGTTTACATGTGAATAGGGCCTCAGTCAGGTCTGATAGTTTTACTTGACTGAAGCTCAGTCACGCTTTTTATATGTTGGAATAATCTTTTTCATTTTGTCTCTATGAACTAGAAAGATGGTTCGATGTTGACTCCTCTCGACTTGGTAATTGTCTTGAAATCAAAAGATTCATGACATGGAAAGACTGGATTTCCCACTTCTTATTTTTCTTTCGGTTTCTCCCTCTCATTTAATTGGACACTCTAAATTCAACTCGGCCACACTGAGAAATACTTTCGTTCTTATGCTTTGTCAATTGTGAAAACTTACAAATTAAACAATGCTGTATTTAGGTTATGTTTAGTGGCTTGATGTTTTATGTTTCTTGCTTCCTGGTAATTGATTAAAGGAGTAAAACGAGCATTGCTATGGTGGTGGTAAAACACCTAGAAGCTGGTTGTCAAGTGTCAATAAACCTCAACAGAAGAAGAAAACATCACTATTATTGGATGAGTTGCTACACCAGCCTAACAAGTTCAGAGATGGCTTTTTGTCAACTTTAAACACCTCCCAGTGCATCTCCTCTGGTGTCTGCTTTCATGAACCTCTTGTTATAGTAACTAAAGATAAAACCATGGCCACCAAGCATTTCTTTAATGAAGGATTGTTACCACCCCCCCCCCCCCCAAAAGCACCCATGCAGTGTTTTTGAACATTACCAACTGGAAAAATGTTTCTTCTGTGTTGTTTAAGTTACTCTTTCTTAGTACTTCGGTTATATGCTGGTATGTATATTATATATGGTATCATTCATTTTCAGTATTGTCTTGCATGTATTTTAGCAACATGAACAGCTGATAGATGTTTGAGACAAAGTCATATTTAGGACTGGAGGCTGGGCCACTTTTTGAAGGTCAGAGAGGACTTGGGGTTTTAAATCATGACTGGGCTGCAACTAACAATTGTTTAATAATCGATTAATATGTCTGTTATTTTCTTGATTAATCAATCAAATGTTGATTGTTGAAAAAATATTGGTGTTTATCCAAACCTGGAAATGAGGATGTTCTTCATGTTTAAGAAATCATTATTGTGATTGCGACCTTTGACATCTTTAGTTAGAATGTTGAGTCACTGATAAGAGTGACCTTTACACAAAGCAAGTTGATTTCATTAAGATGACAAGATGAGGAGAAACCGTATGTAAATGCTGAGTAAACATCCAGTCTTTGGTGCTCTGTAACTACTTCAACTTGCAGATATCGAAACCGCTCATAATGGATACCACATAGTTTTTCCCCATTGAAAATGGAGACATACACTGCCCTCACCTGCCTTTGATCTGTATGTGGGTTAGTGCGGCAACCATGGTAGTAAATTCCACACTTGAATGAGCCGTGTGTACTGAGTAACTGAAGGGCACTCTGCTAAAGAAAGATCATAGTAACCTGTTAACTAATTTGACCTCTGTAGTTCCTTGAATGCATTTGCCAATGTATTTACCCATTTAACTCATGTTAGTTCAACATTACTGCTAATCCTGTTCCACACAGGGACAATCAGGGAATCAGGTAACAGACAGTGCTTTGAAGGATAGTGACTGTTCGACATTTTCATTATTAATTTCATAGTTTCATAATCATCCAGACATCAGTGTTTCAAGTGTTGAAAATGAATGGCATGGGGCACAGCCATCACATAGAACTTGAGCTGTATTTGGGTTGCCATGGCAACTGTGTTAGTAAATTTTATTTGCCTTAGATTTAGCATGAATACCCAGCATTCAAACTCCATACCGACTGCCCCAAAATACACAAACAAATCCACAGTTCCTGCCAGCAGGTTTTGTAGTCTTTGATGGAATCACCGTTGAAAATTCACTGACATCTTCATTCGTCTCTTTCCTTCAGTGACCCTGTACTGTAGTCGCCACCATGGCAGAAGCTCACCAGGCCGTGGCCTTCCAGTTCACCGTTGGCCCAGATGGCATCGACCTACATCTCTGCCACGAAGCTCTACGCCAGGTCTACCTCTCTGGCCTCCACTCCTGGAAGAAAAGGTTCATTCGCTTCAAGGTGCGAAGTGTTTCACATACATTAGAACAAAGTACAGAGGGCTCGAGTTCAGTGTTTTTTGTCAATCTTTGACTGAGTCGGTTGCTGAAAATAACTTCACATGTCACAATCACACAAGGTCAACCGCTCTCACACTAACAGTGACTGTTACCTTGCTGTCAGTGCTTTGTGTCCCATTACCTTTAGCCTAGTTGTCTGTTCCCACGCGGTCACACATAGTCATTCAAATCATAAGGACTGCGAGCAATTTCACATGAAGCTCATCTGTCAGCAATCAATGTTAACTCCCATGTTTAAACAGGGAAACACTGTGATATCAAATGCTTTGAAATCAGTGATTTATATCATTTTAACTCTCTATGACCTTGATGACTTTTGTAACCTTTCATTTGGTTTTCTGCTCCACAGAATGGGGTAATGACTGGGGTGTACCCAGGCAGCCCTGCTGGCTTCATGATAGTGGTTGGGTCCTACATGTCCTACAATAAATACAAACAGCTGGATCCCTCTCTGGGGTTGGTAGCCAAGCTGGGCCAACATATACCTATCGGGTAAGGCCACTGGTATCTTTGAGTATGACTCTGAACAAATATGAGCTATAGGCGACTTAAACTTAATCACTCAGAGGCTGAGTGGGGGAAAGCTATACCTTGCCCGTTGGCTGTAAAAGTGTCAATGAATAGTTTTATTTGCTGACGAAAACAAAACAACTCAGTACACTGCAGCTTCTAAGCATGCGGTCTAATGGTCAGCAAAAAGTACGACTTCCCTCCTTTCCATTCATTCTCCAAAAAACCTGCCAAAGCTGACTTGACTACTACTTATGCTGATGTAACACCAACAACTCTATGCTGACAATATACAGTCATATTAGCTGGCTATGCTATCGGCCGGAGGAGGAATCTGCATCTTAGCGTTGTGATTTGCATCAAACATAAAGCACACGTAGAAGAAACTAGCATGTTCATCTCTGAGTGAATGCTGATTAAACAGATTCCCACTGAATTTAACCAGTGTTTTGAGCAGTCATTCAGTCTTTCTTTGGCTGCGTGGCAGTGGACAGGACTCACCAGTGAACCCTGTGGCCCAGGTGTAATCAGTTTGCTGGGTAACAACATTGTGTGTGTGACTTGAACAGTGACCAGTGAAGGCACACGACACAACACTGAAGTCCACTATTTGTTGGATGCCTTGTTATCTCCAGTGTTTTGTTTCAGCCAACCTCCGCTAAAATCGCTCTGTCAGTTACTCTTCATTTGAATAACAAATCTTGAGAAATGCAAAGCAATAGCGTTTTTTTTTTACTGCACATAGTTTTTTTTTTTAAAGCGGAAGTTCCAATTAACACTGTTTTTTAGTGTGTATCTGCGTCATTACCTTGTTTAAGAAGCCCTGAAGGTTCTAAACAAACAGTTCAGCCATTGCTGAGAACGCTGTGTTTTATTGTAATCTTGGGCTCAGCGAGATCTCTGAAAAAACCCGGTCCGGTTACGTAAACAACGGTTCTCCTGAACAGCAGATCCTCCTGCTCCGACACATCCGGTTGCGTACATTGAACCGCAGAAGAAGAATAACGTCCGTTGTGGAGGTGTTTTACAAGCGACAGTGTCTTCTGACTCTGGGTCTGACTCCGGGTCAAAGTCATAAAAGGGACTGCGGCAGGGAGTCGTGAAGAAGCTATTTTTAAACATTGTTAAAACAATGTTTTGATAATGAGTAGCAGTGCATCCACCGTTCCAGAGGGGGGAGCTGTGCTTCTGAGAGCTGGTGTGCTGAATATGTCACTTCCGGGTACTGGCCAATCACAGTTGGGAAGGCTCTACGCTGTCTTCAACACACTCTGTCTTCTGGGTGTGAGATTTATGTCAGAAATATCGCGGCTGACGAGAGAAAGAGAAAAGACAAATTTATATCGGCTCGTTTACATCAACTAGGAGGTTTTTGACCATAAAAACAAGTGAGACCTCCATAATTAACATATGTGCAACAGGACCACTCTATGTGGGGTTTAATGTACAAGCCTCAGATGTTTACCTTTTTTCAGCTCACCAAACAAACCTTTACAAGTTCTGACAATATTTACCTTGTCAAGTCAATAAAAGCCTCTCCTCAATCATTCTGGAGAATTGCCCTCAGGTCCAGGAAATTGTTTATGAGGGGGCGGTAAAGTTAATTATGTTTGGAAGTTTTTAAAGAGATAGTTCAGGTTTTCTGAAATGTGGACGTACTTGCAACTGAGGAGGTACATCCAACCCCACTTCAAAAATACTTACCTGTCACTTAATAATAATTACAAGTGCATAATGTGTGTTCCATTGAGCATATTCGAGTACCTATTATCCTATTGTTATTTTGGTGCACATTTGAATCACTTAATTGCTCAATCTTAGAAATTAACTTTTATAACAGCACAAACCTCCAAACATATCCAATTGTTTTGTATCCTTTCTGAGAGAGAAGTGATTTACTGCATTCATATTCTGAGTCTGAACAGATGACCCTTTCTAAGTCATTTCAACCAGTTTTTTTCTTTGCACTGTGATCAAGGTTGATATGCCACTGTTGTTGTTATGTTGTTCTCTGAGTCTTTGTCTCTTGTCCGTTCACAGCCGGTATATGTCCACAGACAGCCAAAGGATGGTTGGGGGAGTTCTTTTGGGCACAGGTCTGTGGATCACCATAATCATGATTATGAGAACTACCCTTAAGTGCCTGTTATCGTGGCATGGCTGGATGCATTCACGCCACGGCTCTTTGTCCTGGTCCACTCGTCTGTGGATGGTGAGCCAGTTAATACTTTTTCTCTGTTTAAGTAACTTTAGAGCAAATAATACACTAAATAATGCAGTGTTTGCCTCTGCATATGGAAGAATGTGACTTCAGAACTTATGCTGAAGGTCTTGGCGGTTGTTATTAGGTAATATTTTGAATGATAAATATTCACAGTTAATATTTTATACCATACATTAATGTACTACATTTTTAGATGTGATACATACACTTATTATTTGAATTTCTTTGATATGAAATGTATTGTTGACTTCTTGTTGTAGGTTTTAAGAAATAGTAAAAAAAAATATTCTTCAGTGAAGAGTTCATTAAAGTACATTAGCTATTTGTGTCTTATTTGTTCAACCCACTGGATACACATTTTGCTTCTCAAGTGTAAGTGGAAACAGTCATGAAATTCATTTTGCACTCTTTATCTGTTTCTCTTGTCCAGGTATTAGTGAAGGTGTTCTCTGGCAGGAAACCAATGCTCTACAGTTTCCAGAACTCTCTACCACGGTTACCTGTTCCCTCCGTCAAGGGCACGTGCAGAAGGGTAATTCCCACCTTGAAGTCATTTCCTTGTTGTATCTCCTTTGTTTGTTCACATCTCTGATTGTTCATTGTGGTCCCAGCTATCAGACTAGAAAATACATGTATATAACAAAGAACAATTGTAGTCTTCCCATTCTCAAACTACCACTTGAGATAAAAGATAAACAAAAAAACCATTATACTACTTCTGAAACATTTGGAAATGTCTCTCTCTTTTTTTGTTGTCGTTTTACTCAACAGCCAAGATCTTTGTTTGGGCAGTCGAGTGGATTCTAGCAATAAAACTCCGCTTAACCTAACATTATCCTCAAATATATCGATGGAGATTGAACTTCTGCAGACTGCAGAAAAAACGACATAAATAAATAGAAAACCCAATAACCATCATGGGTGGTGTCACAAATGAGCGGTCCCCGGAACATTTCCCCAGACATGCGTTCCTTCTCCTCACGATGACAGCATTTCAGTCACATTATGTCAATTTCCGCGATATTCCGCGTTTAACAATAGATTCCGTTTTTATTGGCCAATTCAGCAGAAATCATAGGGCCCTACTTAAATGACTTTAAAGAGACTTTAATTTCTCTGTGTTTACAGTACCTGGAGTCAGTGCGCGCGCTGATGGATGATGAGCAGTTTGAACGAATGACAGGCTTGACTAAAGACTTTGAGAAGAACCTGGGTCCAAGGCTACAGTGGTACCTCAAACTCAAGTCGTGGTGGAGCTCCAACTATGTAAGTAAAACAAAGACTTCCATGGTTTTGGACTTGGTGATTCCTGTCCTGATTTGGTCTTATACTGTCTCCATCATCTCTTTGTGTTGCACAGGTTAGTGACTGGTGGGAAGAGTATGTTTACCTCAGAGGCCGTGGACCCATCATGGTTAACAGCAACTATTATGCCATGGTAAGACACAACTCTACTGAACTATCTGTTTGTGGACAAGAGCTTACTTAGCCTTTTGTTTGATGGGTACACATAAGCTTCTGTGTATACTGTTCTCTCTGTCACTTGGACTGCACACTGATCCGCCACCTCCATACACACATTTCTGTAAACTGACCTACCACACTGCTGGTGATTTGCATTTTTGGTTTGATGATAGTATAGATTATTAACAGCTGTAGCTTTTTGTCTTTATGTGATCTTAAATAAAGATAAACTGAATCCTTGATGTGGCCGGATATACAGTTTTGATTTTTTATTATTTTGGTTGACAAAACCATATTTACAGATCCTCTTTGCATAGGAGTCAGTTAAGTGCTCTAACTCTGTCAGATTTGTGTTCATGAACTGGGTGAACTCGGCATGTTAATGAGTATGAGATAAATCAGCAGCTCCCTCTGTTTGGAATGAATTTGCTTTGACAGTGGGTCAGTCAAAGCAAATATTTTATACCAGCACCATCATAATGTCTTAATTACCCAGGAAACATTGCTGCGTACAACTTGGAATTGCAGGTTCACATTTTAACATTGTTCTCCATTTCCCCAGGACTTTTTGTACGTGTTCCCCACATCTGTCCAGGCTGCTAGGGCAGGTAATGCCATCCATGCCATCATGCTGTACCGGAGAAAACTGGACAGAGCCCAGATCAAACCAGTGAGTACAAAATGTACACCTCTTAAACAATGTTATTGACCCCTGGTTAATGAATTAAAAATGTCCAAGCTTTGATATCTATATATCTATATCTATATATATATATATATATATATATATATATATATATATATATATATATATATATATATATATATATATATATATATATATATATAGTGTACACGTCCATCACATATCAGTCTTCGGTAAATGTTTTACTCAGTCATAGTTTATTGGTTAATAATTGTTCTCGGTGTGTTTGTCTTTCATGTTTACAATCACAGCTATCTTTTACAAATTGTCCTTGTGTAAAGTCTCTGTTATCTACAATCTCAGCCGTGATGATGTAGAATGTTGATGTTGTACACATCTGAAAGTTCAGCCGTGCTTGTAGGTTCACACTACACGACCTCCAGCCTAATAAATGTTCATCAACAAGTTTTACAATTTGCACCTTATCATCCGTAATGGGTTCATGATCAGCAGTCGCCAAATAGGAAATACACTGCCTTCTCAAGGCCCTCTAACTAAACAGAGATCAGGGCGGGGGGACTGTGGTTGAAACGGGAACAAGAATACAACAGCGGTTCACAAGTTGAGGGACAGGGAAAAAAAGGGAAATACAATGTTAAAAACCTTTGCAGAGGTCATGGACAGCAGTGCTATGATTACTTGGTCAACCTGTAGACTTGAAACTGAGCTAAACTCATCCTGGTTTTGCCCTGTTCTAAGTATGTTTTTTTTTTAGCAGTGCGTGTTTTCAGGATTAGAAATATAAGAAAAATCTTGGATCTCACAGTGCGTGACCAACCGTTGCCGGTCACATATTTAGAGTGAACTCTCAGCAACTGCAAAGACTCTAGATCATAGAACGACATGTCTTACAATATGGAAGACACAGAGATCTGCCCACTGTGAAAGTCATGTAGTGTGAACTAGTTTCCTGCACTTCCAGTCTGACATTTCCTTTATTAGTCTGCTTGATGCTTACATGCAAATTCCTTTTGCCTTTGCAAAATACTGACTCGTACTCTTTACAACATGTTGCCTGAACATACACTCTGATTGACAGCGTATGTACAAACACCAATGCATGAGCTTGCTTTGTTGCACACTCACATTCAGTTGTCTCTGTTACTGTTTTGTCCCTATCGCTGTGTCGGACACTGCGATAGATATACTTGCTGGCGAACAAGGTTCCTTTGTGTTCGGCTCAGTGGGAGCGAATGTTTAACACCAGCCGTGTTCCTGGTTTGGAGACAGGTAAGAGGAGGGTAAATTTCCGGCGGGCCCTTCCGACACCCTACCTTGTGACCCTAGCCACTGCCATGGCAACATCCACTGGAAAACACTGGCTTCCTACTCATTATCAACAGCACAACCCTGACACTGTGCCTCTCATAATCATTGATAGATGTAAATATTCAGATTGAAGATATTTGAATGATTTAAGACTCCTGAGAGTGCCTCAGTTTTACTTTAGATCCGACTGTCATATCAGGGTTTTGCTGCTGACTGAGCTGGTTGACCGCTGGTTTCTTAACCTCGCTCATTTCTCTTCTGGCAGCCATCTGCAGTCACCCCTGCTTCTCAGACCAGTCCTCATTACTCCCTCACTTCATTTACGCTCCTCTTCCTTTATGTGTGCGTCTCCTGCTGCTGTCTTTGGGATTTTAGTGAATTAGTTTTGTCATCTTTGTGTTTGACTCTCCCCTTTTGCTTTTCAGCTCATGCTCCTACACACTATTCCCATGTGCTCAGCCCAATACGAGCGTATGTTCAACACCAGTCGAGTTCCAGGTGTAGACACAGGTAGAGTTTGTTTAGCAATGCTGCCTCCTCCACGCTGCTACTCCTGTTGTACTTCTCCTCGGGACCTACTGTTCCACTGTTTTGTAATGTAATGATATAATCTCGATGAACTCTTAATGCATGTGTGCTCTGTGCACATATTAAGAACTAATTTGCATGAGATTTAATTATAGTGTTTGAGTCTGAGCAGGTGATACAGGTAAGACCTGTTCAAGTAAAATCTGTGATCTTTTCTTAATTCATCGCAGGTTCCGTGTGTGTTTGATTAGTTCCATGTACTCTCCGTGAGGTGTTATCTAAAAACAAATATTGAATAATAAAAGTTGCTCCTGTGAATAAGAGCATTGTTGTTCTCCAGTCTAAGAATAATTAAATGTATTACACAATTTGTGCTTTACTGAGACACCTGGAGCATGTAATACGAAGCGAGGTCAGCACACCAAGGATATCTTTTCTTATCTGGTCCGACTGAACCTAATTCAGGATGTCCTGACTAATCTGTACTAAGAAGCTGGTTATCAACATGCTCAGGCTCGGTAACACTCAACGGAACCATACATTTATAAATCATTATGATAGGAGAGGAAATGCTTTAACCTGCTGGTAAATGTCTTTATAAGACTAGTGTTATTTAACAAGATTGCACACTAATAGAAAGTGAAAACTCAAATCATCAACATTTTCAAAAGTAAATTTAGATTAAAAGTATTGTTGTTGATCAATAAAATAAGATTATTGAAATGTAGAACTATTAAAGAATCTAGTCATTTATATTTATGTATCTGATAAAAATGTTGGACACATGGAAACCATGTCAGGATCCTGTAGTTTGTATTTCCAGGTATTTGTTGATGGAGAGGAGTTGATAGTACTTGTGGAGCTCCAGTGAAAAAGTATGGCAGTTATTTTTTTTTCGTACTGACATTTTTGGCTGGTTTTTACTCTGTAAGAGGACGCACAGTCGGTGTAGTAGTGGTAGTTGGATGGTTCCTTTATCCTCTCCTCCATTGTGCTTGTATCACCAGCAACACTTGTTTGAACATTATCATTAAAAAAAGAAGATATACATTTTTTTTTATTGGTTTCTCTTAGTTGCAAACAGTGATGTTCAAACAAATGTTGCCTGAATTCATTGTATTCCAAATCACTGCTCTTTCCTCAAATTTATTTTCTCCCCCCCCCTCCATCTCACTCCCTCACTTCCCATTTCAAGCTACTCTAGTTTTATTTAACTAGATAGTTGCTCCCTGAATTAACTGTTGTGTTGTTAACATTTTTTTTTTGGCTTGTTATGTTTTTTTTGCAAATGAATATACCTTCATAATGTTCATAATAAAATAACAATCCATAAATATTTTGCTCACATAGCTGACATTTTGGATATTGCAACATTTCACCACGAGACAAAAAGCATGACGCAAAATACATACAATCTCAAATTAAAAGCTGCTCACAACACAGATACACACCAAAATCTACTCTCTGACAACACTCTACTCATCCTTTTCTGCATTTTTTCCCTCCCTCCTAATTGTCGGTCACTCCCTCACAGACAACCTTCAGCACATGAATGACAGCAAACACATAGCCGTGTACCACAAGGGCCGCTTCTTCAAGGTGTGGATGTTTTACGATGGGCGACTGCTGTTGCCACGGGAGATTGAGCAGCAGATGGAGAGGATCTTGGCGGACAAATCGGAGCCCCTGCCAGGGGAGGAGAGTCTAGCTGCACTTACTGCAGGGGAAAGGTGGGTGGCGCTGCAGCCTGTGTGAATGAGGCCACAAAATTGACATCATGTATTGTAACACTTTATGTAACATGACAGCAATTACATGGATATAGATTTATGTACATTTTATAATCATTGTATTTCAACGTTATGTCACCCTGCTCAACACAAATAGATTAATATGGAAATTGAAAAGAACTTAAAGTGAGGAATTAACAAAACTTTGGAAACTTCTTTACATGACATACGGTCCTTTTGCAACATCCCTACCATTCAACAAGTGTTATCCAGTCAAGCTGCTGAGCGTCCATGTTTATTTTTGGCAGTAGAATCTGCTTCTGGGAGTTTTTTTGGTGTCTTCAGCCATAGTCCAACTGTTTTGTGTTTATGTCTGGAGCTGAGAGACTTAATTAGAATTGTGTGCTCCAATTTGGCTCAAATATAATGGATATTTAATTATATTTACACATGACACACTGCACACTACAGCTTTATTTACAAAAAAATAGCAATTTTGAGGCAGCTATTAATATTATTTTTGTAAGTACTGTAGGAACTGAAAGTAGCTAGGCACAAATACTACCACTCATGCAGGTCTAACCCTAGTGTTTCACATGTTTTCAAAACATGCGGTGTTGATTTTTTATTTATTTATGTTTTGCAGGACTCCATGGGCGAAGGCCCGTGAAGCCTTCTTCAGCCGTGGTAAAAACAAGCAGGCTCTGGATGCCATTGAGAAGGCAGCCTTCTTTGTAACCCTTGATGACACTGAGCAGCGCTACGAGGCGGACAATCCGGTCAAGTCTCTGGACAGCTACACCAAATCCCTGCTCCATGGAAAGTGCTATGACAGGTGTGATAGATAAACTTTTATGTTGCTGCACACACATTTATAGTGAATCAAATTGAAGATGTTAATGATTGTGTTTCCTTCCAGGTGGTTTGACAAATCCTTCAACCTGATAGTGTTCAAAAACGGCACCATGGGGTTGAACGCAGAGCATTCCTGGGCTGATGCTCCGATCATTGGTCATCTGTGGGAGGTAGGTGCCTCTGTTAGCAGCTTTAATAAGAGAATGAGTCAGGCAGCCAGGACAAGAAACAAACATCACAAGAGCGAATGGTGGGAGCAGCCTTTTGATAAATGTTTATATTTGCTCTCCAATTACAATGTTGGTCAACTAGAGAAAGCACTCCGAGGGCTCAAACCTTCCCCAAGGCAGCTCAGTTATCCACAGTGTCAGTTCACTCCTTTATTTTGCAAAGTCAACAATTGTTTTAAAATATCCTGAATCTGAATTCAGATCACCACCAAAATCCTTTTCATTTCTTGGGCTGTAACCTCATCAACATCAGTTCCTTTCTTTTTGATTAATGCTGCTCACAAACGGACAAAAGCGTCCAAAAACACAACCTCCTTGGCAGATTAGATGTGTATTCACTCGAATGTTGACAGTTTGACAGTGTTTATTTACTTCAGCTTGTAAAAGATGACCTAGTAATGGTTGAAACTATTAACAATTGACTGTCACCACTCACACTTGCAACACTTTAGTATATAAAAAAACAAATAAATCAGTTTCTTGTCCCTTAGGAAGGATAAGATATAATGATCCTTATCTATAAAACATTTATTAAAACAATATACTAAGGGTGCAAAAACAATGCAATATCCAATAAAAGGATATAAAAAACAAATACTGCAAAAAAAAACAAAACATGGGAGCCACTGTCCTTCATGTTTCAGGTGTCTCCCTGCTCAAACACACCTGATTCACATGGTCAGCTCGTCAGTAAGCTCTGCTGAAGCCTGATAACAACCCATTTATTTGAATCAGGTGTGTTGGAGCAGGAAACACCTAAAACATGCAGGACAGTGACTCCCGAGGACCAGGAGTGAGAAACCCTGAACTAGACCGGAGGAGACACTGAATCATTGCATTGCACAGTCTATAAAGGCCTTGATGACATTGAGTTTCCCATATTAATACTTGACTGTTTTGCAGCATGTCCTCTACATGGACCCTATCAAGCTGGGCTATAACGAGGACGGTCACTGCCGTGGCAAGCCCCACCCCAACCTGCCTGGTCCTCTGAGACTGCAATGGGACATCCCTGCTGAAGTAAGACTGAACAGGAATTTTCACTGCAACAGTGTAGCTCAGAGTTAGACATTCACAGTCCTTGGTCTCCCTCTGCTGGTAGCTTGAACAATGTGCTCCAGAGTGTGTGCACATAAATACATGTGGAGGATTTACAGGTGCATTAGCAAATTAACTTGTGTCTATGTGAATAGCTGTTGATAAAAAAACCTAATAACAATTGCTTTATTGATGACAACATGTTGTCAGTGATAGTACATCCACTTCATCTGACAAACCACTGTGTCTTTTCTTCCAGTGCCAGGAAACCATCCAGAGTTCTCTGACAGTAGCCAGAGCTCTAGCAGATGACGTGGACAGTCACATTATCCCCTTCTCTGACTTTGGAAAGGGTTTGATAAAGAAATGTCGCACCAGTCCAGATGCCTTCATCCAGATTGCCCTACAACTGGCTCATTTCAGGGTTTGTACATTGATCTCACTGGTTTAGTTAAAAGAGAAGTAGAATTGTATTAATACCATCTTATTTTCATTGTTATTGTCAAGTTGTACCTTGGCAGTAACAATGAAAATACAATTATCAGTATTGATTCACAGGTCATTAGTAGCCTTCAGTATAGTCATTACCAAACTATTACATGGTACACATACCTTAGCTTATCTTTTTATGAGCACAAAATAAAGCAACTATTGAAAAATTGTTTACCTACCTTGTTTGCGCTTCCTCTGCAAGGGTTACATATATATATATATATAAATAATATATAATATATAATATACCATAATACCTTATTCACAAACAATGAAATGAATAGGTAATGTTGTGAATATATTATTCTGTATGTAATTTTTGATGATTTCAGAAAAATCACTTTAGTTATGTAGTAAAAAAGCTGTATGCAGAGCAGAAACTGGCACAGTCCAGGTGCAGTTCTCCCATAATCCCCAGCAGAGGGCAGTCATAACTTTACTGAACACCTCACCACTGCCACTGCTGAGAGTCAAACTCTTAATAGTGGCTGATTTCAGCATAACATTGTTCAGCTGTCGTTTGATGCTCTAATTTCTTATTTTTCAAGATTCAAGATACTTTATTGTTTATTAGTTTTGCAGTTAATTTGATAACACTTAAAAAAAAACAAGGGCAGCAGGTGAACATGTATAGATGATTAATTTAGGTAGCTGCCTTGGAAACGATAGTTTAGCTACTGCTGAACTGATTTTTTCTCTAAATGAATCCCCTGTTTGTGTAAATGTAAAAGCCTTTTTTGTGATTATCACCAAAAAAAAAATGAAGTGACAAGCTTACAATTTGTAAAACAACTTACTGTGGCATCTCTTTTCCATCTGGACTCAAACTTAACTCAACAGGACAAAAAGAAGTTCTGCCTGACATATGAAGCCTCCATGACGCGTTTGTTCCGTGAGGGCCGAACAGAAACTGTGCGCTCCTGTACGATGGAAACCTGTGCCTTTGTTCGCGCCATGATCAGAGACGAGACGGTAAGGCTTAACGGCAGTAACAGTTGTTAATCTCTTAAATTAAGTCATGCCGTCAAATTCATTAATGCGTTTCCCTGTTGCCTCTTTCTCTTGTTTTCCTTTAGAGAGAAGAGTGTCTTAAGTTGCTGAAGCTGGCGGCAGAGAAGCACCAAAACATGTACCGTCTGGCTATGACGGGAAAAGGCATCGATCGCCACTTGTTCTGTCTCTATGTGGTTTCTAAATACTTGGGAGAAGACTCCCCTTTCCTCAAAGAGGTATGAACTGTTGCTCGGTGAGGGTTTCATTTGAGGCTGCAATCGCACAATGTTTGAAGTCATTGAAGACATTCACAAACTCAGTTGCAGCAGGAGGATCTCCTAAGAGTCCAGGTGAAGGTGCATTCCACCGAAGTGCAATTTGTGTCTACTTGCGTCAGCACATGACCTCAGGTCAAGACTTAAGGAGCTGTAGGAAAATATCAATTTGTTATTTAAGTAAAAAAAAACTTTTTGGGAGTAATTCCCGAGGTAGAAGTAGGTGGTTAAAAATGTATCTGGTGCAGGATGATTTACAGATGTGTTTCAGTGAACCTACGCTAAAAGTCGAGCTTAGTTGTTAAGTTAACATCGTTAAGTTAACATCGTTAAGTTAAATGTTTCAGATAGAATCCCCTAAAGTAAATTTCTCCGCCTTAGTGGAACCTTCTACTTAAATGGGACACAAAATGGCATATTATTGTTATAATGTTACAGCTCACTACAGTTGTAAATACATGTCCACTTGCTTCCTCTAACCTCAATAATTTACCAAAAAGTATTTTCAAGTATTTTTTAACCTCTTCTTCACAGTGTCAGACGCCGCGACAAAAGCGTCATAAAACCATATCTAACTTTAACAAACACAGACATGCTGCATACCCACAGAAAGGTCAGATAATTCGGTACCTAAGAAATCTCAAATGGCACAGATGGTGCCAAACTGAGAAAGAAGAGAGAACGCCTAGACATATCTTTACTAAAACCTCTGTAATTTCACTCTGCTTCACTTCAGCAGCATCAGACTTTGCACAGCTCATGTCCACGTGTTGTTACATGACCGCCATGTGTTTTTAAGCTCCTACTGCATATTTTAAAGGTAATATTTGCTTTAAAATGCAATATTATTTTTGGGCGAGAGACAAAAATCCTTCATTTATGCTGTGTTCCATGTTCATTTACTCTGACACAGTGGCATCTACAGTGAAACTTACACCTCTGGTGGAATCTCACAAATGTTAGCTTTATTTTGATACCAAGATAATTCACATAGAGTTTGTAACTGCAGATATTTACTCCATTTAGTTTGGGCATGTCATTTTCCCGAGCAGGGACTCCAAAAAGAGGGTCAGGGAAGAAGAGGCTAACTGTCTGTTACCTTTCTGTTCAGGTCTTGTCTGAGCCATGGAGACTGTCCACCAGTCAGACTCCTCTGCAGCAGACTGAGCTCTTTGACCTGGTCAGACACCCGGAGTATGTGTCCTCTGGGGGTGGATTTGGTCCGGTGAGTTCAACATCACCTTTGACAAGTTTTAAAGTCAGAGTGAGGACAGGAATGCACTTTTTCTGGCTCTAAATATATGAAGTCATGCAAACCCCGTCCTTGATGAATGAGTCCAACTCTAATGATTACTAAAGGAAAACACCTCCTCACATCCCATGTCCACCCACCTGTTTTTCTTTACTGTGGATTTAATTTGTTTTTTTCTCCTTGTTCTTCTGTCGAAAAGGTGGCTAATGATGGTTACGGTGTCTCCTACATCATTGTTGGTGAGAACCTCATCAACTTCCATATCTCCAGCAAACACTCAAGCCCAGAAACTGTAAGTCCACCACACATTTAAATGATTCTCGCTCCTTTATGCTTTATTTTTGGTAACATTTTGGAAAAATGTTTTTCTTCTCGTCTTTTTTAGGACTCACACCGTTTTGGCACCAACATCAAACAGTCCATGCTGGATATACTCGGCCTCTTCCAGCTCAACAACAAAGCCGTTTGATTTTCCTCTACATGACTGGAAAAACCTTGGGTGCTGCTGTTTTTAGCAAAGAAAAAAACACTGATTCTCCCTCAGATACAGTATGTACAGAACAAATGTTGGATTTTTGGATTATTTTACAGCTAGATGATGTTACACAAGTTAGGATGATTGAGAGGTATTTGGAAATATTGCTGTCAATGTTTATGATGCTTTTATGTGTACTGTATTCATAGGGAGGGTGAGATTGTGATGTAGTTGACGGATTCAAGTTTTAATCTACAAGAATTTACACACAGATGCCTAATGTATAATGAATATGAAGTGATTAATGTAAAAAGGGCAAAAAGGACAATAGATTTTAATCCCACAGCAACAGACGTTTCAGCTAAAGGATTGTTCAGTCGCATCGTCCCATATTTGAATAAAATCTTAACTTGAGAGATGGTGCAATATTTGACTTTATGTTTCATAACCTAAATTCCTGTAAATCCTTTTTTTTTTTCTTTTTTTTTTAATGTTCTTTTTTTTAACACAGCCTCCTCGGTTAAAGCACTTGATGTAACTGGCAAAATCAGCATCAGGTTCATGTTGTGTGGTGTCCACTACTTTCACAAAATACTGAGTCTAAGAACGGTAAATGTGCGTTTTGATCTTCATCAGCTTCTTGACTCAAGTGCACAGCCAGCGTGTTTGTTCTCTGTAGCTGCTTTAGCGACAAAAGGGTGGTAAATGTGTGCATGTGTTTGATGTTTTATTCTCAGGTTTTAAACTAATTTGGCCTAGTATTCTGTGGTACTGACTGGTGCATAAGAAGATTATTGCTTTCACTGGCGTGTAAATGAGCAACAGTAGGAGACGTTGAGATGCAGTACGATGCAAATAGTGTAACAATAAGTTTGCTGTTAATGTTGAGGTATTGGCAGCACGGTGTATATCTGGGGGTGAATGTGACGACACTGAGCTTTTTCCCCCAGTGTCTTGTTTTAAAAACGGAGGGATAACTGTAATTTATCGTCGTTGTGTGCTTTTTGACTAGTCATTTAGTTCTAACCAATTCTTAACTGCCTTGGAAGCCTTTTTGTCAGATCATGGCGAGTTCTGCTGTCAACATGTCAGCTGCAGTAGGGGTTAGTAGAGATGTTCGAGCTGTTCTCTGGTCAAGATGAGGTGCAGAATCGCTCGGTGGGTTGTTGTCTCTCTAGTTCAGTAGGAAATTAAGAACACGTTATTATTATGTTGTGAATGTTCATAATATTATTTATTTTATTCACACAAACTGAAACATTTACCAGCTGAATGTGGCAAATAATAAGCACTAAGTTAAAGCTTTGCAAAGTGAAGAAGTGAAACCGACAACGTTTATGTTTTTTTCTTTTTCTGACACGATGCTTTTGTTATCACTGACTTAGTCGTGTGACCGTTTATCTTGGTAAACGTCAGGTTTGTGCTGCATGGTTTTTTGAAGATGACGCTGTATATGTTTGCATTCATTTTAAAGATGTGTAAAAATAACAAGCAGCTGACACACCAAAACATGTTTTAACAATAAAGCAACTGTCAAAAAAAGCGGTGCCATCTTTTACTTTGAAAATCACTGTCTTCACCACCGATGCTAAATATTATGATGATCACAAATGTAATTGATGATATGGTAACGTGATTGAAAATATCATTTTTGTTTACTCTTTTATTTAATATTTCTGTTTGTTAATGGTTGGGTTAAATGGCATGCCTCTTAAATAATGAATACATTATAATATTTTTTTTATTTTTTTTAAGTAATTTTTATTTACATTCTTAGGTCCATGACTATCTATAGCTGAGTATACATTTTGACTCACATGGTGCGTAATAATTTATATTGAACTTTAAGCAGCTGTTCAGCATGACCTGTGCCATTTAA
Source organism: Microchirus variegatus (assembly GCF_963457635.1). Classification (NCBI taxonomy): domain Eukaryota; kingdom Metazoa; phylum Chordata; class Actinopteri; order Pleuronectiformes; family Soleidae; genus Microchirus; species Microchirus variegatus. Next base: position 27,435,897 of record NC_139809.1, read on the forward strand.
AGTTCCTGTAACATTTAGGAGGCTTTATTGGCAGAAATTTGACATACTACATATAACTATGTATGTTTATTTAAAGGGGAAGTAAGTAGTTTATAGTGCCATCTAGAGGAGAGGCTGAAATTTACAACAAAGAACTGCTCCTCTGCTCACCCCCTCCCTTCCCTGAGCGCTACGGTATCCTGAGCCGTATCCTCAAATGTCGTCCTCGTCGTCTTTCTCCGTGTCAGCAGATGAGGTTCATGAGGCGAGGGAGAGGGCGAGCTATCGCGGCCGTAGCAGACGAAGCGGAGAGAGTGGAGGCGGGACTTCCGCTACAAGTAAAGCGAAGCTTGATTTATTCTCTCGCGTTTGTCTTTACAGGCTCCGGTACATGGCGTCGTGGCAATGCAACCACAGCCTGCGACCATGTTATGTTACATGACTTTTTGAAACACTACGAAAATGAAACAAAAACTATTATACAGCGACTAGACAATGCAAGAGCACATAATATGTATAAAAAAAGTGGATTTTGGGTCATATAAACCCATAAATACTACACAGTGTCCCTTTAAGTAATAATTGTACAGTTTTTGTAGCTTTGGAGTATTTATTTTGTATGTGCTATGGCAGCCTGTGTGGACAAACCTAATCATTTTAATTATTTATTTATTTATTTATTTATTTATTTATTTTTATCCATATAGAGCAGGGTTTCTCACTCCTCAAAAGTAGGATTCAGATATCCAGGATGAATGTTTGAGCCTGGTTCAACGAATCCAAAAGAAGCGTGGCCAGGTGAAACCAATCCTGGATAAGTGCGCGTACACAGCTTCCTCCAAATAGACCCCGCTGTCGATCACAGATTCTCAGATTCACCATGACAACTACGGCTGAAATCCTCATGGAGGAAGTGAAAGACCGAATCAAAAAGAAATGAAACACGATAATAAACCAACGAGAAAAACCGATCGCCTGAATGTGTAAGTAGTGCGGAAACACACGTCAATTCCTCCGGCGAAACCGTCACATTTACGATCCAAAAAGTTATTTAACATCTTGTACTCCGATAATGAGTTGAAATTGTGAGTGAAAATGTGTAAATGTCACTTCCTTTAGATTGTAAAATACACTTTGTGTGTGTGAGCGCGTGCGTATGCGAGCGTGTGTGTGCGAGCGTGCGTGTGTGCGAGCGAGGTGTGTGTCTGTGTGCGAGCTTGTGTAGCGTGTTTGCGCGCGTGCGTATGCGAGCGTGCGTGTGTGTGCGTGTATTATATACAGACCTTTGAATGTGCATTCATTCTTATGTTCTTTAATATTCTTATGTTCTTATGTTTTATAATATTCTTATATTCTATAATATTCTTATATTCTATAATATTCATATGTTCTATAATATTCTTATATTCTATAATATTCTTATGTTCTATAATATTCTTATATTCTATAATATTCTTATGTTCTATAATATTCTTTATGTTCTTATGTTCTATAATATTCTTATATTCTATAATATTCACATATTCACATATTCTATAATATTCTTATGTTCTATAATATTCTTATATATTATAATATTCTTATGTTCTATACTATTCTTATATTCTATAATTTTCTTATGTTCTATAATATTCTTATGTTCTATAATATTCTTATATTCTATAATATTCATATGTTCTATAATATTCTTATGTTCTATAATATTCTTATGTTCTATAATATTCTTATGTTCTACAATATTCTTATGTTCTACAATATTCTTATGTTCTATTCTATAATATTCTTATGTTCTATAATATTCTTATATTCTATAATATTCTTATGTTCTATAATATTCTTATATTCTATAATATTCTTATGTTCTATAATATTCTTATATTCTATAATATTCTTATGTTCTATAATATTCTTATGTTCTATAATATTATGTTCTATAATATTCTTATGTTATATAATATCTTATGTTCTATAATATTCTTATGTTCTATAATATGCTTTGAATTGGTGCTTTATGTCTTTGCAGAGACAGAGTTCAGTTTTGAAAGGAGCTGATTTGCTTGCTTTGATTTATCCTTATTCAATAAAGCAGAATCGTGTTACTCTTTGACGTGTTTTTAAATTTCTATCGTGTGTATAAATATAAAATTATTATTATTAATTATTTTTGAATTATTGTAATCAATGATTACAAATGTTTCGATAATGACCGTAGGTATAGTTGAATGTGAAAACATAGTGTAGTGGACAGTGGAATAACTATTAGTTTCCATTTGTGGTCACTGCTGGCTGTGATGAGGGATGAGATTGAATAAATCCTGGAACTTAGCCTGCTCCAGACCAGGCTAAGGCAACAGGATAAATCTCCATGGTAACTTCTGTCATAACATATCCTGCTTTCCCCTATCCTGCTTTTGAGAAACCGGATCACGGATAAATTAAGCCAGGATAAGCAACATAGCCCGGCTTAATCCCTTATCCTACTTTTGTGGAACGGGCCTCTGGTTGGTTGTGGGTAGCCACTGTCCTGCAAGTTTTAGACGTTTCCCTGCTCAAACACACCTGATTCATGAAAACGTGCAGGACAGTGGCTCCTCAAGACCAGGAGTGAGAAACCCTGATCTATGTAGTCATAAAGTCAAAACCCAAGGTAACTCTCGAGATATTTCTCTTGTTTTCTTATTTGATTACTGATGAGTCTTTGGTACTTTTGTTGTACAGATGCTGACAACAGGAATACTATCAGGTACAGCCGCTAACTGACCTGATGAGACTTGAGGTCACAGAGGTGTTAATAGTGTTTTTTTCACATTTTGGGGACTGGTATGGCCCACTGAGTCCCAAATATAAGTACTAAAAGATTAAAAAGTTGATTTTGCACAATAGGGGACCTTTAATACATTTGAAGGTGGACCAAAAAGTTGTTTTTTATACGGGTGATACCAAGTTCTGATTATCCAATAGGGGTGTGTGATTGGGATTTTCTAAATTGAATATGCACAAATATAAAATTAATAACCTCATGTGATCTTGGGCTTGGACCACAGGTTGGGAACCATGTGAGTGGAGGATTGCTCCACTTATTGCAGTCTTTAGTCTCACCATTAGATGTCACTAATTCTCTCACATTAGACCTTGTTCAGTGAGAAGCCATTTCCTCCACTGAGCACTCAAGTGAGGCTTAAGTTTAGAGGAGGACTCAAATGTCAAAGTTGTTTTTAATCATCTTTCCTTAGTGCTGACAATTTGTTACAAACCTTGTGAAATCAGTGTAACACGACAATGGGGTTTGTTTCCTTACTTGACTCAACGATTGCTCAATCAAAGGGAAACCAGGTGGCTGGGTTCAAGCAGATGTCACCGAGAAGCCGGGTCCATCGCTCAGGGTATCAAGTCCCTCCACTGGTGGCGTATTCAGCTATTAACCGAAATTAAGCGGAAGACGTTTGAAGTCACTGCGAGGCGACAGATTTCCAAGGAAGGCAGAGGCAGGAAGTGATTACATCTGACAATTAGCCCCCTGCTCCTGCTCCTCTCTCTCTCTCACCCACACACCTCCTCAGTGTCACCCTGCTCTGGGCTTCCGATAGCAGGGTAACATTTCCAGGCTGCATTCCTGTGTCCTGCTTACTCCTCATCTACTCTGGGAACCTGCAGTTTGACTGCTTCAGAAAAGTAATCTCTTTCAAAGGCAGCTCTTTGTATTTACTTTTTCATGCCTTTATTAAAAAAAAATAAAAAAAACGTCCTGTGCCTATTGTGAGATTGCTGACACGACAGACATATATGACATAGATGACAAATCCGTACAGGATGGTCTGGCTTCTGGATAACAAGCCTTTAACTTGTACACCTAATTGGCAAGCTGGAAAACCCATTCACTCAAGAGCAGACGCTGAAACCTAAAACTTGGACTTGCACTTTCTAAAAGTAGACTTTGGTAGAGATCTGCGGCCTCTGCTTGTCACCAGTTTAATTCATGTGCCACTTGTTCCAAAACACCCTCAAAGAAAAGAGGAGAGCCGGTGTTGCCTATCCTGTTTTATAGGCCGTTCATTCACTCAGATGCAGGGGGTGTTCCTGTTCTGTCGGCTGCTAATCACTGGCACCTGTACATCCTGTGTGTCATCCTTGATTTTGGTTGTTTTTCCTGCACTGCCTGGCAACATGGGTAAGGAGGTAAAACAGTGCCCTTCTACCAAATGTTAGATAGGTTCTAATTATATGCAGTTAAATTAAGGAAAGGAAATAGTACTACATTATGTAGGTCATGTTTTATGCATAGAAAATGACCCATCTCAGGCTTTCTAACATTGCTGTCCTCTCCAGCAAGCACTGTAATTTCATCACCTCACAAAACACGGAGCCGCGTTAGTATGTCTTGTGAATTTATCTGACTTAGACCTGTGCCCAAATTAAAATAAAAAAAACCCCAAAAAATAAAAAACCCTAAGTGATTAAGGCGAAGGTGTAAACGGAGAGGGTAAGCTTGGCGGTTGGTGTTGAGGGACTGTGCGTGTCTGTGGCCAGCTGCACCTGTCTAACTGTGCCACAGGAGTAGGGCCTTCATGGGGCCCCAAGGTGGAGCTCAGCCAAGGGGCAGAGGGTGAGGAAGGTAAGGAGGAGAAGCTCAGCGGAGGTTGGGCCGAATGTGATTCCCCCGAGAATCTCTCCCACCGCGTGCTCACCAAAGTTATTAATATCTTTTATTAGGTTTAAGGAGAATTAGTGACGTTCGTAGTCAGCATGCACTCATATGCACTAAGACTAAGATTTTCTGATACGATGAGAAGAAGGAAAGGGGTATATTCAATTTCCGCACTGGCCAGAATTTGTCTTAGAATAAGCTTTTTATATGTGCTCTGGTAAAAGATCCAATATTATACCCTATATCTCCAAGTTAACCTAGTTCCCTGGTGTCCTAATGAACATGTCTGTGACATGCTTTGGTCAAAATACCATAAGGATGAAGCACCACAGCAGTTCAATCACCCTGCCAAAACAGCCCTGCTCGGAACACTCTGTTTAGTAGTATCTCTTTAAAAAAAAAAAAAAAAACTAAAACAAAGCTTAAGGGACAGCAAATGACATCAGCCACAGAGGCTACTGGGAGCTAACAGCAGTTAGCATTTGGAAAAGTGATCATTTGCAGGCTCTAGCAGGCACATTGCCGTCAGATATAACATGTATCCACTGGACAGAAAAAACCTCTGAGGCTGAAAGTTTGTGTAGAACTCTGTGCTGCACTGTGGAGCCAAGAATAGAACTTTTCGCGGATGTTATGGACTTCTGGTTTTCGGATGCAGTTGCCCTCGCCAGCACTCTCGCGTGTTTTACAGACAAAGCGGAGCTCCGCGAGACAACAATTCCAGGAATTTAGAGGGCGTCCGAAGAAGCGTGGAAGTCAATATCGCGTGTTTTATCTCCTGTACTTAGACTGACGAGGACCACAAAAACACGAGTAATCTTTTGTCACACTTTGCCTAATCATAGGACCTCCAGAGTCGAAAAATATAAGGATTTAAATTATTAAAAAGTTGAGATTTTGAATCATATGTGACCTTTAATGGAGGCTGCCATCTTACGCTGTCATGTTTCTACTGAAGCCCGAGCAGACAAAACCAGACAGAGCATCGTTTTGTGTATTATCATAGAAGCTTATTACCCAAACGAAGACAAATGACATCCTTTTTGGTACACAAAGGCAAACATAGTTCCTTGACGTACGGCGGCATAGTGGTTAGCACTGTTGACTTGCAACACAAAGACCCGGGTTTGTGACCCAGTTGGAACAAGGGACTTTCTGCATGGAGTGTTCTCCTCCCACAGTCCAAAAACATCCATCCATCCATCTTCTACCAAATGCAATAGGCGGGGTACACCATGGACATATGTCTATGTATGTGGCTCTGTGATGAACTGGTGACCCTTTCGCCCTATGTCAGCTGGGGTTGGCACCACCAACCCCCTTGACCCTCATGTGGAGGGTAAAGCGGGTAGATGATTGGATAGTTGAACCTTTAATCCGTCTCTAAATTTGCACATGTTCATTTATGAATTCAAATTGGACACTCTAAATCGACCGTAGGTGTGAATGTGTGAGAGTGAATGGTAGTTTGTCTCTATGTGGCCCTGTGATGGACTGGCGACCTGTCTAGGGTGTACTCCGCCTTTCGCCCTATGTCAGCTGCAGATTGGTACCAGCGCCCCCTGTGACCCTCATGTGGAGGATGAAGTGGTAGAAGAGAAGAGTTTCTGGATTCTCCGAGCCAACAATCCTCTGATCACAGATCAGTTCAAACAAGAAAGTGAAGTAAGAAAATGTAAACTTTATTGCAACTTCATCTAAGTTCTCTGATTTACAGAAGAGAAAAAAACAAACACTTGTAATGGCACAGTCATCGTAATATGTACATTGCTGATTCTGCAATAATCCAGACACCTGTTTAGTCCAGATTTAAGAGTGGCATATTAAGGCGTCATGTTCATTCAACCTGTATAGGGAAGGAATTAACACATCAAAGCTTTTCCTGCAACATGAACATACCACAGTGTTCTTTAAAAGCATTAGATCAGGAACTAAAATCAAAGCTTTCCCAGTGGGGAAATCACAGTTTGTCCATTGTACATTCAGCTTAAGGAGAGATTAAGACATTGATGTGTTTCACAACATTCTGCATGTTGTACTAAGACATTTGGTGATTCGATAAGCATCAGTAGACCTGAGTGTTGGAGTTAATACAGTAAACTTGTTAGATCAACGCTACACAGTCAATTTAGTGATAAAGCCTTCGCTAAGTGATACTTTTGCAGTCTGGATTATCACTGCTGGGCAGTTAAGATTATCATGAAAAGAACAAAACAATACAGAGAAGCACTGCGGCAATAAAGCGCTGTCAACTATCAAACTCTTAGAAGAGTTTATCATGGCGCAAAGGTAAGCACAAATGTGCCATTTTGAATATAAAATAATTAAAGAAAATCATGTGATGTACATTTCATTTGTTTAGCCATCAAGATGAATGTGATTATGAGATTAGTCCAAAGAGGAGGCTAAGTCAAGGTTCACCTGAGGACAGAAATGACTAAGGGTGTCAAGTGACTACTGCAACTCTGTGACTTTAAACCAAGGTGGTTGCGTTTGACTTATTTTTCTTACTCATGAGAGCATTGTTGTTGTTTTTTTCAATTCATTTTGGGGTCTGAAGAGAAATACACAAAACAAGTTCAAAGAGAAATGTGATACCACGCTCGCGTTTGTCTGTTGAAAAGCTAGCTTAACTTAGCATAAAAATTAAGAGAAGTCTGTGCCCCAGTTTTTTTTTTTTTAAATAAGCTAGCACATAACAACATAAAACCACAACTATATGTTTTCTCTTTGAATAAAACAAACCAAATAGCTAGACAGTTAATATGTGTGATTAACTGGAAAACTGCTACGCTAGCTGTTTCCCTTTCCCATTTACGCTAAGCTATGCTAGCTTAATGTTTACAGTATAGATGTGGGAGTGTCAAACGTGTCTGATTATAACTCTCTGCAAATAGGGCTATAAAATCTCACATTATTTACTTTAAATACCACATCTGTGGGGTTGTCAATGAGACTTTCTTTAGCAGTTGGGTATATTTGGTATTAATGACAGAGCATATCAACACAACGTTTAAAAAAACTACATATACACAAGCAGCTCATTTAAAAGCCCTTACTACAGCAGGGTTAGTAAGACGTTTCTATCTAATGCAAATTCAAATATAGTCAAGAGATACAATGACAGTGGCTTGGCCTCAGCTTCATGTGGCCTTACAGTATTGAAGGACATTCAGATAATGTCCCACGGAGTGGTATGAATAATAAACTATTCTAAGATTAAGTGCTAAGATTTTAATGGATGGTTGTGTCTGATGATCCTGCAAAGCACTGAAAACCGTAACTTGAGGTACATTCATAAAACATCAGCCCTTCGGCCTGATAAGTTCAAGTAAAGGCCTTTCCATTGAGTGAGCAAGACATACAGTAAAGTACCACTGTCTACTGTTTTTTTTTGCACAAAAAGGCCCTTTCAAACATCTTCCGTTGTCCTTCCATGTCTTCATTTGGTCTTCTTGAGTGATTCAGATTCTCTTTAAGCAAACAAGGCGCTTGCTTTGTTCCTCCTTATCAAGAGAGCCAGCAGCAGCGAAAAAATTTAAAGACTGTAAAAATGTATGTATGTAAACACAGATTTCTCCGAAGTTACATACATTCACAAAAAAAAAAATGGCAGGAGGAGAAAAAAAGTCCAGAAACAAATCAACCAAGAGGTAAATCCAATTAACATTTTTTCTTTTTTTTTTCTTTTTTAAAAAAAGGCAGAAAATGTGTCACAAAGTAAAGAAAAATACAAATGAATCTGAACTGTAAAGTGCAAGTATAAAAAAAAATCTTTCTACATGTCGTCTCAGGGCAGAGCCACGAGACGGGGTCAATGGTCTTTAGTGGAAAAGTGCAAGTTGAGAACAGCACAAGTATTTAAAAAAAAAAAAATTTGATTCAAAACAGTAACAGGATACGTCAAGTGACTACGTAAATATCACATGACTCAGCTTCGTCCTACGAAAACAGCCACCTCCTCCAAGGGCACAGGGTAGTCCTGTAGGAACGTCCCCCCATCAAACACCTGAGCGTTCTGGCTGTCCTGCCACTGGAAGCCCCCATCAGGTAAATAAATATCCCTCTTCACTGCTCCCTTCTCCACCACTGGTGCCACCAGGACCTGGAAACAGCACATTCAAATCAGATGAACAACCTCACATGTCAGGATTGGACACTTAATAGGCGAGGCCTTAGGTTACAGTTGAGCCAGATTCGTGTCCAATAGTATGCCAGGCATATCAGACGCTGACAGAAGGAAATCAATCCCCTCCCATCAGGAAATCATAACGTCATCAAATCACCTCGTCTCCAATGAGGAACTGGTCATCGATGGTGAAAGTCATGGGATCACTGGGACTGAGCCACCACATGGGCCGGTAGATGGGGTTTCCTGTCATCTGCCACTCCTCGGCATACTTTTCTATGAGGGGGACCACATCCCTCTGGTGCTTTGCGATGTAGGCCTGAGTTAGGTTTGTCACCTGTGGGTCACCAATAGAGAGAAGATTTAGGATTTTAAATTAATAAATACAAATATTTGGGGGTAGAAACCTATTTGCATGTTCCTGCCATCACAGAAATCATCTCAAGAATAAATTTTTTTTTTTTTTTTTTTGTGTTGAGCTGGAGCTTCTGCTGATGTCCAATCTGTTTTTTTTTGGACTTTCATGGAGCTGAAGGAGACAGCAGTACTGGTACAAGGGTTACCCAGAATGCATTGCGTGTTTTCACATAAGAAAAATGGCGTCGAAAGCAGCGAAGCGAGTGCGATACAAATTAAGTATTTTCTTTGTTAATAGAGATATAAAAATGATGAAAACCATTGTATTATCTTAGTTTAGGCCCATATTATGGATTACTGACGTCATTGTTGCGTAACATTTTTTTAAATTTTACGATCTTTCGTCAATAGCCGGCAGGTGCGCACACGCGATCGTTTGCTATCGTTTACCCTTCAATAAGCCGTGGTGTGTGGTTACTGTCAGCTGAATAAGTCCGTGGTTGTGGTATTTGTATGAGTATCATCTTATAACTAACTGACAACCTAATAACTTGACTGAAATAAAATAATAAATAAATAATCGTGACGTAAATGCTTTCTTCCTCTTCTTTTTTGGTGTTGACAGACTGGACGCAGCTTTCGCGTTATTCTGCCCCCTACAGTCTGAAGACGTATCTGCATTTAAGGGGTGTCCCATTTCTAAGTGACAATATAACCCTCAACACTTGGTTTTGAGGGCCAGTTAAGATTAAGGGTTGAGCTTGAGTGTTAAGATAGGAATTGGAATTGGCCCTGAGACTGAGGAGGACCACAAAAACATGAGTGAGTCATCTTTTTTCACATGTTGCCGACTGGTAGGACCTCCAGAGTCCCAAATATACGGATTTAAATGATTAAAAAATTTATTTTGCATAATATGGGACCTTTAAAGCTCAATGAGTCTGTCCCACAGTGCATTCAAATCACTGATGAACAACTTGAGCTAACTTTGCAAGATATACCCCGAAAAAAAGACTTTAATATTTTAACGAATACATGTTCAGGAGATCAAGACAAACTTCTAAACCTATGACAGTGTCAACAACTGAATAATCTGCCATTGATTCAGTGAACGTTACACGGTCCAAGTCTTTGTCTTGTCTCCATGTGGCCACACGACTGCCGAATTCCTGGAAAGGTCACATCCTCTCCGCTGTGCCACGACCAAAACAAAACTTGACCACATCTATAAAAAAATGTATTTTTATGAGTTGGAATTGGGAAGATTTGTAGGAATGAGCTCAAAGTCAGCCTGGGTTTGAGTGGATCTTTCTCTAATTGAGAAGCCAGGCATGTGTGTGGCTTTGAGGTTTTTTCGCTGCTATTTCGATTCCAGTGCCGTCGCTGCCGTGACCTGTCAATGACTCACTCGAGTCTCACACGTTCTGGAAATAAAGGTGTGCCAAATTTAAACTGGAGTATAGTCCACCCAGAGTTGCAGTTATTTATTCATCACATTTAATGCTATTCTCCTCTGTAATGTCTTTCACCAGTCCGTCTCACTGCATCTGAGTTTAAAAGTTGAAGGCCACGCAAGTGACCGCAAAGGAAAACATTGCAACTGTCAGTTGTTTAGCTGTTAAAAGGCCTATTTTAGTCACAACCAGTATATATCGCTGCCTCGGTCCTCTGCTTGTGGAAAAAAAAAACCAACCAGTTGATGGCCCCCACCCTGTCACACTTGTCAATTACTCATGGAAATCTTAATTGCTACAATAAAGTATTTTTCCAAGACTTGTCCTCAAATTCATTATCATTCCTGCCGAAAGTGGCTCTTGAGCGTGAGCCATAAATCTAGAGGAGGGGCTGTAATTCAGAACAGATGGACTCTTAACCACAGGTAACGTTGGGAGGGGGCCAAACAATCGCTCCTATTGAGAAAAGAAGGGAAGGGCAGCGGAGGGGAAAATAGACTTTCATCATCAATGGCTTTTCTGTGCAGGAACCTGAGCTCTGGCTCCACATTGTCAAACGTATTGATATCTGTCACCTGACTCTTTGGGAAAGTAGGCATTGTTTTTTCTTCTTCTTCTTTTTTACTGCTGTACATGGTGAGGGATACATTCCTCATCTCCAGTGGAGAGGGACTGGGTTTAGTCCTGCCTCTCCAACAGATCTCACGCAGGTTTGGCTCACCGAGGCGGTGGGAACGTCTCAGTCCTGAGCTGAGGTGAGGCTGATGGGTCAATAAACTCTTTCTTTTTTTTATTCTTTTCACGAGTAGTCTTAACTGCTGTGTGAGACTGCAGGATCATCTCCCACTCTCACCTTTTTCCCCCAACTTCTGCTGCTCTCTCACTGTAAAAGTGAAAATCTTGTTATATAAGTCTGGAAAATAATTTGAACCTACCATGTTGTGCTTTATAAGTACATTACATAACGCGAACGACAGTCGCACGGAAAATAAAGAGCCTCATTAGGTTCTCCGTTTGATTCCCTCCAGCAAAATGTTCAGGGGATCTAAGTAGGATAAGCCCAAACCAAAAAGAAGAGATTTGGGTGATTTGGTGGTGATCCAGACACAGATCTGGATTTAAGGGCACTTTCACACCACTAGTTCGATTATTTGATCCGCACCAGGCAATACAATTGTTATTATGTAACATATGACTCCAGTGTGGTCCGCTTTCACACCAGCAAACAAACCAATATTGGCCCGATTGACGTTTCATCAATGTGTATATATCTTCCGGTAGAAAAGCCCCAATTTTGACTCACTATGGAGCAACACGTCTGGAGAACAATCTGCTGACGCGCTGGAGTCGGTGAAGACGTATATCGCGTCATTTCAGGCAGAGGAGACGCGCTATTTTCATGAATGTGGTCGTGCTAACTATGAGACGAAGATTGCTCCAAAGACCTACAAGGTAGGCTATGTCCATGGCATTTAGTGCAGAATATGGTTTGGACCCGAGTTCGCGTTCTCACCAGAGGGACCGCACCAGAGTCTGACATTTGGTGCGGAGTCAAGCAGACCGAGACCACCTCTTTTTGGCGGTCTCGGTCCGCTTGATTTGGTGCTTACCCGAGTGCGATTGATGCTTTCACACCAACGAAAACGAAACGAACTAGAGTTTTTGGTTCGAATGCATCGTTTGGTGCGCACCAACTGCTGTTGGTGTGAAAGCGCCCTAAGAGCAACTGTTAACCTTGCTTTCTCTGTTTCAGTGACTTTTTAATCGTATACCTGAGCGTCCCCGTAAACCCAGGGTGCTGTGTGGAAGCTGATAACGGGGAGAAAGGCTGCGATTTCCAACCAACGGATAAACAACTCCTCATCTGTGACCAGATCTCCAGACAGAGAGCCACCTGTGGGAGGAGAGGCACAGACGGAAAGTAATCATCAGGTTACACTGGACTTGTAGCTACTTTAAAATATCCAGGAGGTAAACGGGTTTCTTTGAGCTCAGAGACTTTACAGCAGTGAGAAAGGAGTTGCACGTGTGTCATAGTAGTGCTATTTAACAGATTCTATTTCGTTTCAGCCTCTTTGTGCTATTGTTTGAAATTGCGAATGCAGTGTTACTTGGGAACATTATGTCTGGGACACACTTAACAACCTGGCACATGCTGCTACCACCATGACCTGACCTCAAATAAGTGGTTAGATGGATTGAACGATTGATAAATCCATGTATTTGTCTACTGGCACACGACAAATTGTGATTTTGAAAAATGTCTTCCACAGATTTTTGCAAAAAGACCGAAGTAGCAACTTAGTTTATATAGAGAGTAGTGACCCATAGGCTGTGGTATTACCTACTGCATCAGGAATGAGGAAGTTGTATCCCAGCAGAGTATGGTGCAGCAGGGAGGGAATGATGCCCTTCAGGCCCATCGGACTCCAGTCAGATTGCAACGGGGTCATTCTCACAAACAGCGGCTTGTGGCTCGACCTGAGACTCAAATAGATTAAGAATGAGGATATGCATGTCGTAAAAAAATGAAAAGGAGAATCTCAATTTTGGACCCAAATGATGCCTGAGAGCATTACCGTGTTCCTGCTGTCACAATGGTGGAGTCTCCTATCCTTGTGGCCAGGTCAGCAAGCAGCCTGATGTACTTGTCTCCACTCAGATCCTGCGGAGCTCGCAGGGCCTGCTCCTCAAACAGATTCCCCTCACCCCCCTCCAGCGTGATGTACTCCATCCCCAAATGGGCCTGCAGGGATCCCACTCTGTCCAGGAACCAGCTCACTGCTCCTGGGTTGGTGATGTTCAGCTTTACACAGAACTTTCCTTGCCACCGACTCATGAGAGGGATCTGAGGGTGATTTAATTAGAGTTTGTTTCACTTGACAATGCAATTTGTTGTTGCTATAACATCCATCCACCCATCTTATACCGCTTTATCCTCCACATCCACATGAGGGATGTGCTGTGTCAATCTCAAACTAAGTAGAGTAAATCTCTGCAGATAGGATAGATAAGTTTCACTGTAGACGCCACTGTGTCAGAGTAAATGTACATGGAACTCAGCATTCCATTTTTTCCCCTCGCCTAAAAAAATATTGCATTTTAAAGTAAATATCACCTCTAAAATATGCAATAGGAGCTTAAAAACGCACGGAGGTCATGTAACAACGTGGACATGAGCTGTGCAAAGTTTGATGCTGCTGAAGTGAAGCAGAGTAAAATGACAGAGGTTTTAGTAAAGAGATGTGTAGGCGTTCTCTCGTTTGGCACAGTTTGGCACCATCTGTGCCATTTTTAGATTTCGTAGGTACCAAATTATTAAAACCCATTTAATTTCATTTACATGTCACTATTGATCTAAGAAAAATGTTTAATTAAAAGACAAAAAAAGTATGAAAACTGGCTGTAAATCGATGCTCCCTGTGCGGTGAGTAATAACAACTCTGTGACTCTGGAGCGTCTTCAGTTACGCAGCGCCATAACTCTGGCTTACCTTGGTCAATTAAGGTGATTGACAGCTCGTTTTAAACCTCTAAACTGGTAGAATCAGATCCTGGTCTCCAAATGCGTGTGAATCACTTCATTAGTATGACGCATTTGTGCAGACATTTGCCCTTCTCTAATCAGAACTGAATAGTCCCCAAAGCATGCTAGGAAGTGTAGTTCCTCATTAGATGCGGTTTTGTTCCGGTGAAAATAACTTCTTTTGATAAACAGCAAAGGTAAGACAACATTTCTGCTTGTATTTCTTGAAAGTGAGTTGTTGTTTTGCTTTTATCTTGCGGCTGGATTGATGAATTTTGGTCATAAAGTGATTAAAAGAAATAGCCCCTGTTGGAACTGTGTTTTCTGCTCCTGCTGGTTTGATCCATTCATGTTTTAACTGTGTTTGGTGTACAGAATGAAAATAATGTTGTTGTTTTTTAGGTTTTAGCCGAGTTTCTGACCTTGCTGTGTGTATGCAGCATGTCTGTGTTTATTAAAGTTAGCAAGAGATTAAAGTCAGGGAAGGAGAGGTGGAAAGAAAAAAGAGAAAGGTTCTTTGTCTTCGTTATTCAAAGTATTCTCAGTTTAAAGCTGCACTGTGTGACTAGTGGTGGATTTTGATGAGGTTGGTGTTATTAGTCCACTTCCATGATGTAAAATTATTTGTATGTTGTGTCTTTCATCTAAAACGTCATGTCAAACTGCTGATCGACTAAGTCTCGACAAATCATTTTCTTTGTGCAGCATGAAAATGTGTCAGTCTTAATCGGTATTGAATTTGCAATTGTTTGAATGTAACAGATATGTATATATATATATATATACATATATATATATACATATATATATATATACATATATATATATATATATATATATATATATATATATATATATATATATATATATATGTATAGATTGTGTGAATCTGCCAGTGCAAATGTTAAGTAAATGTAAAGTTTCTCACTTTGCAAGTTGGTGTAGGTCCACCACAGTAATAACTGAGGAAATTAAAAGAACCCTGATCTTGAGGCAAAACTACTGGGAAGTGTGAACACAAAGTGATTTACAGTATGACCACTGCACTCCAGTCAAGTCTCACCAGCTGTCCCTGAGGAGCCGAGGGGAGACTGAGCCAAAAGGCCTCGGTGCCGTCCTTGAGGGAGGTGTGGAACTGTGTGGTGTCCACACCGAGGAAAGGGGACAGGGTGATGGAAATGTTAAGAAGCTTGACAAGTGGGAGGTCCCTGGTCAGTCTCTTGGACATCCCCCTTTTCCTGACGTTGAGGTAGTCATGGTCCTGCAGAGGGACAGAGAGACATCAGGTCAATGCTCCCTAATGTTTGCATTAATTAAGAAGGCTCATATAGCATATAATTACATTTAACATGTGGTGATTTATCCATGACTTTGACAGAATCACGTAACATATGCGCCAGTATGATCCTCAGGAATCAAAGATCTCAGATTACATAACTGTGACATAAAACTTCTTAAGTATACAAAAGCTGACCCGTGAAGGTCAAGTTTTATGTCATTTCTGAGAAACACTCCTCAGTGTTGAGTTTGCGCTTGGCTTTTGAATGTGACATCCAAATTATGATCAAAATAACATAAAGTGAGACAAACAAGAAGTTAACCTGGCCTACTGGATACTTCTTACCAGGGGTCGGCACGTAAATTTGGTCTAGAGACAATATTTTTTAAAACTGATTTTTTTTTTTTTTTGCTGACCACTGCTTTATACGGCACACAGGACACCTAAAATTAATTAACAATGCCATTTTCAAAGTAAAACACCCCTTTCCTCACATGTCAAGTTCACAGAGTTGCTGCCATGTGATTGGCTGATTAAATAATAATTAATAACATATTCTGTGTGTTAACAAGCAGCTGAACAGCAGCTGTACCTAATAAAGTGGCCAGTGAATGTATAACCTTCGCTTTGCCAAAAATACTACTATCATGTAGCGTCTCAGTAATATTACGTTTAGAAGCACGCTAAACATATTATGAAGCCATATTTTCCAATGGCAGTGTGTCATTCCAAACTACATTATGGACACAGTGAACCAAAAAACACTGGACCACAAAAGAGTGGTCCAGTGTTTTTTTTTTCTATTCTTTTTTTTTTTTTTTATAGAGGATCAACTTCCACTTTCATGAGTTTCCATGCAGCACCGTATGCTTGTTCACCAAATGACTTCCATCAGCTGGCACATGCTGCTCCATTCATACCCTTTGAACTGCTCATAGGAACATTGTAAGTATTGGGGATACTGTGCATATGTGAGATGCCCAAACTCAACCTCACCAGCATCTTATGCTGTTGAATGAACCAGGTCAGATCACAGCATCACCTGCTCGTGTTAGTCTTGGCTTGGATCCCTTTTGATTCCCAGTTCCTTACCATCCTACAGTTACCACAGTGAGGGAAACCTGAGCGCAGGCAGGGGAGGCTCTGTTTGTCTTCTCTCAGCTATATTTGTTTTGTAATGGAATATCTCCATGTATGACTTAGATCTTGTTTCCGGGGCTGTTTTCAATAACACTCAAGGAAAAGCCAACCTTTCCTCCCACGTTTTGTTCCCTGCCTGACTCCAGCACTCTGGACATCCACTAAAGAAAACACGACCTCACGGCAAATCAAATATGGAGATCTACAGTGTGATAAAAGAGTGTTTGCAGAGTATCATCATTGTGTTCCATGGTGACAAAGCTTTTAGGAATCATAATTCACAGAATAACTGCACAGATACAATCTTAACCCTTTAACCCCAGAGCCTAAAAACTGTCCATCTGGACTTCTGTTGCTTATTTTAAACATAAAAAGTACCAGAAAATGTCCTGTGAGTGTGTTTTTGCCCATTTTTCCAGAATAATTTACAATATCTGGCAGTTATTTACAATTCACGGCATGTTAAAATAGTGTTCACAATTTAAAATGTAGAAAAAACAACACTGTAGTTGTACACAAACACCAGATATTGCATGCTTTATTCGATATTTTTAAGACTATAAGGGTGAATTCCAATTCCTTGCTTAACCCTCAATCTTAACCCTCAATCTCAAAAATGCGCGCTCCCTCTAGTGCAAGTGCTGTCCCGATTCTCAGAAAAATTCAGTTGAGGGGCGAGTCTAAGGGCTGTATCGCCCTCAATATTGAGATTTTCCGAGACCACCCTTGGGAGCAAGGGCTACCCAGAATGCATTGTGTGATTTCACATAACAAAGATGGCGCCGAAAGCAGCGAAACAAGTGCGATACAAATTAAGTATTTTCTTTGTAAATAGAGATATAAAAATGATGAAAACCATTGTATTATCTTAGTTTAGGCCCATATTATGGATTACTGACGTCATTGTTGCGTAACATTTATTTTACGATCTTTTGTCAATAGTCGGCCGGTGCGGACAAGCGATCGTTTGCTATGGTTTACTTTTCAATAAGCCGTGGTGTGTGGTAACTGTCAGCTGAATATGTCCGTGGTTGTGGTATTTGTATGAGTATCATCAACTGACAACCTAATAACTTGACTGACAAAAGGATCGTAATAAATAATCGTGACGTAAATGTGTTCTTCTTCTTCTTCTTTTTTGGAGTTGACAGACTGGACGCAGCTTTCGCGTTATTCTGCCCCCTACAGTCTGAAGACGTATCTGCATTTAAGGGGTGTCCCATTTCTAAGTGACAAAATAACCCTCAACACTTGGTTTTGAGGGCCAGTTAAAATTAAGGGTTGAGATAGGAATTGGAATTGGCCCTAACAAATGTTTAAAATAACATTTGTTTGAATTTCTGTTCCAATGTCCAAAAACAGGCCAACTCTCTCCTCTCTGGAGACAAAGATGCTGATTCCCTGGCTTCCTGCACAAATTACCCTAATAACGTAGGTTTTGATGTGAAACTTCTCAGCTTTCAGAAACTGTTGCCTACATGTGTATTAAATGTGTCGTCTGCGATATGCTTGGTGTTTAATGGTTAAACTGCAGATTGGTTATTTCAAATGATTAATGTTTGACTCAATCTTTTTGTCCTTCTTTTCTGGTTATTACATCGTAGACGAGGCTGTGCAGTGATCACACCATCGTATCATCTGAGAGAGCGACCATTTTCTTCACTTACTGATACAAAATGGAACAGGATCACTTCATTCATAATTTCCTGGGTAAGTGAACGCTCCCTTTGCTTTGAAAACTATGAACAAAGACTCGTACCATATCAGAGAGGAGAGTGGTGGAATGTTCATTGAGGCTGATGACTCCCTCGCCCAGCTGGTGTCTCTTCAGACGATTGGAGAAGATCCTCAGCTCCCTCTCCACCTTCGGGCCAGAGTCCACGTTAGTGAGCAGCTTCCAGAATGGCAGCCTGTAAAACACACAGAGGAGTTTTAACGTACGACGGTCATGACCTCCAGACCCTGCTCTCCTGACCCTCTGACCCTGCCTCGAGTGCTGGCTTTATTTTCCATGTATCAGCCTCGGTTGTCTTGTGTTCTTAAGTCTGTCGTTGTATGTGTGTGTGTGTTGTGGTTGTTGTCGTCTGGTGTTGATGCTAGTTTGTGTTCCTTGTGTTTTATCTTCAGGAGTGTGGAGTAACAGAAGGAAACTGGACTTGTTAGTTTAAGTTTGCTGCACACTAGAGGAAAATTGGCCAGATTTCGGTCCTGATCTGGTCCTTCAGACAATCGTGGGTGCTTCTGATTTTAGACTGATTTGCACAGATTATCTGGCCAAATTATCCTGTAGTGTGAGGGGTTAACCGATATGATAAAATCGCAAGTATTAAGCATGTTTGATTTTTTGTTTCTCAGTGTTACGACCCCAGGGTCGTGACCGCTTTTTCCTTGTGTGTATGTGTCTGCATGTGAGTGTGAGATAGGTTGCAGGTGTGTGTGTGTTTGAGTGAAGGAGTCTCGCTGGATCCTGAGAGCTGATTGGTCCTGAAATCGAATAAGAGGCCTGAACATCCCAGTTGCAGTGGACTTCCTCAAACCTCTCACAGCCAGACTGCCAGCAGACATGTTGTGCTTGGTTTTAATAAACCTTTAAAATGGTTTGTGTGATGTGTTGCTGGTGGTTTCTTGGGAGTTGGAAAGAGGGAGTCTCTTTATTCTTGCTGTGATTGGGTTTTCTCCCTAGGCCTGGTAGTAACAATATGGGGCTCATTCGGGCGAGAACCCTGCGAGAGGTCCCGCGTTCAAATCCCGGATGAGCAGCTATTAACTGACGATGCAGACACTCCGCCTCCATGTCTGTTTATATTCTGAACTCAGAGTTTCTGGGAGATCCCAAATCCCTGGAACCTCCTCTCGGAAATTGTTTGATTAAAAGCTAAGTGTGTGGTCCTGTGTCTTGACTGGATTAGTCTAGTCCAGTGGTGTCAAACTCATTATAGTTCAGGGGCCACATCCAGCATAATTTGATCTCAAGTGGGCCGGACCAGTAAAATAATTGCATAATAACCTATGAACAACAAGAACTCGAGGGCCCACGGTTGGTGTAGTGGTTAGCACTTTCGCCTTTGCAGCCAGGTTCGAGCCCCGGTTGGAACAAGGGCCTTTCTGCAAGGTTGCATGTTCTCCCCGTGTGTGCGTGGGTTTTCTCCCGGTTCTCAGGCTTCCTCCACCAGTCCAAAAACATGTGATATGGGGATTAGGTGAATTGGTCTCTAAATTGACCGTAGGTGTGAGAGTGAATGATTGTTTGTCTCTATATGTGGTCCTGCGATGGACTGGCGAAATGTCCAGGGTGTACCCCGCCTATCGCCCTATGTCGGCTGAGATCGGCACATCACCCCCGTGACCCTCCGGTGGAGGATAAAGCAGTAGATAATGGATGGATGGATGGACATTTCTTGAGAAAAATAAGTGCAATTTCCGAAATATTACGCCCAAATTTACCATTTGCACATTGGATCTCACGGTGGATCTATAAAGGCACACACATTTAGTCACAGGTATCCGGAACTGAAAAATAAAGTATTTTATTTGACCATCCTGCGAGCCAGATTGGAGCCTCTGGTGGGCCGGTTCTGGCCCGGGGGCTGTATGTTGGACACCCCTGGTCTTCTTTGTGCTTTCTCAGGACTAAAACATTGAAGATCGGTTTCAGAGTGTGTTGTTTTTGTGCTGTCACACCATTTTTTAAAATCAAGTCAGCTATTCGGATGAAATAAACAAGTCCAGTTGTCTGCTGTATATCCACACTCATGGCAATGCAATGACACGGATGACTGAGAACCTTCACATACTTGTTTTTAACCACTGTTTTACTCCCCGTCTCGATTTCTGCCTTTGTGATTGCCTGAACTGCCCTGATGTGATTCACCTGCATCATATGAGTCTCACCTGTGTCTTCTTAGGTTCCTCCCCTTTTGCATTTAAAGGGATAGTTCGGAATTTTGAACATAAGACCTATTTTCCAACTCAGCCGGTGTGATGGAGACGTCTGGAGACATTTTCAAGAAATTTCATTCAGTTCTTCTAGTTGCCGAGTTCGCTGATGCTATGGCTAGCGCAAGTCAATGATAAATGTTAGCATGGCATTAAAAACACTCATACGACTCCACAGTGCACCCGAGGCAAATCGATTGTAACGGCAGACTATCGATGTACATATCTGTGTTGATAGAATAATATTTGAAACAAAACTAACGTCGCATCGCATGAATTTTTGAGGGACTACTTTCTCAGCACTATACTTCCGGCAGCGGAATCAGTCCGCCGCTGCCGGAAGTATGACGCGCTGCTGCTGCTGCTGAGACATAAATCCTTCAAATTGCAAGGTTGGTTTTATTTCAAACATTCTATCAACACAGATATGTACATCGATAGTCTGCCGTTACAATCGATTTGCCTCGTGTGCACTGTGGAGTCGGTATGAGTGTTTTTAATGCCATGCTAACTTGTATCATTGACTTGCGCTAGCCATAGCATGGGACCGTACCTATGTTCCCTGGGTCCTATGTTCCCCGCTTTGTATGTGACCGGGGAACATAGGACCCATTCTCTAACCCTAATCCTAACCCTACCCTTTTTCAAAAAAAGGGTCCTATGTTCCCCTGTCACATACAAAGTGGACCTTTTTTGGGAAAAACGGGGAACATAGGACCCGGGGAACATAGGTACGACCCCCATAGCATCAGCGAACTCGGCAACTAGAAGAACTGAATTAAATTTCTTGAAAACGTCTCCAGACGTCTCCATCACACCGGCTGAGTTGGAAAATAGGTCTTATGTCCAAAATTCCGAACTATCACTTTAATAATTGTGCTTCTTGTATTTCTTGTATCTCATATCTATATTTTTATTAATCAAACTATTTGCGTGGAGTGATTCTGCCTTTCCTTTTGTATTATATCCTTGCCTTTGGATCCCGAATGGCCATTTTAATTCAGTGCTCATAGCAACATCACAGTTTGACTGCTATAACAACCCCTCTCCTCTGCTCTAATCTTAATCTAAAGTGAACTAACCAAAGCGCTTTCATGTTGGGCAGCTCCCTGCTGCACTGGGACAGTCGCTGTGCAGCTTCCTGGTGAGCAGCTTTCACGTCGCGGGCCACACACACAGTGTACTGTAGAGGGAGTCGCTCCATGCTGGGCAGTGACTGCAGGCAGAACTGCTGTCTGCTGTCCACCCCGAGCTGCAGGGGGATATCGGGCGAAACAAGAACTGCAACACCTGTGTGGTAGAGGGAAAGCAGGAGAGGATTATGTCAGACAAGATCACTTCAAAACCCCATTAAAAGTCTGCTTTGGGGCGTGAAGCAGCAGAAACTAGTGTGGAGTAAGAGGCAGTCCTTTGCGGATTCTTCTTATATGACATAGTTAGCGAGTGTTACTGAGACCGGTGCGAGTGTGACGGATGGAGTGTTGTGGGAGGTAGCGTGTAGGCTGTGTCAGCTGATATTGCTCCACTCAGATGTGAGAAAAACACTCCTTAGAATGAGATATAGCAGTTATGCCACAGGATGGGTTTACCCTGGGACTGTTGGCAGCCTCTGAGGAGAAAGGTTACACTTGCACACCAGTGGGTTACAGGGCTCGAGTGGCCGGGACAAACCGTGAAAGTTATGGAATCGCTTCAGGAAATTCGGCCCGTTTCGTCTCGTTTTCATCGTCTCGCGCTCTCTGTGAGAGGAAACGGAACCTAGAAGATCACCTGTGATTAAATTAACTTTGCCAAAAAAACAACAACTCCTTGTTGCAAACCCCTTGTTGTGTGAAATGATAAGATTATGGGAAGCAGATAATTGTGTCCACAGATGTAGTTGCCCTGTAAGGAATGCCTCTTCCCTCTCAGGTTACTCCAACCCCCCTAGCCTCACCACTTCTCACCCTTCCTGACTCCTACCATCTCCCTCCAGAGTTTAACCTTCCCGTCCGCTGCGCTCGGCTGTGGGTCTGTCCGAAACCAGCGGACGATCCGTCAGATCGTTCAAATAAACCGAGGGACCTTTGCACAGTCTGCTTAATGCGGTAAAAAAAATGAGATTTCACAGATTTAGGTGCAAAAACCTGCTTCCAAAACAAGCTGACAGTCAAAGCTGAGAGCTTGGCTCACCTCACTCAGCATCTCTAGTTTCAATGGGTTTACTGTTCTCAAGCAGGCAGGAACCAGGAGCAGGCAGGATAATCACGTACCGGTTTATAATCAGATTAATGGGTTCAGACATCAGCATTCAGGCTGCACAAAGCCCAGTGAAGAGCCTTCAACCTCGGGCTGCTTCTCACATGTGTGCAACAGATAATGTCAAACAGATACTGGTAACACCTCAGCTGCCCCATCACATGATCTGAGGTCAGCATCCAAGTGGTTGCAAAAAAAGGGATTAAAATGATGATCAAATGGTTAAAATGGGTTGTGATTTGTGTGTAAATTCTGTCCATTGACAGCGGAGCAGAAAGTAGGGCAGCGGAGAAGACGTTATAGCTTCATGGAAGGATGAAAGTGGAATGCAGGCAGTGGAAATAGAGGCGACCAGACTACACCAGACACCGAGCAGCCTTGTAGAATGATGTGCAGATACAGCAGGCTGCAAACAGTGCGTTTCACCAAAGTGCACACGGGGTGGAAAGTGAGTTTGAGTCTGCGAGCACAATGTCTTAAATCATATTTAATGTTTATGGGGGGACTGCGGGGCCCTCAGGGAACGGGACAGTCTCGTCGAAAAACCAACCGTACCTTTTATCCCTTATTTGATTAACCATGCAGACTTTAATGTTCAAATCATATCATATACATTTCCAGCTTTGCTTGTACGACTGCATTTACACTGGATGCGTAGAGTTTACCAGACAGAGGCGGGAATCAATAAGTGTTATTTAAAGAAAGTGAAGCAGGTTTGAGTTACAGCCAAGGTGGGGAGCCCAGGAGTTAAAGGGGAAGTGAGAGGGAGAGCCTATTTTTAGAACAATTCCTTAAACACTTCAAGCTTCCCCCCCGAAAAATATTTTCCACGAGCTCTCGAAAGTAAAATTATATGCTCGACTGACCGTATCCAGTCCAACCTTCAAAGCAGCAGATACGGTAAATGTAAAAAAAAATGAATGAGGTTTATGTGAACATGCAGGTATTCTCACACACACACTCACAGTCTTCCTTTCATGGCCGACTGTAAAGTTCCTAGAAAAAACCCAGTGCAGGACTTATATAGGACCATAATTCTTAAGCACTTCCTCCTGCTCAGTCTGGGCTCAGTGTTCAGAGGTGGCAGCAGAGTTGACCCCACGCTCCCTCTGGGGAGGGGGGTCAGGAAGATTTTAATGTGGCGTCTAGAGTGGAGCGGTGTGCTGGGAAACAGTGCAGTCATCGATGCTGCTGCGGAGACAGATGGACTGCTCTCTGTTACTCTGTCATATTTATACTGTTATTTATGACACCTGTACGTGCATGCAGACCTGACCGGCGCTATTAAAATGTGTGTGTGTGTCTGTGTGTGGATTTCCTTAACAGTGGAAACTTGGATTATGCGCCCAACCTCGAGAAATTGTCGGCCACAGAACTGGGATCTTGCCATGGCAGTAAATTTCCGATCCCAGTTATTGAGAAAAAAAAAAAAAAAAAAAACACAATGCAACACTAAAGAGACTTTCTCTGCACTCGTCCATCACTTTTATTGTCTCCAGTGTTGAGACAACTGTGCTCTGCACAAATATTACAAGAGGAGCTGTGTCCCGCTGACTCTCAATCCATATTCAAACACTTTGATATAACATATTTCTGATGTTGTTATGGCAATGTGATATGCTGCAAAGCATCATGGTTTGGTAACTTCTCTTTTGTTTCAGATCACTTCCCTTCCTACCTTGATTGCATGCTCCTCCCCCATTAGTTTCAGCTGTGTTCAATTTCATTTAAAACCTTCCAGAATATGCACTTTATTTTGTACGGGTTACACTTTAAAACTAACCCAAGGGAGGGTTTGCAAGTTTACATGCATTTCTTGCATTCTTACTTACTCATATTTAACCCATATATACTGTTTATAGTGACGCTATATGTCATTTTTCGTCGTTTTCATATTGTTTTTGTTGCTTGGACACATGTAATAGTCTTTATTTCTTTACCTCTTTGTGATTGTTGGCAACTGTAGGGCATGTAAGAGAAGAAAATACGTTAAAAACGATAACGAAGCTGGTGAAAACACAACAAATTATCCTTCTATCTCTAGTAAAAAAAAAGTTTTTCATGATCATCCAACCAAAGGAAGGCAGCAGAAATAGCAGATATTTTTTTTAAATTCCTCATATCCTAACAAATTATTAATCTATATTCTTCAGGAGTGGCATTAAATCCACCAGTCTCCAGCATATATAACAAATAGTATGTGGTTTATTATACATTAATGAAAATAAATGCTGTCAGTAGATTAACGTGATAGTGTTTTTACTGCTATAATACTAATAATAATAAGTGAATTAATTAGTAATTATTAGCCTTTTATTTAATTACTACTATTATTTAAAAATGAATTGCTACCAGCCAGTTTACTGGACATGTGACAGTTAATATTGTTGTCTTTCAATAACACTGTTTTCTTTTCTTCCTCTCTCTCTATTGTTTCTGTGTAAGCACACACGGCGTCCATGCCGCGCTAACGGAGAAGGTTGTGAACAAGCTGATATGTGCATCAGTGGCTCAGTCCTTCATTTAAAAACATTGTCTCTCTCTCGCTCTCTCGCTCTCTCGATGCCCTTGATGGAAAGAATCAGGTCGATTGACTGTGGAAAATGTTGTCGGATGATTTTCGAACGGTAGCTCTGCTCATACGGGGGGATGACGGCCTACTTTTAACAAAGCTTCAGTTGGCTAAGTTAGTCATTGTTGAAGCGCTTCACCTCTCACTTGTCTGGGAGAGTCGAAGTGTCGGGACAGCTGCCCGAAGACCTGCTGCTGACCCTCTGAGCAGCGCGGGGGGTGTGGAGCCTTTCTGGACACTTTGTTTTTGTCCTTTTCACGACGAGCAAATGCTCAACCATAGTCTTCCTCAGAATAGCAGAAAAACAACAAACTATTGTCTGGTGTTATGTGGTGCTGTAGGTTAACAGTTAAATCTGCTTCAGTGCTTCATTTCAAGATGTCTTGTATTGCCCACAATGAAGGACTTTGTGAGCACAATGAAGCCGATTAGGAATCATAGGGTGAATTCTTAACCCTCAATCTCAAAAATGTGCGCTCCCTCTAGTGCAAGTGCTGTCCCGATTCTCAGAGAAATTAAGTTGAGGGGCGAGTTTAAGGGCTGTATCGCCCTCAATATTGAGATTTTCCGACACCACCCTTGGGAGCAAGGGCTACCCAGAATGCATTGCGTGTTTTCACATAAGAAAGACGGGGTCGAAAGCAGCGAAACGAATGCGATACAAATTAAGTATTTTCTTTGTTAATAGAGATATAAAAATTATGAAAACCATTGTATTATCTTAGTTTAGGCCCATATTATGGATTACTTCTTCTTCTTCTTTTTTGGAGTTGACAGACTGGACGCAGCTTTCGCGTTATTCTGACCCCTACAGTCTGAAGACATATCTGCATTTAAGGGGTGTCCCATTTCTAAGTGACAAAATAACCCTCAACACTTGGTTTTGAGGGCCAGTTAAGATTAAGGGTTGATCTTGAGGGTTAAGATTGAGGGTTAAGATAAGAATTGGAATTCGCCCATGATCTGAAATTATTGATATTATTTTCACGAGGGTTGCGTATCCACGTCCCTGTTTTGCGCTGGTTCAGCTCTCTCCAAGAGACCAACAACAAACGGACGGCAGCATTAAAGTATCATTTCTTCTGAGCGCACACGGAAAGACTGAGTCAGAGATAGATATAAAGGGAAAAGGAGTGGGAGACGCTGTGGTGAAAGCAGAGGAAAACACGCACTAAATAAATTAAAAGGTGAACGAAGAGGAAAATGAAGTAATGGGTGCACATAACGGACACACAGCAGCACGGCACGGCACGCACACGCAGTACGAGGTGGTTTAATGACTTCAAGTCAGGCGAGTCTTGCAGAAATTATATCTGAGACTAATCTCTGAAAGCTAACATGGAAAAAAAGAGCTATATATAAAGAGGCAGCAGATACATTCATTATGTCCAGACTGGAAGACGTGATGTCAGTGAAAACAAACACAACCTCCCTCTCTCTCTCTCCGAGCACTTATTTAAACTGATGAGCTGCAGAAACTTTGGTGAGCACGGCATGGAATACATGGACACTGAAGATGGAGTATATGAATAACAATTTCATTTAATCTCATTTAATAAAGTACTTTCATACATTTTTATTAGCACAAACCATGAAACAATTTCTAATTAAGTGACATTTTAAACACTTTTATGTAGCTTTTTGGTCAATGTGCTGTGCAGACAATAAAGCTCAACTACCGCTACTACTTCTACTACTCCTGGACTACAGAAAACAAGGCTAATAAAATACTTAATAAATAAATGTGATTAAATGGTCTCGGTAAACTAAATGTATTGTTTTACTGTTTGTCATCATTCTTTTCCCCCTGCACTGTACATTGACCACGATTGAGCTGAAGGATTTGAATGTGGAAAAACAAACTTGATTTAGAAGTCAAACCTTTGACCACTGCATACGAATTTTGAGGAAGCACTATTTAAAAATAAGAAATAATAATAAAACATTTTTTTATGGAAGTAACTAAATAGAGTATAAAGGTCCTTACAGAGCTGTTTAATGTTCAGTGTGTAAACAGTTGTGATCTATTTATTGGGGAGACTAAAAAGTGTAACAAATGGACTGCTCTCTCCTCTCCGTGTCAGGGAACTACAGTGGCCCTCACACACCAGAAAAGGATGCCATTCTTCTTCATTTGTATCATAAGCTTCTGCTTCAAAAGTGAATTTCATGTTCTGGACAGTTTGTGCATTTGAGCTGCTAAAGAATAATGGCAGTTAAAGCAAGGTATTTGCCTAAAATAGTGTTTTTCAAACCTTTTTTGAGCCAAGGAACATGTTTTTTTAATGATACTCTGTAGCCTATATTAACAATTTAGTCATTCTTATCAAAGTGTCTTGAATATTTATACCCATATTATTCAAAAATGTTTTAGACCAATAAGGTGAAATTGGATAATTTCCCACGGCACACCTGACGATCTCTCACGGCACACTAGTGCGCCACGGCACGCTGGTTGAAAAACACTGGCCTAAAAGACATGAAAACATGAACAAATGACTTTGAATTTGAAGCAATTTTACACTTTCAGGTGGACTGAAAGTTCTCCCAACTTCTCCCAATTGACCCACGTACATGTTACATTCTGGATCTTAAAACAGCATTATGAATTTACATAATAAAAAAAGGAATACATCAGTTGTTGCTGCTGGGATTTAATACTGAGTAAAATAAAGGTAGAAAAGTAAATGTATATATAACATTTCTAATTATATTTTTTAAAGTTTTGCTCCTTGGAGACACCAAAATGTCATCTAATGGATCTTTAGCTCATATTCTTTATTGCTCTCAAAAAAACAATTCCCGTCACATGAACTCCGACTTCTGCCAGCACAAGATTACTGTAATTCCATTTGATCGCGAGCAGTAATTTACTCCCAAATCATTGACATCCGCACATCAACAGTTAACCCGACGCTATTTCTGCTTGGATTTACTGACTGTGACACCATGTCGACTGTATCCCTGTGATTTCAGGGTGCTTACGTGTAGATAAAGGCCCTTAAAGCTTTGCAACACGGAGCTCCTCTTATATTTTGAATACAGGATGTGGCTTGAGTGATATCTTATCTGTCCTTAGTAGCCCAGTTGTTTTTGTATGGATAAAGACAGGTGGGGCTATGACAAGTTCCTCCAGTTGGCAACACTCTCAAATGTCACTCTGCTGCATGGTTTGGTTTGCACATATCCTCTCCCCCCTGTCTCTGTGTCTGTGTCTACTTCTTCTTTACTTCTCTACTCTTTGTGTAATTCTCTATAATATGGACTTTTACCGTATGACAGAATGCAGTCAGTTGTTTGCCGTGTTGTTCGTTGGTTCGGCGTCTTTTTTTAAAAATGTCCCCAGGAGTCTTCTTAGGTTAGTAAGATCAGTCGCAGCTCCATATATATACGCCACCACATTTATAATGTGCCCCTGTGACTAACTAGAGTCAGTGAAGACAGGTCACACACACACTGATGATGCACTAAAACAAACTGTCTCCACCAGGGTCAGTCATCATGAGCAGTTACTTGCACTGCCAGCTTTAGGAACCTGGAAACTAACGCAGTCTTACACACGCACACGCAGCACGCACGCACGCACGCACGCACGCACGCACGCACGCACGCACGCACGCACGCACGCACGCACGCACGCACGCACGCACGCACGCACGCACACACGCACACACACACACACACACACACACACACAGAGCCTCACAAGCACAACTTAAATATTGCTGTTAGTCGTGGGTTCACACAGCCTAATGAAACCTAACATTACATTGAAACTCAAATATGTTCGTCCTCTCCTTCCCCTGAAAAAAAAAACCCCGACCATAGCTCAGTTGAGATTTTGTCGGTTCATAAATCATAACTAATATTACTATTATATATATATATATATATATATATACATATATATATATATATATGTATATATATAACAAACAGACTTTTCACACTAATGTGCACGGAAAGACGTTTCTCTCTCTCTCTCTTAGGAACTCATGACTCGGGAAAAACAGACTTTATTGTGTATACTTCACTAAAAAAAAGAATTTTGTGAAATATACAACTTATATCAAACAACTTCGCATAATTTGCATTTGTCCACATGTTGAAAGTACAAATATTTCTACACACAGAAATCAGATATGGTTAGCCACATAATGTTTTATTAAATAGTCTGTAAGTTAGATGTTTGGTCTGATACTTTGATAATGTCGTCCAAATAATAATAAAAATTCTTAATATATGCTTAATATATGCTTAATAGAGACGCGTGCTTACAAGAATAAGAATATAGAATAAATACTTAACCGACACCTACAGGAGATTTAATATTAGTATGGAGAGTTTGGCTTTAATACAAATACATCATTTTTGTGTGATTTGAAATGTTGTATTTATCATTAGAAATAATAATAATAATAATAAAAAAAAATAAATAAAAAAAAAATACAAAATAGACACACATGACTGCATGGTCCCATTTCCTTTCCCCCAAACATAATTTCTGCTGCTTTTACTTTTACTACTATACATTCTGTAAACGGTCTATAATGTACATTCTACTTTAACTATTTATAGTTATATTGTTACTATTTTCCTATATTGTACTTTCTTTATTTTGTATTATCCTATTACTGTATTTACTCCTGTCACAATGTAAATAGCCTCAAAACGTGTGAAAATGTGCGACACTGTAGAAAAATATTATCTCTGTAGTCGTAGACGTGCACATTATGTAAATGTTAGAGCCAAACACAAAGTCTTTGTGCTAAAGTACGTGTTTGGGTGTTAAATATATCTTTAATGGTCCAATGGGCATTGCTGTCATTGCTGAGCAGTAGTTTGCTATGTTTGGGGCTACGTACAGTATGTGTCTGCGAGTGGTTACTTGGCAACACTCAAACAGTTGTTCTATTTGGGATGTCATCTCATCTATGTGTGTGTGTGTGTGTGTGTGTGTGTGTGTGTGTGTTTCTCTGCTGAGACAAAGAAACAAAGGTTTACTTACGGGGTCCTGATAATCATCCACTCACAAGCTGGAAAAGGGATTTCTGTCATGTGACGTTCTCATTAAGCCTGCCGCTGTGTTACGTAAGATCCCTAAATGTGTGTGTGTGTGTGTGTGTGCACATAAGGTGGGCATGCATGTGTGCATTTGTTTCTGTCAGTGTGTGAGCGAATGCCTGTGAGGATGTTCTGCTCACAGTCACTGAAGTCATAACAGATGAGTGGTTGTATCACCTCAGGGGCTGATGTCATGACGCCCTCCACTGTGAACTATTGGTGTTAAATGGGCACTTTGACATAGCAGCTGTACTCGCACATAAACATAAACACAAACACACACACACACACACACAGGTGGAAACAGTGCTGAAATATTCTACTCAAGTAAAAGTACCACTATTTTGACAACATTTTGCTTAAGTACAAGTAAAAGTACTGGTCTAAAAATGTACTCTAGTTAAAGTAAAAAGTTAGCTGTTTAAAATGTAGTCAAAGTAAAGTTAGTTACTTTTTTTTTTATCAAGGTTGGGATTCTTTCGAGTGTCGTGCAAATATATCTTAATCTCACATTAACCAATTTTAAAGTGCTGACAAAATAAAAAAAAACATAATGTATCATTAAAAATGGGTCAAAGGTCACAAATGCTTTAACTTTCCCACTCAGGGACCTTAATTAGTGCCAATTCACCTGTCTTCATCATTCACCTGTCCTCATCGTTCACATGTCCTCATCGTTCACATGTCCTCATCATTCACCTGTCCTCATCGTTCACCTGTCCTCATCATTCACATGTCCTCATCATTCACCTGTCCTCATCGTTCACCTGTCTTCATCATTCACCTGTCCTCATCGTTCACCTGTCCTCATCATTCACATGTCCTCATCATTCACCTGTCCTCATCATTCACCTGTCCTCATCATTCACATGTCCTCATCATTCACCTGTCGTCGTCATTTACATGTCCTCATCATTCACCTGTACTCGTCATTCACATGTCATCATCATTCACCTGTCCTCGTCATTCACATGTCCTCATCATTCACATGTCCTCATCATTCAGCTGTCCTCATCATTCACCTGTCCTCAGCAATCACCTGTCCTCTTCACTCACCTGTCCTCATCATTCACATGTCCTCGTCATTCACCTGTCCTCATCATTCACATGTCCTCATCATTGAACTGTCCTCTTCATTGAACTGTCCTCATCATTCACCTGTCCTCATCATTCACATGTCCTCGTCATTCACCTGTCCTCATCATTCACGTGTCCTCATCATTGAACTGTCCTCATCATTGAACTGTCCTCATCATTCACATGTCCTCATCATTCACCTGTCCTCAATGTTCACATGTCCTCATCATTCACATGTCCTCATCATTGAACTGTCCTCATCATTCACCTGTCCTCATCATTCACATGTCCTCTTCGCTCACCTGTCCTCAACGTTCACATGTCCTCATCTTTCATTATTTTTATTCAGGACAACATTTTTTTACTCAGTAACAGGTGTGATTTAACATGTATTAAAGTACAGTACTTTACTAAAACATACTTAGTAGTACCTTAAAAATTAAAAATTACTTCAAAAAGTACTACTCAATTACAGTAATGCGAGTAAATGTACTTCATTACTTTCCACCGCTGACAGGACAACACTTGAAATCACAGTATGTCATTTCTTCTGCTGGGGGTTTCTCAATCAAAACAAAACGTAACACCTAGTTCGATGATAGCAGTATGGGATCTTTGGAATTGTTGTTTTGTCTCATTTGGATATAGACACTAACAAGACTATGTTGAAATGGCTTCAATAGAACATAATGCAGATTATGTAAATTATGTTCCCATTTAGAAGGAAATAGATGATAAAGCGTGGCACAATATGAGAGGACAGTGAGTGTGAGTGACAGCTGGCATGATCGAGTAAGAGCCTGGTTGTAGGCGACACCTGTGAACTTCTGTCAACATGACACTGGTCGATATTGTGAATCTCGAGGATTTAAAATGAGAGTCCAGGCGCTTGTGGGTGACATCACTACTTGTTGACACTTGGGTCCCCTGTGCATTTGTGCATTATGGGGAGAGTTGGCAGCAGAACGCACTGCAAATGGCAATAAAAATAATGATTTCTGTTGATTTAAGAAGGGATGGAAACCTTTTGACTACTACTCATAAAACATAAAATATGTAGAAATGTGACATATTAGTGCACAGATTTGTCGTCTATCAAATGCTCACAAAATCTACACATGTACATTTCATTGCCATGAAAAGAGAGTGACAAAAAAAGGGAGTAAATCCCTGTCATAAAATTAAATAAATATTAGATATAAGAAAAAGATTGTTCCCATTCCGTGCCCTTTCCATCTGGACGTGGCCTAAGTCCCTGAGGTTAATGATATAACAAACACATATACACATTACACACACGCACACTCACACACTGTAAACGCTCTTCGTCAGTCACATTAACCATTCACATCTTCCAGTGGTCCACGCCTCCCCCCACTTTGCCCCCAGGATAAAATCTAACACCCCCAAAATAACCTGGTGAGTTATAAGAGTCAGCAGGGCCCTGATCCAACCTGCCCTTTTAATAGAAACAAAAGGCAATTACCCTGCTATCCCAAAGAGTTAATTTAAGATGGTGAAGGTGGTTTGCGCCCTTTGTAGTCTAATCTCTAAATTAATAAACTGAAATTGCTTTACCCTCTATTTGTGGGCCAGTCTTCCTGTCCAGGCGGTCGCTTGTGTTTCTGAGGTTCTGTCTCTGAAAGATTTCAGGACCATTTTTCTCAGCTCATACGTGTGCGCATGAGTGATGGGGTGTGGTGGGGTGGGGGGTAAGAAAATACAACAACATCCACAGGGATTTCCTCGCGCCATGGGTCTCACACCACACGTCGCATACTCACTGATGTGGGGTCAGATTCCCTGAGCCCTTATGCTAACCCCCACACCGATAGCAAGTGTGGAAAAACAGTTGACCCTGTGTCATTTTAAGGATGTGAAAAGGTCTCTCTCACTTTAACAGACCGGCAGGCATTAGAAAGAACTGCGACTGCACTTATGCACAATCAGATAATCTCCAGCAACACTGACCGAATCTCAGCTGATACAAACAATTCATCCAGAGCATCCAGATCTAATAAGGGACTAATCTATCTCTTACCTGATGAGCCCAGGAAGTAGCGCTCCAGGACCGAGCCGAAGCCTGAGGGGTTTTCTGTCAGATCGCTGACAGTGAAGGGCTGCATGGTGGCATTCTGCTCATTGATGGGCCACGTCTGACCCTGCACACTGGCTCCACCATACCAGGACACATTGGTCATGGAGAAGCAGTCCTGGAAGGGCGAGAAGGACTTTTGAGGACAGGAACGAGAAAAAGAGCAAATGAGATGTGCTACGTATACAAAGTGGTGGAGATTGGAATAAAATTAGCATTAGCATTTGACAGCAGAGGGTAAAAATTGCTATGTTGTTGTTTTGATATATTTAACCCTCAAATCCCACATCCAAACCACCACCAACTTTCATGAATGATGTCAAGCCTGTGATTTTGTAAGTGGGTATAACAAAAAATAGTTCCAATGACCATAGACCCCAACACCTGCCCCTTTACCCTAGGACCACTTTTGACCAATTTCTTTTCCTGTGTTATATTAATATTATATTGTATTATGTATGTGGCCCATAGCACTGGCAACACTGTCCAGTGTGTACGCCGCATTCCACTCTATGTCAGCGAGGACTGGCACCAGTGACCCTCCTGTGGACGTAGGCAATGGATGGATGGATGTGGCCGATAGCATCAACACTCCAAATTTGCCATTGAATTTATTTCTAAGGAAAAAGGCAGTAATTTATGAGAAACATGTTGAGTAGGTCTGTTAAAAATCTGCATATGTGCACGGTTATTCAAATAAGTGCAACTTGCACCACAGTCACTTTGTGACAAGTGAAAAGTTTCCTGTGTTAGCGATGATACGGACGAATCTTTGACATTCATTGGGACAATCTACTGTGAATTTAGTGCAGAGACCCAGAGCACAGAGTGGCATGTGATGGTGACCTGACACGGTCTCAGAAAGCATCGAATGACAGTGTTTTCTAAGAGAAATATTGTCCTTACGCATTGGAAGAGACGCTGTGCGCAATTATTACACGTCAGCAAACCCAGGCTCGGTTTAAGAGGTTCAAAACAAGTGCCAGAAGGGTCGCCAGAGAGGATTTAGTCATGATTTTGGAAATCAAAAAAAAAAAAAAAGGCTACTTAAGTTTGGAAAGATTTCCTGAGAGCAGTCACAGAGCCACATGACAGGGAGTTATGGTCTCGGAATGTTCCAGTGGGGACAGATTAACCTCCCTAAACATCCAAATAGTTAAATGCCTTTCATAATTAAGCTGAGGGAAAGTACAGTAAGTACTGTGCGTGTAAAAATGCTCAACTGTGACGCAGATTTGACATGAATACATATTACGACAAGGTTCAGAAAAATGGATAAATACATGTCTATAACTTCATTTTTAAATGAGTCATCAAAATCACATCAGCATCACTTTTTGGTGGCAAAAGGAAGAAAACTGGACTTGAGAACAACAAAAACAACACATTTTCATCACAAAATTAATTTTAAAATAATGTAATTAAAAATATATATCTTTTTAAACTCATAGCTCATATAATATGAAGAGATGGTTTTTGTGAGTGTAAATGTATGTCACCAACATGAAATACATGAACACGACGCAAATTAACTGTGTAAATAGCGAGGTCTGTTCCTGTGTTTGAGCGTTTTAAAGGTGTCAGGAGGTAAAAGTGGCAACAATATAACAATGCAATTATGTTTAATATTGTGCAGCAATTCATGCACAAACTCAAAATGTAAGAAAGCGTGTGCACATCGCACGAAACGCGCACAGGGGGGGGAGAAGCGAAAAGCCCGTTTTGCACGTTAATAGCTGCGTAAAAAAATGCCACCTTGACGCGTTTGTGGATCGCGTGTGAGTGAGATGCGGCTGCTCTCTGACAGAGAAAATACCTTCAGCCTTACCTTCAGCTCGACGTGACAGAGCACCGGCGTCCAGGTCATACTGTAGCACTCCGTCTCCGTCTCCTCGTTCGCGTCCAGCGAGATCTTCACTTCAGCCACGGAGTCCCACGTGTAGCAGAACTCCGTTTTGTTCAGCCAGCACAGGTTCCTCACGAAGGGAACCTCGACGTCGGGGTTCCCCACGTTCCCAACATCTATCTCCACAAAGGTCTTGTCCTCCGCCAGTGTCTGTATGACCAGCGAGTGGGTTCTTCTCTCCCAGATGAGTCCGCTAAAAGTCCCCCTGAGGATCCAGTTCTTGTTGGGCTGGTCCACCACTTGCCAGTAAATGATCCCGATGGTCATTACGAAGAAGACGGCCACTCCGAGACAGGCGATAGCTCCTTTCCAGGTCTCGTTCATCTCCTTCAAACCTGTGTCCCATGTTACCTCTGGGATGGGGCTAGGGTTCCTATTACGAGCGTGGGGCATGTTGTTTTTTGTTGTTGTTGTTGTTGTTGTTGTTTTTTTAAGATGAGCAAAGAATTAAAACACAAAAAAAGCTGCAGAAATCTCTGTGCGTCAAAAGTCTCTGTTGCTTCATCATGTCATGGTGTTTTCACTCAGGCTACAGGGCAAACCAGCCTACTGTTGGCGTTTTCTTTGCGCAAGTGTGCCAGCAACAGAGACCTGTCATGTGAAGAAAGCAGCGAGAGAGAGAAAAAAAAAGTAATCCCAGCGGGGTAAATAAAACAGTATGAATGAATATGGACTTACCACATACTGCTCCACTTTTGAAACAGTTGGATTTGTGAATTTGCATTGGTTGCAGTGAGCTCGTGAGCAGCCCCAAAGCCGGGTTTGGCAGCAATGCCTACGAATAGCTCCTAAGACACAGTCTTGCTTGCCCTGCACTTTCTGACGTAACGCCGGGTTGTTTCTTCATATGAAAGGTAGAGAGAGAGAGGGAAAAGGGGGATCAGGAAGCTTTGGTAGAGTCTCGGAGTTGCCCACCGCGGCGAGGAGGCCATGGACAGCCTGAAAGGGAGCGACCCCCATGCGTGCTCGCTGGGAAAACTCTCCGTGCGCTCTCCGTGCGTAAAAGGCTGTTGAGACTTGTCATCCGGTGCTTTGGTGGACAGCGAGGGGCGTCAAGTGGGCATGTAAAGGTCGGGAGACTTATCATGACTTATCCAAATCCTGATCGGGTGGTGTTGAACATTTAAAGGGGAGCAAAAGCTGAAACTGATTTAAGATAAATACACAAATCACACATCCAATTGTGTTGTTTGTTTTCATCCCACGATGAGCGTTTGTGTGTAAGGTTGATAAATTACAAGTCACACAAAGAATGACCCATTTTCAGATATTGATGCTGTTCGAATGTTCGAAATGTTACTTTGTGAAACCACGTGGAGGTTTAAAATCGCTTTGAACGCTTTGTTTTGACAGTTGTGTGACAGGGATGTGCCACCTGTCATGCAGCTAACATCCTGCTGAAGCTGCAAGGCTCATGATAAGTACAATGATTTCTTATAATATACAGTATATACACCTTTATTTTATTATTATTATTATTATTATTATTATTTATTTATTTTCCCATTAGCTTTCAAATGTACAGTTCATTTTATGTCCACCTCATGTAAAGGTACAGTGTGTAACGTTCAAGTTAAATTATTTTCATTTGTCAGAAATTGAAGCTTAAATAAATATGGATTGTTGTCATAATTATGCCAAAATGTGTCTTTTATGTTTCTATCTGGTCAGCCTGGTCAGCTCTACACATTTTCTACCACCATCATAATAGCCCACAGCAGACAATCTAACAGTTTCTGAGTATTGATTCTAACTAAAGGATTTGTAAGGTACTTTGAGGTGGGAGATATTCAGCTGCAACATGCAATTTCATATTTTATTGTGCAAAAGCAATTATTGTGTTATTATTTTCAGATTAGACTGCCACTTGGCACATGCTGGTCATTATGATTCTTTCTGAAAGACTATTGCTTTTATCCCTGATGAATCATCATCATCATTAATAATCATTCAGTCAGTCAGTCACACATTCAAACGTATTTGCTTACTTGTGTGGGTGTTCTCTTAGAATAACTGAACGTCTTATAAGACCTTACAGATTTCTGCGTCTCTCTGCTGGTGATCATTTTTTGCATTCCTGTGTCGTTATGGCCATGGACTTGGCATGTGTTGATACAGCAAAATACACCTTATATCATAGATTACATTTTTCGCGGCGCTGATGGATCGCAGAAGACGTGCCTCAAGGGTAGTAATGGTGGTGTAACTTGAATTAAGACGTCACACTTTTTGACAGTAAATAATTTAGTTCACCTTCCTGAATCCTTAACTATACTGTGATCATGTTGATTCAGTTTAATTCACAGCTTACTTTGTTCAACACAGCCCTTACTGAAACATGGTTCTATACTGGTGTCCAACAACAACCCAAAAATAAGACAAGAGGAGTCATATGGTGAACAATGTTGTTATGTTTGTAGGTAAGGGTCTTCCTCTGTACTGTGCACTAGATTTCCCAAGGGTGTCGACTAACATACCTTCGAGATCAGTTGCCCACGTCCCCGTTTATGCATGTCAGCCCCCCCCCCCTCCTTCCTTCCTTCAATCCATCACATATCTCTGGCAGCCGCAGAGACACTGGATAAGGCTGTGAGAACCTGCTCAAAACCTTTCACCTCACTTCAGCTGCGGTTAGTTTAAAAAAAATATCGACAGAAATATTATTCGGATTCGGGGATAGATTTGTGCTAAACATTCAGGTTAGAATGAGACGGATTCTATTCTTGCAATCAAGCGGGGGGCTTCAATTTAGGAACCTGCTCAAGTGTGTGTGTGTGTGTGTGTGTGTGTGTGTGTGTGTCAGTGTGTGTCAGCTGTTGTCATGTGATGGTATGATCTTTCCACAGCAGATGAATGTGTAGAGTTCCCAGTGAAGCTGTACACCACAGTTTGAAGTGATGTATTTGTGTGCGATGTAGATGAATAGGTGTGCAGTGAGGTCAAAAACGCTCGTTTGTGTGTTTGTGAAATGTGCGGGACCCCTTAAAACGCCTTGAGATAATGTATGTTGTGTTTTGGTGTGAATTGAATGGAAAATGAATCGAATTGTTCAACATGGGTCTTACGGCCGTCGGGCTCCTGGGTCAGAGGTCGCGTTTATGACATCAACGGAACGTCCAGGGGAGAGAGTATAAATTTACTTGCCCATTCAGATTGCCCCTGACTCCATCCCTTGCTGCTATTTATAGGCAGAAACTGCTGCGTGGCATGCACCCGCTCCCTCAGAGAGTGTGAACATGGGACATGAAAAACAGGGGAATCTGACCTGAACTGGCCGTTACATCCGACCACTCATTTAGTGTTGATAGCAAAGGGGCAAGGATTTAATTAGGTGCGCAGTGGAGGGTCTATTGGTTTATGTTTTCAAGTGGCATAATGTAATAGAGCCACCTTCTCTTCAAAGGAAATGTTCCTTCTAATATTGTATATAACTACATTACCTGCAATGCTGTATAATCACAATAAAAAGCAGTAATACTTTTCAGCAATACTGCAGCTGTGATGCTTCAGGCCACTATTCTCAAATTCTGCATGCTAACATTCTTATGATGACTATGCCGTTGCGTTGTTGCATGCTTTATATGCATGCTAACATTTGGAAAACTGTGATATCTCTTTTTTACTAGAGGACAGTGCTATATGAACAGTTAGAGTTCACCAAAGTCCATTGATGCATCGCATGGAAATCGTTCATTTGGTGCCAATCCATCTTGTGGATGTAGAGATATATCAAAGAACAGCATAAAACATCAGGTTATTACTGAAGGCGGAAGATTCAATCAATCAACCGAGCTGTCTGTCTATCTTTCTGTCAATCTATCTATCTCGCTGTCAAAAATGGTCATTACAATTATTTTCAATCAAATTTACAAAATAATTCCACACTGAAATCATGGTTTTTGTGATTATTTAGCTCATAGTTGAATGTCTGTGTATTCTGCTGACTTGCTTCTGTTCTTGGCGTACGGGACAATTTCTAGGGGGCGTCTGTAGAAAATATCACAGCTGTAGAACCAATTGCCGCTGAGACCCAAAAGCCATTGATTTGCCATTCACAGAGTAATGAAAGTACCCATTGACTGTCATGTTTAGTGACTGTTGATGGATAACAGGCCACCAAGGCACACAGTCTTATATCTATGAAACATCTGTTTGATTGTCAATGGGGGGGGCAATGCAGATTTAAATCTGGATGCGATGCTGTTCGTCGCTCTTCGTCCACTTCCCCGTAGCTCTGCACCACGACCGGAGACACAAATGAAGTATTACATGAAAATTCGAGCCGTCAGAGTTTGGCCAAGCAGCTCTTTGCCACGAAGATCCACGGGTGGTCCATGGAACAACGATGGTCCATCTGGATGGATGAAGTGCCTTCAGAGAGAAACCCTTAAACCTGTTACATGCAAAACTATTCGCGTCAAGCTGACAAACTTTTCCATCTTCATGTCTGGAGCTTCAATTTACCATTTCCACACTTTTTTTTTTTTTTTAAACTTCTCTTAGATATTCAATACAGACAATCTCTCCTCCGGCTGCCTGAGCGTCAGAGGGGGAAAGTTTCCATGTGGCCCCAGTACTTGCTCTTGGCGGGACAATCTCACTGTAGACCGGAGTGTTTTCTGTGTATCCACCTCTGCTGCTTGAGCATTTCCCTCCTCCTTCCGTGCTTTCTCCATTTTTGTACTGTCACACGAACAGCCACTTTCCACTGCCCCAGACCTGAACCTTCATTCCAATTCTCCCCAAGTCTCTC
This sequence comes from Microchirus variegatus, assembly GCF_963457635.1. Lineage (NCBI taxonomy): Eukaryota > Metazoa > Chordata > Actinopteri > Pleuronectiformes > Soleidae > Microchirus > Microchirus variegatus. The sequence continues at coordinate 27,476,046 of NC_139809.1, forward strand.
TCTCTCCTCTCTCTCCCCCTCACAGACACACACACACACACACACACAAAAGTGGTGTGAGTTCAATCTCATTTAGTTGCAAGCAGAAATTGATTACTGAAGACAGAGACTCATAATAATTTACATTTCCTGCCTAATCACGGTACACTGTTGTTTTTACGGTATAAAACTGGCAGCTGTGGTTGCCAGAATTCTACCGTAATAAAGGTTGTTGATTTTTTCAATATTCTACCATATAAATAACTTTTTTTTCATTGAAAGTAAGTGTTTTTCCCATATATTTAACGTGAAAATATTGTATAAGTAAAGCATTTCTCCATGAAATAAGACGGTATTTTTCTGTGAAATAAACAGCCTGTATTAACATAAAATACCACTTTATTCATTAAAAAAACCCAAAAAAACCCCACTTATTTTTAACGGTAAAAAAAACTGGCAGCTATGGTTGCCAGAATTTTACCATAATACGGTAAAATTGTTTCTTCTATCACGGTAAAGGTTGGAGAATTTTTCCATATTCTACCATATAAATAACTATGCCTTGCCATATATTTAACGTAAAAGTACTGTATAAGTAAGGGTTTTGCGTAATTAACACAATGGTTAATAAGTTTAACAGTAATAAAATGTATTTTTTACAAAAAAAAAACCCTGCAAAAGATACAGTTTTGGCTCTTAAAAATATTACGGGATATTTCCATAATTACTACAGTGCAAGATTATCTAATAGTAGATAAATGGAATTTTTACAGGAAAAAATATGCAAAAATTACTGTTTTGGGAAATACATATGTTTACGGTACTTCACTGTTACAAAAACTGTATTATAGTCTTTTTAAGTTTACGGTCTTTTTCTGTCATGGTTTGACAGTTTTTAACTGTAAAATCTACTGACATTTTTTTTACAGTGTATGGTCGCTTATGTATTTGCATGCATGTGTGCATGCTTGTATGTGCGTGTATATCACACCCCAAATACTGTAGCTATAAAAGCCAGGCAGCTGAGGAAGCTGAGTCATTGATCACAATTTGTCTTTTGCAATACTGAAACAGTCAGTTGCACAAAGGGCCACTTTTCTCTCAGCGAGTAGGTTTACGTTCATATCACAACCGTGAAATTAGATAACATAATTGACTTTTTTTTTTTTTTCATCAAAGAGTTCAACAGTGTGCATTAACAAACAAGCTCGAATCGTATCTATAAATGGCAAAGTTGGATAACAGTGTGAGACCGGACCTTTGGCTGAAGGTTGCATCGGTTCATGTTGCTGGCCCCCCCCTCCACTCCCCCTTGATCTGACTTGGTCTATGCTGGCTGGATCCTTGCTAAACATTGGCACCCTGACCAAAGCAATGAGAGGAGCTACCGTTGCTGCATCCACAGCAAGACTCACGTCCTTGTCCAAGGAAAAGATAAGGGGCGTAAGAATGTGGAAATAAATTTATACGCACACTACATGTACCGTATGCACACAAAGACATGCTTTTCTGGGATAATCCACTGTGGACTGTAATTGACAATGTATTCAATATTCTTATCAATAAAGCAATAAGAGTACAAAGATGTCTGCTAACACGTAATTATATGTTTCAATCGTAACACGGCAAGCACGTCATTTAAAATCTATGGGGATGAGCCAATGCGACACTCAGTATCTGTCAGATATAGGTGGCAGTGCAAATTCACTGGATTTGATTACAGAAAAAGAAAAAGTAAAAATCCTTTACAATCGTAAGGAATGAAAATGCCACCACTGTCATGTGACCACGACATGAGTGATGGCTGTAAATGTCTGCCATGAAGTTGGAACATTATTATTTCCATTCTATTTATTACCAGATTTAAGGACCAAATAAGGTCCAATACTAGAAAAAAAAACCATATTCTAAAAGTACACCAATGTATGGGTGAATTCCAATTCTTTGCTTAACCCTCAATCTCAAAAATGCGCGCTCCCTCTAGTGCAAGTGCTGTCCCGAGTTGAGGGGCAAGTTTAAGGGCTGTATCGCCCTCAATATTGAGATTTTCCGAGACCACCCTTGGGAGCAAGGGCTACCCAGAATGCATTGCGTGTTTTGTTTTCACATAACAAAGATGGCGTCAAAAGCAGTGAAACGAGTACGCTACAAATTAAGTATTTTCTTTGTTAATAGAGATATAAAAATGATGAAAACCATTGTATTATCTTAGTTTAGGCCCATATTATGGATTACTGACGTCATTGTTGCGTAACATTTATTTTCTATTTTACGATCTTTTGTCAATATTGAGTATCTGAGTATCATCTTATAACTAACTGACAACCTAATAACTTGACTGACAAAAGGATCGTAATAAATAATCGTGACGTAAATGTGTTCTTCTTCTTCTTCTTTTTTGGAGTTGACAGACTGGACGCAGCTTTCGCGTTATTCTGCCCCCCGCAGGCTGAAGACGTATCTGCATTTAAGGGGTGTCCCATTTCTAACTGACAAAATAAACCTCAACACTTGGTTTTGAGGGCCAGTTAAGATTAAGGGTTGAGTTTGAGGGTTTAAGATAGGAATTGGAATTGGCCCTATGATTGGTAATGTGTAAAGTGCAGTTATATAGCACTTTTTTAGTCTTAATGACTACTCTTTTCTGCCATTTACCCATTCACTCAAACTTTCATACAGCACAGCAGCCAGTACACTAAGTAAGTGTCTTGCCAAGGGACACATCAGCATGTAGGAGTGGAGCAGGGAATTGAATCCACAACCTTCCAGTCAAAATACAACTCGCTTTACCTCTGAGCTACCGTAAAGAAAAAAAAAGTATTGTTTATTCTTATATTGTTAAATGTTTACACTATATCATAAACCATTCCTCACAGTTTCTCAGAGTGATGACTCCACCTGCAGTGGTTTGTCAGATGAGTCAAAATATGAAAAAAAAACAGGCGAAAACAAGAAAATCTCCATATTTGAAACATAGCAGTATCAAAGTTGGCTACATTCTAGTTCATTAACAATGTCAGTGTAATATTAACTAGAATATTCAAGCCATGAATGATAAAAGGATCTAAAGATTAGATTCAAAACTCCTGAGTCAGTCTTCATGGAGTCATCACGTCAAACTCAAACTCTGTTTTTAGCTTGTCATTCCTTCTCTCTGAACTTTCAGTAATGACACACAGCTACTGTAATTGTGTAATGTATTGTTTTATGTACAGTATATGTATCTGATAATTCTTTAGAATTACATTTCTAAAGAGAATTGTCTTTGGATGCCACAATTGTTGTTGTTATTGTTTGAAATTTGAAGCTTAAAGTTTAATTGTATAAACCATAATTCATTGATCAGAGTGATTATACGTGAGTGGAAAAGGGGGAAATGAGTTTGCATACATTCATCCCAACACAAAGCACTCACACCACCCTCTCTGACTAACACTAGTGTGAAACATGCAGCGTTTTAGTTCACATTACAGTATAAACACTGAGAGTAAACCTCCCTCCACTGCCTTTCCATGTTTCTGTGTTCAGATATCAGCTGTCAGATCAACCAGTTCCAAAAAGCTACAAACAAGTAAACAACCAACAATGTAATGTCGGCAAACGTTGACTTTTCCCGAGGCAAGAAAACCATCAACTGGCCAACTGTCAAGATGATACAGGACATTCTGATATAGTGTGACAAATACCCGTGGCAAGTGGTGAACATTACAACAACTGCTTAATAATGAAATGCCTGACTGCACCCTCCTTACACACACACACACACACACACACACACACACACACACACACACACACACACACACACACACACACACACACACACACACACACACACACACACACACACACACACACACACACACACACACACACACACACACACACATACACACATACACACACACCATGGCATCTTAACTGATGGAAACTTCCCTCCCAGGCATAGTGTAGGCTGTCAGTGTGGTCCATTTCCTGCCAGGTCTGAACCAGCTGAGCCAGGGACTTATGTTCCACCCGAGGGACTTTCAATACCCCCCCCCCCCCCCCCCACACACACACACACACACACACACACACACACACACACACACACACACACACACACACACACACACACACACACCATAGTGGGTGTGAGGTCAAACACTGAGTTGAACAAGTGATGGAACGAGGTCTCCCTCTGCTGCTGTCTTATCATATGTGCCCTGAGAGAATAATAAATAAATAACACAGTGATCACTCTCTTGAATTAAAATAAGCTTTGGTTTGGTTTATTTATTTATTTATAGCTGGTTGAAGTCATAAACAATTATTATTTTATTATTTGTCTGTTTGTTTGTAAGCAGCATAAGTAATAAAGGATAGGTGAAACTGGAAATTTTAGGACATCATGGCAATGTAGATTGTCAATGGAAAAAAAAAGATTCAACTAGTGATTTACATATGGATTTGGGAGTTGTTTTTTTTTAAAGCAATTGTTCATTTTGCATAGGGCTGGGCAATAACCCACTAACAATATCATGATATAATTTCATCCATATCAGTATAGAAATGGTTCAATATAAATTGACATAAACAAATTTTGAGACCCTTACTTGCTATGAATGTGTTGCGTCAGACTGTGTTTAACAAGTGTTTGTTGTTTTCTGCCCATAAGGTGTTTAAAATTCACAATTACATACAACAAAACAAAACACTGTGATAATAAAAAATCGACCGATTTGAATCTTTTTATTATTGTTATTATTATTATTATTATTATTATTATTGTTGTCATAAGAAATAAATTACAGTGGGAATCTCTTCTGTTCCTGTCTTCTAATGCATGTTTGACCAGATTAACTTTTTGTGCCCATAACACCTTTGACCAATTTAGTAGAAATCATAAAATGTTTTATCTATGTAATTTTCAACACATAGATAGATAGATAGATAGATAGATAGATAGATAGATAGATAGATAGATAGATAGATAGATAGATAGATAGATAGATAGATAGATAGATAGATAGATAGATAGAATATTTCTTTGGTCCCTTCTGAACTTTCCTCCAAGGGCACGCATTGACTGCGCATGCGCACTACAGTTGATCCAGGAAATTCGTCCATGCACGTGTAGCACATGACAACCTTGAGGAGACTTCAAAACAGCTAACTCAGCCTGTGTTTCACAGGAAACCGACTCTGCGATGCCAGTAACAAGACTGCTGTAAGCGTCACCATTTTCCTTCTCGTTTCTAATTGTCAATATACGTAGTTCTACCTCAGCCAGAGAAGAAGGCGTTCCTGGTAAACCCTTGCTTTCAGTTGAGTTAGCTACCGTTGGCAAAACAAAGCTAGCGTTAGCATCTTCCAGTCTCACACTGTCAGTCTCCCCGCTTCAGCGAGTGTAGCTCTCACAGTCGCACAGGTTTAAAGTCGTTAATTTTACACACCGTCAGTGCACATTGAACTGTAAAGTATGTGAATATTTGCATGTTAGACATCATAACGCAACAGGGATGTAGCCACCGTTAGCCATTTATGCTAAAAAAAAAAAAAAAACTCATGTCAACATGCAGCTGTAGTAGTGGGCGTCACTCAGTCGTGAAGCCATATTTTGACGTTATATAAATGAACTCATCAGACAGTTAACACGGAGTCTACTTCAAATTCACTATTTAAGTGTTGTCGTTTATACCCACAGCCATAGGTGATATTATGGCATATATTCATGATTCTAATCATGAATTATTTGTGTTTGCGAGACATTACGATTACTTGGCAGCGTACATACACATCATGCTCGATATTCCTGATGGAAGTAAAAGCATGGCATAAACAAGCAAGCCGATTTATTTCCATAAATTCCGTTTTTTACATTATGACTCTTTGCTAAAAAAGAGGACAAATAATGCATCGCAGGGCTGCCTTGTTTGTGTCTGCTTTGCCAATGAAATGCCTTTATTTGGAGGGGAAACTTTCTTTTCAGTCCAGAGTTGGGGTGTGAATCACAGCGGGTATTCATGGTTCACGATACCAATAGTATCATGATACATTGATTCTGCGATAATAAATATATTGCAAGACAATCATATAGCAATACATCACGATTAGAGCTGAAACGATGAATCAATGAATCGATTATTAATCAATTACTAAATTCATCACCAACTATTTTGATCATCGATTAATCGGTTTTGAAGCTTTTTTCATGATTAAAACAAGATTTCTGATTGTTTCAGCTTCTTAAATGTGAATATTTTCTTAGTCTTTGCTCCACATAACAAAGAAATCATTAAAACTGAATCATTTTGGTTTGTGGACAAAACAAGACATTCAAGAACATCGTCATTTCCAGGTTTGACGAACACTGATCAATGTTTTTTTTAACATTTTCTGCCATTTTCTGGACCAACCGATTCATCGATTAATCGAGAAAATAATCGACAGATTAATCGATTACGAAAATAATCGTTAGTTGCAGCTCTAATCACGATATCTGAAACTGACTAACTGAAGAAAACTAAAGTGCGAAAAGTTGAAAGTTCAACATTTCTCTATTTATTCACAATATAGAGAACAAAGTACATGAAGTCTATGTATTGAATGTGGATGCGGCGTATCCTAATGTTTCTTTATCTGACATTCTCCTGCTGTAAACGTCAAAGACATCAAGGAGCAAAACCCAGCGAGTGAAACTGACAGGGACTGTTTACTTTAGAGTGCCTTGTGTGTGTTCATGTGCCTTAAAATATCGATATTTGCCCTGGCATATCGATTATTGTATTGCATTAGTAAGGACAATGATATATCACCAAATTGATATTTTGACCCACCCCTACCAGAGAGGGTTGAGGATTAAGAATCTGTTTCCTCTCTTAGATATCCTCTCTACCAGTTTGGAAACCCTCAGCTGAGGATCTTCAGACCCAATTGGTTCCTGACCCTGGTGAGGCCAGGGACAGAGCAGCCTCCTGACACTGCCCAGTTTCGCATTCCAATGGAGTAAGTCTTATTTTCAATTTTTATGTCAGTTAAGTACTCAATTGAACAAACTATTAGTTTAATATTACAAGATAGATCGCAACACGAGAACATGACAGCTTTTCCTCTGTTTGACAGTTGTACATATGGATGGATAGTCTTACGTTGCAGAGTTATCACTATATGGCTTGCACTTGTAAACCTGATCCGTTCAATGGTTACACTTGAAGATATGCCCTGCTGTGCTCGAAAGCATACAACTTCAGCCCCGGTGTACTGATTTTTGTTGATAAAGATCAGCATGTTAACATGCTCTGGGGTCAGACGCGACCACAGCATGGTTACCGTTAGTCCAGCCACCAAAAACACCCGCTATGAGGGGACTGGCGTCGCTGCGATGCACAGGTATCTTTGTGCTAACTTACTAACCATTCCATTCACTTTCCGCCAGTCTGTAGGGGTGCAATCCAGAGGTGGATTTTCCCTCAATAAAAATACTGGATCTGCTGGATCTGCTATTTACTTTTTTTGTACACTGTCACTGATGCCCTCTTCTCCCTGTTTTTCCAGTAACATTCACAATTACTGTGTGTACACAGTGTGTTACTTTTAGATGCACCACTACAAAAGAAACCAAATGAAATTAATGGTTTATTTCATGATGTACACGTGCTCTTACAGTTGTGCTTATAAGTTTACATACCCTGACCCTGAGATTTTCACTCATGGTGGTTGACTGAAGCCATTTATTGTCTGTCTTTACTTTTAAACCACTGTCTTTACTCTTTTTAAATCATAATCACAATAGAAACTACCCAAGAGAGCCTGATCAAAAGTTTACACAAAAGGCACAGAGACAAGCCTCAAACCTTCTGGTACAAAGTCATTTGGAGTGAGACCAAAATGTAACTTTTTGGCCACAACCATAGACACTACATTTGGAGAGGAGTCAACAAGGCCTATGATGAAAGGTGCACCATTCCTACTGTGAAACACGGTGGTTGATCACTGATGTTTTGGGGATTGTGAGCTACAAATTCACAGGACATTTGGTCAGAATTGATGGCAAGATGAATGCATTCCAACATGATGATCCAAAACACAAGGCCAAGTCGACCTGTCATTGGCTACAACAAAATAAAGTGAAGGTGCTGGAGTGGCCAGCTCAGTCTCCTGACCTCAATATCATTGAGCCACGGTGGAGAGACCTCAAACATGCAGTTCATGTAAGACAGCCCAAGAATTTACAGTAACTGGAGGTTTTTTGCCAGAAAGAGTGGACAGCTTTACCATCTGAGCAGATAAAGAGCCTCATCCACAATGACCACCAAAGACAAGCTGTCATTGATGTTAAAGGGGAGGCAATACACAGTAGTAAGAACTGGAGTATGTAGGGTCATTTGGGTAGTTTGTGTTGTGATTATGATTTAAAAAGAGTAAACAGTTGTTTGACAATATCATTCTTATTATTATTATATATTGACACAACTTTATGTGTTCATGGAAATTCTCTTGCAGTGTCACGAGTTAACTCCATCATACATTTTTAATGTACACTTTTTCAGAGCAGATTTGGTACATTTCTTACACACCAACATACCACATTTACTCACTACAACTAATGATTTTTTTATAATTGACATTAATCTTTCAATTGTTTTCTTGATTCATCGATCAATCATTTGGTCCAGAAAATGGCAAAAAATGTTGATCAGTGTTTCTCACACCTGGAAATGATGATGTTCTCAAATGTTGTCCACAAATCATTATTTCGTTTTAATGATTTCTTTGTTATATGGAGCAAAGAAACCAGAACATTTTTATAAATCGACTAATCTAGGGGTGGTTTCAGCCCTACACTCCAGTTATATAATCTATTGTGATTATTACCTATTATCACAAAAGGGTGATGCAAGTTTTATATTCATGGATAATTGTTTTAAAGTTTATTTGACATAAGTATTTTTAGAGCTATACAGTAGTTGCCTCACAGAGCATCTGTTCCTGCAAAACTGCTTATGCCAACAAATAAGAAGGCTACAAATAGTTTCATATGTACATTTCTAAACTTGTATCAAATTAAATGCATTATGGGTGCACCCTACACTTGTTCTCAAAGGCAAGAAAAAGTCTGAAAACATCTTAAAAAGCTAAGTTGCTAAATACAAATTTATCCTTTTAGCAGTATATTTACTACTGGCTGCCGAATCCCAGAGCAGCACTTAACAGCATGTATGGATGCAGTAACCAATATTATTAACAGCAATATAATATTGCAGTATACCTTGTAAAAAGAAATATCCGATTTCAAGGATGATAAAGCTTGAAAAATATCACACGTAACGGAACTGGGTTGTGAATGAAGAGTAGCATCTCAGTGACTCTACTAACATTAATTGTGAAACTACAGAACATTTTAAGAATAAGAAAGCTATAAAATGTTAGCGCAGGTCATCACTTTTTGTGAGACCATTATATGAGTTTTAGGGTCAGATACATTATACAGTAAAAGTACAATGTGTTTCAATTTTCGGGTGCAGTGTTTTTTATTAACTGGCTGTAAAGCATTTACACTGGATGAGTTATTTGCAGCCAGAGTTGGGCATTATGGCCACTAGGTGGTGTGACAGCCTCAAGAAAAGCACTCCAAGGCATCTGTCCTCAATAGTACAGACAGTTCCTACCAACCAATGACTTCTCAAATGAGCTCACTTACTGTGATGACAAGTGAAAGACTGTGGGGTGTTATGGTAAGGTCAAACACGTTTGCTGCTGCAGTCTATGTTCGGGTTGTGAAATGTTGGTTAGCCTGTGAAGCTAATATTTATATCCACAAATATTTTTGAAAAATACTTTTACTTGTTATTCAAAAATGTGTTTTCACATACACAAAGGCAGCACATATTCAGTTCATATTCATAAACAACGGACAGCAACATGAGGTCTCAATCAGTTGGCTCTTTGCAGTGATGAACTGAGTTTGACTACCTCCGCCAGTCAAGGTCACTGATGTTTGAGTGTTCCTCGGGCCATGAGAGGCCCATAGACCACACCGACGGGAAAAAATGAAGTTTGAGGCAGATCATCTAGTGTCTCTGGTGGGGTTTACACCATAATCTGTTCATCCAGGTGCCTGGCCTCCCACTCTGATTCTTGCTTCTTGTCTGCCAAACTCCTAGGGTGCTTATGTAATTGTGTGTTAGTGTGTGCACACTTGTGTGAGTTAGTCGTTTTCCACGAATGGTGTGTCTTTGTGTATATATGCACAAAAGTGGGTAAGTGCAGGGTGCGTGTGTGTTTATAAGGGTGTGTAAGGTTTTTTTTTGCAGCCTTTGATGCCTGGGAGAGGTGCATGGCTGATTGATATGCTGCTGGGGCCTCATTGTGCGTTCGAAATACTGTTATGTTTTGCTTTTCAAACACACACTGTAGTAAATGGACATCGAGACGGTGACACACACTGATTATCACTCCCACTCCCAGCTTATTGATGAGTCATGATGGCAGCGAAAGCTGTAGTAGCTATGAGTCTCTAGGGTAGGCGATGTTCGCTTGGATAAGTTGTACTGCAGAGCAGCTGTTAATGAGAAGTGGTACTGTTGGCGTTCAAGTGTTCTTGCCTTTTTGTCTGTCATCATCTGCACATGTCCTTCACCGGCCTTCTCCGTCTCATGTTGTTTATAAACGCTTTTTGGCACAATCCCTTTTTGGCACTTGTTGGTTGAAACACCTGGACGGTGTTGTCCCATAATTCACTTTCTACCTGCTGGAGGGAAGCATTTGTTTGTCTTTGCGATTGTTCTCAAACCTTTTGTGCTACGTTAGAATTTCCTCTCTGCTGTTGAAGAGCCATCATCAAATTTCTAGGTTTACACTCACACACACTGCTTATGCCTCACCTGGCATGGCTAGAGGCCAGTGATCCCTCTCTCTCTCTCCCTCTCCCTCTTTTGCTCTCACACACATAGATACACAAAATCAATGTTGTGTTCACTATACTATGAAGCCATATTTATGCAAATCTCTTGTCCAATAACCATGGAACCAGCCCATACTGTGGTTTCTTACTGTAATCAACTTGAGCAAACTCACCCTGCTGCACAACAGTTCACATTGGCATTAGATTTGGACCACTGTAAAGTCTTTGTTGGCTCAAACCATTTCACGATCACTGTTTCACCCCCACTTCATAAACACATAGTGCAAGTTGAAAAGCGGGTACTTTTTCCTGCTGATTACCCTCTGTTTATGTCGTAAAAAATCATTTAGCATGGTGGTCGAGACGTGTAACACGCTGTTGAGTCTTTACTGACCCGTCTCTGTTTGAGGAGTTCAGTGACTCCTTGTACCCTTGTCTTTGATCCATTTCTTTTCTATTGTCAAACCAAAGTCCGAACAATAAATGTAATCCTTCACACGCTGCTCTTATACTCTCAGCTTCTCAACTGTCTCTTCCCTCCCAAAGTCTCGGGTTCCTCAATGGCTTTCCCTTTAAACAAAGTCTGCTATTATGATCTTGATACTTAGTGTTGAGCAACTTCTGTGCATGCATTGTCTATGTAGGTGGGAGGGTTAAAGTAGTGAGTTTGCGTATCTCCACTCGAACCTGACAATGGAGCAGGCTGACAATGAGGCGCGGCTTTCTTTTGCCTTTCATCTGTGCAGAAAACAACTCTCCTGTTTCATTCTCACCACTAAGCTGGTCCAACACAATGCACTTTGATGTGTGTGTGCGTGTGTGTGTGCGCATGAACTGTTTGGTGTACTTTTAGATATTCACTGTAAATGTCTTAATAAAGTTTACACATGGGATTAAGTCTGAGAGGCTTATTAGAACACATGGCAATACATTTTAAGGAGAGAATTCAGCTGGCTGTTATTGAGAAATGTTTTGAGTCTGCTCAAACCACGGTCACATGAAATAGATCTTGTCAGTCAGTGAAACATTCAGAGTTTCTTTTTCAAATGCATTTTTCCTGTTTGACATGCACGGTGATGACAAATGCAGTGGCCATTCACACAGCATATTGGGTGAAAAAGATCTGTATCAGCTTTAATGTTGGTTTGGTAGGTATGATGCATAGTACATAATACATAAAGCTATATCATTGTCAGGTTGTGAAGTGGTTTCATAGGATTATTCATTTCCTAAAAAACTGCCTACAAAATAAAAAATATATGATGGGACGTTGGAGTGACCTTACCCACCATGTGTGGGCAGCTCTCTTGTTAGAGGGTATTAGCAAGTTCTCTTAAGCATGCCTTGCTGCAGCCACATTACAAGTCTTCCAGTGGTTTGCCAAATCAAGTTGCTTAAACAAGCAACCCTTACAGTGAAGTTTCATAATTACCACAAGAATCAGGTGACTGAATCGTCCATGTGCAAACTAGACATGATGGCAGCAATAGGACCCCCATAGGTCTTTTATATAGCAATTGTACTGTTGCATGGAGTTCAGCTAACACAAAAGGGAACAATCATCGTTGTAATGTGACTCACAGAACTGGCCACCCTTACTAAATGAACCATGTTTGGTTTAGTAGGACACCACTGGTAAATAACCCTGTAAAGCGCTGCAAAATTGTATTTATTCCCAACTTTCTTCCCAATGTATCATAATGAATCTAGCCTTTCCGTTGATGGTTTTCTGATTCGGTGGGAGTTATGTGGTCTGTATTTATTGTAGAATTTGAATGGGACAGACAAAATGGATGGAGCAAGCGGTGACGACACGTGAGTAAGGGCTTTGTAGCTCGTATCAAACTTGGGATGTTGGGGGTTTTTAGGTACATGTCCTAGATGAATAGGGTCTCTCAATTTATTGTCCTTAACTTAAGTTATAGTGAGGGGGTCTTAAGCATCTACAAACATAATTTAGACAAAGATCCAGAAGATTTGTGAAGTGTTTCAGTCATCATTTGTTGTGTAATATTTGTTCTTGGAAATCATTGAGAGGGTAGCTATATAGGGCATCCTTTATGTGTAGCAGAGGCACCACCCATTCACCTGGCAGATGTCCTTTTAGCACCGTCAGTGCATTAATAGACGAGTCTCTGAGCTCTCTGAATTCATTCACTGTCCTTATTGTCAAACACTGTCAAAGCTGCCTCTGTCCTGTCTTGCCCTTTTCCAACTGTGCCCTTTCACCTACTTCTCTCATGTGCTCTTGGACCACAGGTGTAAATGGACCGCTTTAAACTACTGGAACCGATACTCCCAATCTCCTTGGCTTAGTGTGTGTTTGCCTACAATTGAGAAAAGGACATCCAGGAGCATGTAGTACCAGTGCAGAGGAGGGCTTACATTTTACAGCTGATTGAGGAGTACAGATTAATCTGCAGATTTACGGATCTGCTCTATTGTTTATTGTCACACACATACACACAACTATGTCACGGCGGTGCACAACAAAGGCTTCGCGTTTACCCTGTTTTCGTCATCCATGTCTGAATCCCTTCAGAGACCTTCAGTTTCTTTTACAGCACTTGATATCAGATTTAGGTGTTAGATCTCTCTTGTAAACCTCCCCATGCACAAAGCAGAACAATATAACATTTTAAATTGTACTCTAACAATGATACCAGTATGCCTGTTGCCAAACTTGCTCGGCAACAACCAACCATAATTGAAACTAGTCCATCGTTTGCGTCATCTGATGCCTTTCTAGGTTTTGTGTTTAGAGTTCTTTCATCCTCTTGGGCGAGGAATCTTTGTAGCATGTGTGTTTGCGTATAAATATCTACCAGTTGCTGAGGAACGATTCCTTTTGCCTTGGCAGTTGCTGGAGACAGGTTTTCATGCTTCCTCAGAGGCAGAAGTGTGAAAGGTTAGCTTGTGGAATCAGATGGGTGTTTATACTGGGATGATGATCAGATGCAGCCTGCATCACTGTTAAAGACACCACACCCTTTGTCTAAGTTTAGTGTTGTTTATGTACACGCTTAACTTGACATTTTCTCTTCAGCTTGCAGCCCAAGGCTTCCTCTTAGTCTGGAATCCAGTTTGTTGCAGAGATGGGAGTCATGTATTGACTCAGAGGTCAGAGAGAAAACAGCTGTCTGAAGTAAGCCCTGAAATGTAGTGTACACTATTTATATGCTGGGATGCATTCTATTACACCCAAAGTGACAACAATTTTGATAATTCACCCATTGCGCCAATGTTTTGCATGCAAAAAAATCTTGGTTTTCTTTGTCCAATAGATTTAGTGAATTAAAACAAGCTAATTATTGCTTGATTTATAATATAATAATATTATTAATGTTTTATTTATTTATTTATTTATGTATGTATATATATATTAGTGTCAGTTTTTTATATATAGTATGTGGTATATTTATGTCTGTGTTGTAAGGTTCATGTGTTATGAATTTGTGTTCAGCCCATATTTGCTGTTTTAGCTATAGCAAACACCCCATTCATAAAGCAGATGATTACATGCCAGTAATCTTGTGCAGAGAAACAGACATGACCTGTGCATGTTTCATACTATCTTTATGTTTGTGGTGGACGGATAATTTGAGTGGTAAAAGCATCAGGGATTTAGAAAATGTTCTCCCCATTAATCAGGATCAGTGTTCCTTCTGCTAATGACCCAGAGGAGACCTTGCAGTCCCCAAGCCACTTTCCTCTCTTGCAGTTCCCCACCAGTGCTTTCTAGGAAACCCCTTCTCTCAGCGCAATCACTCTCTCTTTCTTCCTTTCTTGATCTCAAGTACCCCGGTCATTCGGCTCTGCTTCACTGCCCTCTGGCACACACATAAGAAGGGGTTTTGGGGGATGGTGTGTGCAAACGGTGCAGAAAAGCGCATCTGCATGCCACATCATCGGAAACACACCTCTCTTTTCTTGGCTGGGTAAAGTGAGACAAATAAGATCATAGAAGTCTTTAAAAAGTTTGTTTACATCTCAACACAGTGATGCAAGAAACCCCTCTGCCCTCACTCCCAGTGGTCCTGGACTGGCTTTGAGAGAGAGCATCCTCAATGAGAGTTTACTTCTCTCCTCTCTTAAGCCTGTGCCACACTGGGTGCATGTGCAGGACAGGCGTCTTGTGCACCTCACACAGGGAGAGTCTGCTAAAGAGCTGCTGCTATGTTTTACATAGGATTCATATTCATTCTTCTTTTTAATATCTAAATACTCCCCTCAACTCAATTAAATATCAAGACTAAATTAATCTGTTGGTATTTAATCAATCAATCAATCAATCAATCAATCAATCAATCAGTCTTCACATTGTTGGGGGGAAAAAAACCTTCTTCGAAACTGAAACACTAAAGTGCTTTTACTCATAAACGGGTACAGGATTTGTTGTTTTATAAGTTTGTTGAGATGATTATTTTCAATGTCTAGGCGAGAAGGCTGTCCTCAAAAAGAATCAGGTGGCTCTACTCTATAGCACATGAGAAGCGCTGTTTGGATGCATCTTACACGGGCGTTATGGATGCTTTAATGTGTTAACGTTATTCTAAATGAAAAGCAATACAGGCACCCTGCATCCAGTGTGGCTCCGGCATTAAAGGCAGCAGCCGTTTTGTAGAAATACCGTCATACTCACAAGTCACCTCATCAAGCCAGCTTTGCTCTCTGTAGTGGTGGACTGGACTCAAACATGGAAACATAATAAATTTACCTCTCTCTGATCACAGGTCAAATAGGAATGTTCTAAGTCTAAGTCTGTGTCAGGTTTGCCAATATTATAGAGTGAAGGGCAATTGTTATACAGCATGGAAACCTTTATTACATCACTCTCAGGTACAAAGAATCTTTGTGTTCACTGATGGGATTTTTAGTCCAAAAGCTCAATATGTTGTGCTGTTTTCACTGAACAATAGACAATATTATATTATCCTGTTATATCAAATAAATGTATGAGGTGAAAAAACATGCCATATCAGAGGCACTCATGTCAGACCACAACGTCGCTATTAAGCACTTTGTCGGACGCATTTGGGAAGTGCTTTCTACTAAGCTAATCCAATTGGCTAGATTGATTAGCAGTTAAAAGCCTTTCTTCCTCTGGTCGGAGCAATCTGTTCCAAATGCTGTCCTGTGGGCTAACTTTAGTTGGGCTGGCCCACCGGATCAGTTGGTGCCAGGCTTACTTCCTGTGTAGGATTTCACCGGGTGCGATCGATACATGCAGACAGTTAATTGGATGAACACTGACACTCCTATTTTTCTTCTCTCCACTTTATGGTCCAGAGAATAAAAGCTGAATATGGGTTTATAGGGGAATATCCTGTCAGTTACATTAGGTTATATAACTGCAGAGGTTATGGGAATGCTGAGTGGAAATATGCTCTATTATATCTTCGTCTCGGTGTAAGTTACATGAATGTGGTGTTTTTTTTCATGTACAGTGATCCAGCATGTGTCTCTGCAAGTGCTGAATTGGACTGCATCCTTCATCGCTACCTCACACATTCAAACCACGCCTTACCCCACAAACCCTGATGCTGGATGACTTGCATAACCCTCGTTCTTCTCTCTCTCCTTCCCTCCTTGTTGTGTGTTTTCCTCCTCCCCTTTTCCCCATCTGGACATGTTTGGACAGAATGACCAAGTATGACATTAAGAACTACCTGGAGAAGATCTATAACGTCCCCGTGGGAGCAGTCCGCACTAGGATACAGTATGGTGAGTGAATGCTATGCACAAGCATGTACAGAGAACTTATAACATCTGCAGAACTTTGAGTGGTTGACACTACCTCATTAAATATTAAAACAATTATCTTATTCTTACTGATGGTGTCACATCTTCTGGACAATTAAATATGTTTTTCCTCTAGCCAGACAGGATTAGGCCCAAATTATATGCAAGTCAGGTGGTCTGTATCTGTGCCATTCTGTTTACTAGCAGAATGATGCATGAGATATTGATGTTGTGATTGATATACTAGTGTGAACAAACCTAATCCACTTAAAGAATGACAAGCTTGCTCTTGATAGCCATATGAGAATGTTTTTGTCTTGAGTGAACCTTTTTAAATGCCAACACATGGTCTAGACTGAATCTGAATACAAACAGAAAAAAACACAAGTAAACAAAAACCATATGACGACTTCTGTCAGAGATAAATCAGAAAGTGAAGTCATAATTATATCGACGAGCAAGACACGAGTGAGAGCGCAAGTGAAACACAGCAGACACACTGCTGGTGTGAGCAGCGGCACACACGTGACATATCCAGTGCGAACCAGCGGTAACGAGTGTTTGTTAGTTAAAAACTGAAGAGGTTTAAGGGTGCTTTCACACCTACAGCATTTGGTGCGAACCAAACACGTTTGGCTCCTTGGTTCAGTTCGTTTGCGTAGGTGTGAATGTACTTTGGTGCGCACCAAATTAACCAGTCCAAGACCTGCCTGAAGGGGTGGTCTTGGACCACTTTATCCGTCCTACTTTGGTACAATTCCTCTGGTGTGGATGAGATACGGGATTACCCCAAATTTCCACCGGGCGCTTCAGCTGCGCCCCATATTGGATGTATTGGAATGAAAAGATACATTTATTTGTGTTTTTTGTACACTGATATACATGTCTGCATTTCTAATTAAGAGTTCACATTTTTTTTGTACATATACAATTTAACAATTATATGTAATATATTTAACAAGCCTGTTTGAAACCACTTATTCACATGAGCAAAAAAATATAAATCATACATTACGTACATGTAATTCTCCGGTGTTACCCAGGAGTTACCTTTCACCGTGATTGATTTGTTAAACATTAAATAGCTGTCAATGTCTACTCCTAGTAAAAGTCTTGCCCTTGCCTCTTCTCCTGTGAGGACTGCATTTATTGTGGGAAAGGGAGAACCAAAAAGAAAATCAGAGAGCTCTATATGGGAGAAATTAAACCCATTTTAAAGCTGAGTGGAAATTAACACACTGACCTGCTCAGGTCAGCAACGTGCTTTTGATGACCTCAGAAATATTGTGAGCTTTCTGAAGAAAACCCCACACAATTGGAAGATTTGCAGAAGTACAAAGGTCTGGCACAAATTTTCTGGCCAGATTTTGGCAGAAGAAAGGTTCTTTCAACATGGTGGTGTCATGGCTGATTCTGGCAAAAGGGCTTTCAATCTATATTGATGATGAAACTCTTGATGGCAGCAGAAGAACACATTTAACAAATTCCAAAAGGGGTTAGGTATTGATTATAAATGTTCTATATGATATCCATATGGATACCTGGACTTGATCTGTTTTACATTTTAACTAAATTAGGAAGGCATGTGCAGTGGAGTAAATAAGTATTTGATCCCTCACTGTATTTTGTAAAATCATCCACTAACAAAGAAATGAACAGTGTATACTTTTAATGGTAGGTTTATTTTAACAGGGAGCGACAGAATATAAAAAAATCCAGAAAATCACATAAAACAAAAGATTAAAATTATTTTGCAATTCATTGAGTGAAATAGGTATTTGACCCCCTATCAAAACATTACTTAGTACTTGGTGGAGAAACCTTCGTTGGCAAGTACAGAGGTCAGACGTTTCTTGTAGTTCATCACCAGGTTTGTACACATCAGGAGGAAATTTGGACCACTCCTCTTTGCAGATCTCTCCATCATGGGCAAGACCAAATATAGTAACTTTCTAAGGACATCCGGGACAAGATTTTAGACCTGCACGAGGCCGGAATGGGGCTACAAGACCTTTGCCAAGAAGCTGGGTGAGAAGGAGAACTGTTGGTGCTATATTAGAATATGGAAGAAACATAAAATGACTGTCAATCTCCATCGGTCTGGGGCTCCACGCAATATTTCACCTTGTGGGGTATCGATGATCATGAGAAAGGTGAGGGATTGGTAACGCACTACGCCGTAATGGATTAAAATCCAGAACAAGCGCCTGTAAGGTCCCCCTGCTCAAGAAGGCACATGTACAGGTCCGTCTGAAGTTTGCAATTGAACACCTGAATGACTGGGAGAAGGTGATGTGGTCAGATAAGACCAAAATCGAGCTCTTTGGAATCAATTCAATCAATCAACTCGCTGTGTTTGGGGGAAGAGGAATTCAGACTATGATCCCATGAACACCATCCCCACCGTCAAGCATGGAGGTAGAAGCATTATGCTTTGAGGCTGTCTATCTGCTAAGGGGACAGGTCAACTTCACCACATCGAGGGAAAGATGGATGGGGCCTTGTACCATGAAATCTTTAGCAAGGAATGGATGGGTCTTCCAGCACAACAATGACCCAAAACATTCAGCCAAGGCAACGAAGGAGTGGCTCATGGAGCGGCCTAGCCAGTCTCCTGACCTAAATTCTATAGAAAATCTGTGGAGGAAGCTGATGCCAGGTGACAGCCTCGAAACGTTAAGGATTTGGAGAGATTTGTAAAGATTTGTGGTCCAAAATTGTGTACAAACCTGGTGATGAACTACAAGACCTCTGTACTTGCCAACAAGGGTTTCTCCACCAAGTACTAAGTAATGTTTTGATAGGGGCTCAAATACTTATTTCACTCAATGAATTGCAAAATAATTTAAATCTTTATGTGATTTTCTGGATTTTCTTTTTGATATTCTGTCTCTCCCTGTTTAAAATAAACCTACCATTAAAATTATAGACCGTTTGTTTGTTAGTGGATGATCTTACAAAATCAGTGAGGGATCAAATATGTATTTCCTCCAGCAGTATAAGAAGAAAATTATTTTACTGATTTTTATTTTCTAATTACTCTTACATGGCCAGTGGTTAAGGTAGGGAGGCCCTTAGCAAAATGTATTTAGACCCTTAGAGGAATGTCAGAGAAGGCATGTAAAAATACATTTAGCTGGATTTGTTATGTAAAACCACAAACCTATATTTTTTTTTATAAAACAGTGGAATACTGTCAAATGCAGTCCTTTTCAACTTCTGAATTTAGTACATGTACTTTGAAAATGTGTTGGAGAGGGTTGATCATAATATCTTTGGGGTTTCTTGACGAGGGTCTAACTTTCCATGGTTCAGGTTTAATTTATGTTGAGTTGAGTTTAGTAACTGACAATTACGCTGCACACGTCTGTGCCATGACATGAATCTGACTTTATCTTTATTGCTTGTACAGAATGGGCAGTGTTTGAAAATTAAAAATAAACCAGTCTGAGTCACTGCCCTATGACAAGTAAAGCTAATGATGGAAAAGCATTACACACACAATGACTGTACATCTATGTGAAGACATAGACCATGCAAACTGTTGAGAATAAGGGTGTGGTGTAACAGCAGTGGTGAAAACACAAACCTCTAACATTTTATCCGCATTTAATTCCTAAAGTTGTTCTATTGCTGTTGTGTATAATGTGAACAACTAATACCCACACTTCTAGATAACTACCATTTACCTAAGCCTAACCATAATCTTCATGTTGCCCTAACCTACCACTGACCCAGAAATACTTCTTAATTCAGGACATGTCTTGGTGTTCAGTTGGACAAGCTGAAGCTGCCCCCAATTTACTGGTCCTGAAATTGTCTCCAATGGTAGCAAGGCAATTATTTACCATATATCTTCTAATGTTATGAAAAGCTTAAAGCTTTTATAGATAAGATGACCCACTATTAAGAATGTAGCATGAAATAATAAAGTAATCTTCACAGCCCTCTCTTACAACTGGTCCCCTATTGCTATTCGCCAATCAGTTCAATGTATTGGTCATATTGTATTGTTCAATCAAATTCAGTTATATTAATTGCATGCCAGTTATTATTGCCATGCCACATTTTAAATGATTACTCTGATATTATAAATTTCATTATCCAGACTGGGACAATCTAATAATTAAAATTAAAACCTAATAATGCAGTTATTATGTTATGGTCATTTGCACTCTAATTCTTGAGATTATGTTGCTCTTAAACAGTATATATTATATGGGATTTAGTTCACAGAAGGATGAGTTTTGTTTTGAAAGCATATTGAATCCATTTTGGAGACCGTCAGCAGTGGTTCACAGCAATTAGCAATTTCATCTTGTGATACGGATGGCCCTTCCATTGACATGCAGCTACGGGAGTGCTTTCCAGCGGCTAGATGTGGTAGTGGTTAGCGTGCCTGGCTCTTCCCCCACAACACACAGCTGCTTATCTGACAATCTGCTGCCGCAGCAGTCCAGCCTCCAGGTGTCCCAGGACACCCCACACACAAACACATACTATTCACTTAAAAACTTACAATTTCAGGGCCCCATCCTCTCTTATATCCATCCTAACCCCAAATCCCTCCTCCTGTCACCTTGTGAAGGATGAATACAGAGCCAAGAACAGTGTTGTATCACTGACTAAATAATCCTCTTGGCTTTTAATGGGGGAGGAAACAACTTAAATCTGCCCAGAGTGATGTGAGGGCTCTGTACAAGTCTCAGAAATTGCATGTTCACAGAAGATCAGAAGAGAGGACATATGGATGACTTGAAGTAGGAGAGGCATCAAGGGACCGGCTTGAAAGAGGAGGCTTGAGAACCCTATGCTGCACCTGAAGGGCCACAAGGAGACCCCTCTACCTCTGGAGGAAAGACTGTGCAGGGAGGAGGAGAAAAGCGCCTATCTTAGCCTGGCTTACACAGAGGAGAGCCCATTAAGGCTGTTTATTAGGGTTGTGTCATTAAAAGCAAGGGGAAAAGGAAAACCCCTCGGGAGGGTGGCTGTAGGGAAAGCAGAGCATTTTGGGGCCAGAGGGGTATAGAGAAGAAAGGGCAGCTCAGGGCCCCTGGTGATCCTCAGCTGCGTCAGAGAAGGTATCCCTGTGTCAGGAGTTCCACTCCATTGGCAACATAAAGACGGGAACAGACAGAGAGGAGTGAGGGGCGCAAACGACCCTTTTTCCTTCCATGGGCGGTAGGGGTATTTTGGAAGGAGTTGCCATGGCTACCCCTACGGCCTGGGATTTGTAACGCGATAGCTGGCTGCCAAACCGCAATCTCAAAGTGGGAGAAATTGTGCTTGCGTTTGCGACTGTTTTATGAAAGGTCTGTCTGTGTGTCTGCATGTGCAAGCAAAGGGCTACACAAGCAAAATACATATTTTACCTTTTCAAGGTGTGCAAGTTTGCGTATCGATTTTATTTTGTTTATGGGGGCAGGTCAAGGTCACACACACATTAGTCTTACATTAATGTGTGTGAACATCACTAACCATAACCTATACCTAATTGTAACCTGAAACCTCAAACTAAGTCTCAACCTTCAAACAGACCTTTACATTTGTGACGAGCAGCCAAATAGTTCTCATGATGTCAAAATGGCAACTTAATCACAAAATGTGTCCACAAATTAATGTTAGGACGTACACGCAGGCGCACACAACTTGTTACCTCTGTCTCCCACCCACACTGGGGCCTCCAGTTAGCCACAGGGGTTTGTGGGGGTGTTTTACAACCCTGATCAGGGCTTTCCCTTAGCAGTAGGCTGCCTGGCTAGTGATTACTAGCTACGCGTACCACACACACACACACACACACACACACACACACACACACACACACACACACACACACACACACACGTACAATACACACAAATGACTCATTACAGCGGAATGTTTCCCTTGTTTTTCATGTCATAAACCATTCCCATGGCAATAGCAGTTGCTCAGAGGGCCCGTCGACTTGACCACCAGGGTCTTTTTGAGATTAAAGTGAGGATGCAAAAATGAACAATTTGATGATTTACTCGTTATTTTTATTGAGAACCGGAGATTTCGTTTTAATGTCGGTATCAGCTGTTAATTTACTTGTCTGCAAGCTCCTTGTCTCTCTACAAAAAAAACAAACACACACACACACACACACACACACACACACACACACACACACACACACACACACACACACACACACACACGCACACGCACACGCACACACACACACACATCTCCCTAAGTCCCCTGTCTTCCAGACTTGAGGAGGTCTGACAGGAGAGAGGATGATGTCATCACCATTTCCAGTTGTGAAAGAGGCTAACCTGCCTTATACAGTCTTGTGTGTGTTTCAGCACGTGCAGACAAATTATTCTCAGTTCTAGGGGGAAATAAACAGGAAAGTGTTGCAAATTAACTGTTGTTCACATAGGAATGACACATAATGTGATAATTGTGGTGCAAATAAATAGACATCAGGACTGGGCTTAAGTAATTCTGCTGACGTCACTTAAGGATGGAGAATGTGGCAAACATTTTATACAAACGTATAGTATTGCATCATTGTTTCACTTAATCCCATCTTTTATTTCTGTATTACATTATCTGAAAATCATTATTTTTAGAGCTTTATATAATATATATGGGAACACCTGGTGAACCGTTAAAGACCTTCCAGTTTGATGTATTTGTAATTTTTTAAAAAGGCAAGCTAGCTCAGTGAAAGATCATCGCTCTCAGGATATATTGTCATGTCATGGAGCCCATCCCTACATCCACCATAGTCCTTGTTGTCACCATTAACAAGTGCTTAGTCATGTTTTTTTGCCTGCTGATCAACTAATGTAACGCCTACTATTCTGTGTTTCTCAGGCTCCAACAAGAAGAGGAATCACCTAAACCAGAAGGTTAAGAAGCCTGACTACAAAGTAGCCTATGTTCAGCTGGTAAGAACGAGACACATGCACACAGACACATACCCTCTTACATTCAGTGTTTTCTGTTTAGTGTGTTTGAGTAGCATTAGCTCACTGACGTTTATCAGTTCAGTGTAAGACGTCTAATACCCAGTGCACAGTTAGCTTTTGTTTTGGTTATTTGAGCTATGTTGTTAAACACAACACTTAGGAGGAAAGGACATTTTGGTGTCTTTTGTCTCTGACCCCATTCAGAGCGTTTGAATGGCACCACTGATTACAGTATGATTTATTTTTTCAATACAAGGAGTACTGAAGCTCCTATATTCTCTTCTTTCTTTCTGTCTCTTCATGACTCGGGCAGACACGCATGCACGTACACAGACTGACAGCATGTTTACCATCTGCATCTGCATCGTTGCACCCGATGCATGTGCAGCATGTCTGCATTGCAGAGCTTGTTCCTTTGTATTTAGGCACACTGCGGATAAGAGCAGCCACACTGCTTGTGTGAGATGCAAGTCTCATGTGAGAAGGCAAGTAAACTGGGGACTACCTGCCTGAGGGTAATGCTAGAACTAGTCAACAACAGTGTGACCAAAGACATATAAACAAATGACACACATGTATTATTTTCACAAATGTTACCAGGAAGTACCACTTCCTTGCTTGCTTTCTGTCCTGTTCTCACCTTCTTTGCTTCTTGTTGCTTTCTTGTTTGGGTTCATAGAACGTGCGTGCGTGTGAAAAGTTTGCAGTGCATTTGGTCTGAGTGGATCTTTCGCCCACACACACGCACAAAAATTATGGGTATGAACACATACAAAAACACACAACAATTAGTATGCACAAACTGTTGACTAGCGTTATTGCTTAAACCTGCCATTTCTTCCCTTGTTCTCATGACAAAGATTTTAATATTTACACTAGGGATGGGAATTTCAGACATTTTGAGAGTCGATTGTCGAGGTCCACGTGTCGATTTTTTTTTTTGCAGCAACAGCAGCAATGCGGGTGTGGAAACTATTCTACAGTGTACTACTTCGGTTTAGGCTCAAAAACATGCCTGTAATGTCCATTATTGACCATCAAAGCAGTGATAATAAAAGAAATGAGGGGCAAAAAAAAGCACAAAAAAGCGGAGAGGATAGTTTTCTCTCTGCTGGCACCGGTGTTGCCAGACAGCTCAGGTTTTTGAACCTACGCTTGTTGTGTCCACCAGAGTGCAGGATCTTGAATGGCTGAGATGCCGTCTTCATTTGTGTAGACAGCTTATTGTTGTGAACATTAGCGCAAGCTCGTTCGCACTGCACCCATGCACACACAATCGCTTGGACATGCAGAGCCACTGGAGAGAACTGCTGTTGTCACCATGTAGGCTAACGTTACAGGTGACTGACCACACACTCATCCTACAAACCAGCCTTTGAGCACCAGGGACATCGGCCGAAGCTCCATAGTGACCTTACCGACCCGCCCTCACCTATTCCATTCACAAAAAACTGGCCGGTGACTCGTCCTCCTCAATGCGCTCACCATCATGTGAGAGCGCAGGGAGCCTGGGCAGCAGGCTCACCTTTTCGTGCACAGTTTCTTTAACCTTGTTGGTCGCGAACTTTACGTGTTTGTGACACAGTTTTTTTTTTATTAAATTGTTTTTGTCGAGGTGCGGACGTGTCGATTGTCGATCGGTTTGTCCACAAAATAGTCCCATCCCTAATTTACACACACTGTACGTACAGTCAGGCTACTCCCACAGCTCTACCTCTCTCTCCTCTGTGGTTCGCACACTCTGGCTGCTCTCATGAGAAAGCAACAATCTGGGTTTGTTGGAAGGCTCCAGGGTGAAAGGTTCTCTTTGGTTACATGCCAGGAAATATTGAGATGTGGTTATCTGGTATAGCTCTCCTCGCTGTGTATGTGCATCATGCCATAGATGGAATGTGAGCAACCATGTGCACTCAAAGTGTGTACATGTTTTTAAGAGTCATTCCTAGTTGCAACGTTTCAGTTGAGTCACTCATTGCCTCAAGGCCGTTGCCTTCACACCTGTGATTGAGGTGAGCATTGGGTCAGAAAAGCCCATTCCCCACACATCTTGCATATGTTTGAAGTCTGTTAGTCTTTAAAATCCAACAAGACTCCTCAAAATGTCAAAAAAAAAAGTCAGTGTTTTAAAGCACCTTTGTTGCAGATGTGAAAAGCAAAGGCCCTTTGTTTTGTGACTGCCATTTTAATCTTGGCCAGATAAATCAATCGTAGTTTAGACGCTTGTTTACGCTGTGCCGCCCACTCGACAGGGAGCCATCAATCTTGAAACGAATGAATAATGAAAATTGTCTAAACATGACAATTTGAAAGAGGATACAAAATTAGAGCAGCCATGAATGTTTTAATGGGGAGACTTCCTCTTGTCTGACACTGAGGAAGTGGCCTGTGATGTTTGTGTGTTTCTGTAGTTCCCAGAGGGAACGTATTTGGTGATGCTTTTGTCTCGCCAAATACACATGACAACATTAGGTGTGAAGTTGCAGAAAAACACACACAGACAAAGATTCCCACACTTGTGATGTGTGCATCATTCATGCATGCTAAGCCCTGGAGGACTGATGTTTTTTCCTTGAGTGTCATTTGCTCTGTAGTCACAGTCACTTTGCGGTTTTCTGAAGCCATGCTCATTTGTCAGTGAACAGTGGGTAGAAATGCTGAGATGCAGGCTCTTTGTGCTTTAAATTACTTGATAAAAAAACGAATATCTGGCCTTTTTTCTTTGGCAGGTTTTTGGAAAAAACATGCTCCTTCTCAACTCTCTTTCCTACCTCACTCTTTCTCTTGTGTACACACACACACACACACACACACACACACACACATACACACACACACAGAGAGAGCCCCAAAAAAACCCTCCTTCCTTTTTCAGCGGTGGGTAGAAAACAAGATTGTTCCTAATTGACTCCACATGTGGGAGAGTGTTCTGTGGGTCGATGCTCACACCGCGGTCCCCCCATTCTACCCTCATCCTTTCCTCTCCCCCCCTCTCTTACCCCTTCTCCCTCCATCAGCTAATATTGCAGCAGTAATATGTTTGCTCTCTCTCTCTCTCTCTCTCTCTCTCTCTCTCTCTCTCTCTCTCTCTCTCTCTCTCTCTCTCTCTCTCTCTCTCTCTCTCTCTCTCTCTCTCTCTCTCTCTCATTCCTTACTCTTGGTTTGTGGTTGAGGGGAGGCCTCCCGTTTGCGGGGTTCCGTGACGGCCATTTTCCTCAGGCTTAGGGGGGACCCCAGTATAGGGGGAAGAAAAAACGTCTGCATGTGTGAAATGCTCTCGGTGTGTGGGAAAGTGCGTATGCGTACGTGATGGTCTGTGAGGGGTGAGCTGAGGGGAGGCGTGGAGTCGTGCCAGAGCAAGGAGGTCCAAATACTGGGCAATGCGATCAGGGAGACCGTGTGTGTGTGTGTGTGTGTGTGTGTTGTGCTGGTGGTGGTGTAACCGAACAGAAGGGCAATAATGAGAATTCAAGTCTATCATAAAGCCTTTAGATCTGGCTACACTTCAGTGTGTGTTTAGAAGCAGACTGCGTTCATGCACTGCTAGGACTAGCTGAAGGCTAACTTAAGCTGCTACGCTCGGGTTAACGTTTGTATACAATTTCTGCACTCTTTCTGCACACTCCATCTTTCGGCTGTATGGGGCTGATGCTGGAAAATCCAATCCTGCACTGCACTTCGTGACCTCTTGTAGACATTACCTCATATACAGTAGGTGTAATCAGACTTTTTTTTTGTCTGGTTCTTGTTAACTTTGTGCAGAAACAATGTCTAACCGTTTTTAAGAATATCGTAGCACAGTTACACCCACCCTATTTACAGCACTCTTGTAGCGAACCCTTTTTCAAAGTTGACTTGATTAAAATCAGGATGTGTCTGGTAGCAAAGAAGGCTTTCCCGTCAGCCATGTTCCTAAAGCATGTCAGACCCTGTGGTTTACCCTTATTAAATTCTGTTGGCCCATCTGACCGCTGAAGTGCACCGTACCACCATTTCCATTTAAATGTTGCTTTTACTTGAAACTTTCAGAAACCCATTTTGTGCTTTTCATAAAATAGATTTTGAACTTTTTCAAGTCATTGTTCAGCAACATTATTGGCAGTCAAACATTAATGATAAAGTGCTCGTTGCCTGGCATGTAAATGAAAAGTCAGTGGTGAGTTTTGGCCCGAGGAGGAGTTATTTTCTTTGGAGTAGCAGCTAGTTTGCAAATGGGCTTTCCTGGCTGGTGCCAGCTGCAGCACCTCAGTGGTCTGAGTGCTGAGAGTGCATGTTGAAAGCCCTTGGTGGGTGATGCTTTGAATATGTGAATGGGATATCTGATCGTTCTCAGCTTTTCTGAATGATCCATAGTGCTGTATTGTGTTGAAAACGTCTAATGCGGTTTGTAAATGTAACAATGTCTAATGTCGTCTGACAGCATGCTGCTTTTTTTATTTCATTTGCAATTTTGTGGTTTTAACTTCCATTGTAATGAAGGGAACACTTTTTTATATATATAAATTACCATAGGAACATGTTTCTAACTTGATTTTCTCACAGAATGGGAATGGGTATTTTGAAGATGTATAGCTTCTCCATCGTGTTATTTTAACTGTGATGGTCTCTGTGTATCGGGAGGAATGTCAGACATTTAACTGGAGTTGTTTCCAGAGAAGGTCAGAAGGGAGGAGCAGCAGCTTGTGGTCTTTGTGTATTTGGCCCTGCCTGGCACGTCCAGGTACCCGTGGGATGTTTGCAACCATTTAACATAAAAATCCGAGTTAACTTTTGTTTGACAGCTTTTATACACCCAATAAAATTAGCAGGGATTAGAAGTCCACGTACATCCACAGTCACCCGTGCTCCTAAGTCCGTCTTTTCACTGGGTGAGGTTATAAAATGCTACCAATATGGTTTCTCTGTAGACCAAAGCTCACTTCATGTAGTCTGTAATAGTGAAAGCAGATGTGGTAATTGTGAAATTGTGAAAGTGAAAATTTTGCAGCAGAAGGAAGGGAAAGCAACTGAGCTCACATATTGTCCAAGGTGTTGTCCTTAAAAGTGACTTTTATTTGTCAAGTAAGCAACTTGTTTTGATGTCATAATTTGATAATTTCTCTCCGCATCTGAAGTCGGCATAGAAGAGTAAAACATGACACAAGTTAAGTGTGGCCATGTATTCCTAACATTTTAAGAGGATGTGTACACACTCAAACCCTGAAAATAATAATTTTCCTAATCTTCTATAACCAGTGTTTTTAAAAACAAAAAAAAAACGTTAAAAGAAGCTCTCTTTTGCATACAAACAGCCCCTTTTTGCTAGTCTGCGCTGTTGTTTATGTGCCTGGTGGCCAAGTTTACATAGAAGTAGTAAAAAAGGCGTCATGGCTTCTCTCCGTGGCTCTGTTCACTTGACAGCATTACAGCACACCAGATGAACCAGTCAGATTGCCCCAAAGCATTGGCCTGTCTCAGTGGCCACAGAAGAAAACAAGATATGGGGTTAGACCAACAGTTGTAGAATAAGTGGTAGCTTCATTCAAATTGCTCATTTCCTGTGTTTCTTTCTGTTGCTTTCTCCACCCCGGCTCAATCCATGAAGAAGGCATCACTTGAAGAGAAAGAGAACAGGGAGTGAGAGAGGCAAACAAACAGAGGGAGAGATTGAGTGGCAAACATGGAGACATGGAGGAGTTGTGACACAGCTGAAAAGGAGGGGGGAGAAAAATACACAGCTGTATAGAGAGTGATTATAAGAGGACAGCTGTGCCCTCGTCTGATTCTTTTCTCTATTTGACTGACACTAGATGGCAACGTTTTGCTGCAGAGCTTCTCTCACTAACCTCCTCTTCCTCCTCTGTCTCCTCATCAGGTCTTGATTCCTTGTTGCTTAACAATAGACTCTCTAGGGCTGTGTATACTTTATGTCTGACTGTGTGTTTCTGGCTGTGGTGATAGTGGTGTTGGAGCTGGTCACAGGATGGGGGGTTTGCAGTCCCCCCCCATCCTGTGACCCCTTGCCTTTCCTCCTATTCCTGTTCCACACTCTGAACCAAGACATGACTGTCTGAAGCAGGAGGTGCTGAATCAGTCTGCTGTGGGGGAAATCTTGCTTATCTATGTGGAATTGTATTATTTTCAACCATTTGGATCATGATGGCTGCTGCTCTCCTCTTCCCTCCCTCTTCCTCTGTTTCACCTTGTCACGCAAACACAGGCTTGCTTTACATAGCCTTGTCTGTCTGTCTGCCACTCTGCTTCCTTCCCTTCCCTGTGCTGCCTCACCCTTGCTTATCACACCAATTAACATTTTTAACTTCTGCCACTTTTCCCCAGTGCCCTTCCCTTCAGTCTGTCTCATTTTTCTCTTTCACACAGGACTGGATGATTCATCATTTCAAAATTGCTATTTAAATTCTTACCACATTTTCTTTTTCAGAACTATGTCTCTCCCGTATGCTGAACCCCTCTTCAGTTTCCTAGAATTACGCAAAAAAGGATTGTATTGCAAATAATTTATATCATTCAAACATTTTCTGCTGTCCCTAAAACTTGAAGGTCTACTTGTTTTGACAGAAAAGGATATCCCTTCTTTCAAGTGGGTATCAGTTGTTGTGGCAATGACTTGTTCATTTTCCCAAATGTCTGTGGACAGCAGGAATATTCAAACACATAACACAAACACGAGCCCATCTGTTCACAAGAAACCAGAGGAAGCTGTCAAAGATGTTTTCTGCCCTCAAGTTCTGTGTTTGTATAAAATACATCATAGCCTTCTACGAGAGGCTTTAAGGAAAAACAATGTAAGAAGGATTTCCAGTCCTTCAATTTGTAGATCATAAATTTATGAAAAAAATGACCACAATGGACAGTGTGATGACGCAATCAAGGCCAAACTTTTCCAGAAAATCCATGAGACGGTCTCTGCACTCCAACTGCACAAACATGTTTAACAAGAGCGTTATTGAGTGAATTATTAAGTTCAGTAAGTTCTCGGGCACTGTTGAAGGAGAAACATTTGACCGAAGTTTGTGCTAAGAATATAGACAAAAAAAATCTGACTGAGAGAAACAAATTCACTCAACTGCAAATCCAGTCATTCAACTATCAATTATCACTATCACTATTCTATCTATCTGTCTGTCTGTCTGTGTATATATATGAACAATAATATACTGATACTATATTCATTGTTTTTCTGTGTGTATATATGTATATTTATGCCAGTAAACAGAAGCTTTTCCTGGAACACCTCAATTTCCTTAAAGTCTCTTTTCCACTGGTCCGAGAACCCACTAATACCTGCTAACATTTGGCTTTTCCCTGCAATGGGAATGGATACAATCGACATTCACTCCTGGATCAGATGACTGCAATAGACTCGGGTTTATATCGTCTCTGTCTCCAATCGGCAGTAATGTTAACATGACACCTGGGCGAATACGGTAATTTTGTCCTCTGTCTTTTTTTTTGGCGTGGGGGGGGTGGGGGGTGGGGGCAGTCGATGTGATGATATGGCCTGTTCAAGCAGGGATGTAAAATAGTTCCGTTTTGATTGCTCTCCATAGTGTTTTCACTTCCGCTCCGCAGCCTTGATTTACAGTGAGTTTATTAACGTTGAACGTGATTACTTGCCTAATTTTAGTGTAAAATATATATGTCTCCTCATATGGAATACATGTAAAATTGTGTGTGTGTGTAAGGTTTCATAAGAGCTCAGTGGAGAGGGAGAACATGAATTATAGGAAACAGAAGAGGGTCATAACCTTCCAGTTTGGAATCTCACATGCTGTTTTTCTGCTGATTTTTTATTCTCATCTCAGGTCTGGTGACTCAAATTTAAATGACATGACTGTGCTTTTATTGTTTGTTAACAGTTTTCTTTGGGCTACTGAATGACTAGGAGGCACAACCTTATTGTTGTAGATCTTTTAAACTGATTTTAATCGCACAGAAAGAATAAATAACTTACATTATTTCCGTTTTATTTATTAGCGGGGTCTGAACAATGTTTTATTTTGAAAAATGACCGGATTCCCTCCGTCGCATCTGTCTATGACTCACTCTTGACGCATCCCGAGGGAGATCGTTGGCCAGAGTGTTTAAATTACAAGAGCCGCTGCAGCGATTTCTCTCCGAAAAGAAGTCACTGCTGGCAGCACATTTCAGTGACAAGGAGTGGAGACCTACACAAAAATAAGTAAATGAACTAATGGCCAAGACCGCAGACCTCACTCGCTCGCACTCGTTACTCTCTCTCTCTCTCTCTCCCGCCCGCCCGCGCTCTCGGCGCATACTGATTTTGATGAACAACAAACAAATGCTCAGTGCACACGATTCCGATTTTTCAAGAAGTTTGACCTGCCGATACTGGATGTTGTGTGATCAAATACACCGGTATGGCCGTATATTAAAAATTCATTTCATATGGAAAAAAAAAACGTATTCGGTGTGAACCCGTATACCGCCCCGCCCTACACTCTATTACATGTGCATGTAGCCGCGTGCACGTGTGTTGCTGATGCTGCACGATGCGGGTGCATTTGCTCGGCTTATTAAAATCGGAATATTTCTGTCTGACCGGCCGGTCGCCGATTGCGGCCGATCACGTGAAAATTGGCCGGTTCCGGTCACTGGCCGATTAATCGGTGCATCCCTACTTTAATCTATTCACTGTGTATTTATTTTGTACTAGTTTGGTGATTATGGTGCTGTTATAATGTTGTTGTTAATGTCTAACTTGTAGTTTGGGCTGCTGCCTGTCTTGGCCAGGACACTCTTGTAAAAGAGATTATCCTGATTACATCAAGGTTTAATAATAATAAATGTCATATTAGTTACTCTTATCGTGAAAAACAAGTGTTGAGTTGGACAAATGCGTTCGTGGATTAATATAGGAATCCAGTGTCATGTCAAAATAAATGACAAAAATTCCGCTGAATGACCACTCAGTTCCGATCTGTCTTTCTTCCCCCCGTCTCTGACTTTCCTTTTGTCATCTTTGACTGATCTTTATTTAATTTTATCTCCCTCTGCAGCATTTCTGTCCTCACCATAATTTCCTCCCACGTTTCCTCCAGGTTCCCCCTACATAGATAGCCATGGCAACACCACACCAACAGGCACACACACATGCACGAGTGTGCATGCTCATAACCTTTCTTGATTACCCCTGACCTTCTGACCTGTAATGACACAGCTGCCACTTTGATCAGCCAATCAGCATACGGCGCCACCCAGGTTCTCAACAGGGCTGCCACTGGCCTGATAACGACTTCTGATAGGCCCTTGCTGATGCATTTCCTGTTTTGGTTGCTTCTTCGTTTTTTATTTTCTCCACCAGCTGGTCCTCACATTCCTCAGAGTTGGGGAGGGGGCAGGGGCATTGCCTGGATGTTTATGTTGCATGTAGGGTTGAGTGTGTTAGTGTGTGTGTGTGTGTTTTTGAGCAAGGGTATGACTGTGTTTGTGTTTGGTAGCCTAGATAGTGGGGTCGGGCTGAGAGGGGGTGGGGAAGGTGGAGGGGGTGCTTGAAATTGGGGGAGGGTATGCGATGGTTGTTTACATGCATTGGCGAGAGAGAAATGGGGTACATCATGGGGGTTGGGGGGGTGACTGACATAGATGGAGGGGATAATGATAGTGAACAGCTGTTTGTGTGTGTGTGTGTGTTGGGGTGGATGGTTGAGAAAGGCAAGGTTAGGTGCGAGTTGGCTTTAAGGTTCAGAGATGGTTTTTCGTATCATAAGATTAACAACGATATGATTTACAGCTGTTAATGTAAACAGATTTGGTTTTGTCATATTCGGTTGCGGCTGCTGTTGTTGTTGTTTTTGTAAGCAGATGGATGTTAATGTCTTTGGCTCGGTGTCTATTTAAACAGTGATGATCTTTTCCTGAGAGCTCTCTTACCAGGGTCCAATGTCTCCAGTTAGCCGGCTGGGAGAAGACATGCCCAGACATGAAAACTATCAAGTGTACTTGCGAACACACATATACACACATTTTGGAGTCTCTAGGCAGATATATATGGGTGCTGCAACCCTGCACTCGTATGTCTGAAGTTCCTTGTGATAGATCATAAAGGTATTTTCAGAGTAATTTCTTGCTCACCTCCTTGACCTCTGGTTTTTTTTCGCCCAAAAAGCACTAGGGCTGGCACAATGATTCGTATTGCGATTGGAAATTATGGATAACTTCAATTTTCTTTTCCTTCATAAACCAAAATTGACTGATGCATTCATTCAGTCAGTCATATTTCTAATATTAATCCATGTCACATGTCTGTCAGTCTGTTCCTAATGTTGAAATGTATCTAAATTGAATGGGACAGTGGTATATAATATGTACAATAGAACGCTTTTTTTCAAGTTAGTTTAAGTCACCCCTACTAATAATAAAATAAAGACAATCTCAGGCCCAGTAGAATAAACATTTTTTGTTGATGTGATAAAATAAAATATAATTCTGGGCTAAAATGAATAGAGCCTCTCAAAACAGAACACAACAAGTCGTACGTAGTCGAACGAAGTCGCAGTCTTGAGTTTGTCTGTTCATTGTTAGACGGCTCACTGGATATAATGTATGCGTATAATCCAATGCAATTTTGTAGCACCAGTCTCACCGTTTACTGTCACTTTTGCGTATGTATAAATTACTGCCAATGCAAATATTAAAGTTTATTTATATGTCGTATTTCCTACAGCTGGTGTAACCTCAAATGTACTTCTGCATAAAAAGCATAGCCACCACTGTCTTGGTGGTATGAACATATCAACACAGCTATATAAGTCTAAAAGTAGTTTGTTTTCACATTTGTGCACAACAATACACATCTGTGTACACCAGGGGCCTCAAACTCAAAATGACCTGGGGGGCCAGTGAACTTCTACTCTGGTCAGGAGGGGCTGGGTCAAGTGAAAACAGTCCCAACAATTTGGGGAAAAATGAACGGTTTAGTGATCAGAAATTAAAATTCTATCTTGATAATCCATCATGCTGTTGCAATTACATGTCAAAGTAAAAGTCTTTGTTTTCATATGTAGCTCACAACAATAAAAAAAGCATATTTATGATGCAAAATAAATCTGTAAATAACAAAAACAGACAGAAATATAACGGAATCGATGCATTAAATATATAACATATAAGTGCAGGGACATCAACCATTGTTACCTGAACTTGTCACTTTTACACTTGTCAAAATTTCGTTCAAATGGCAAATAAAACTCTTGAAGTCTTGACACAGACACAACACTCTCTTGCAAACATTGTCCTCCATATGGATCATAGATCGTAAATGTAATGGTTATTAAAATGCTTGACATCGAGAAGCACCCAAACACACAGTACACTGCCACTAGCCAAAGCTGTGACCAAGTTATTTAGCTGTTGCTGGGCTGTGGAAGAGAAGTCATTGTAATTGGAGGGAGTGTTGGGGTCATGACCCTGCACAAACCCACAGCAGGATTCTACTGGTTAGTGGTCTGCTCTCACAGTCACTTAGAGATGATTTCACTGTGCTCCACTCATGCTTAGCTAACACTTTGTCCTTCGTGCTCTCGTGTCATTGCAAACGTTTGACATTTTACCTATTTTATTTGAGCAAAGATCAGATGAGGTCTACATTTTCTTCCCTTGTATCATTTAACATCTTCAGGTTAAATCTTTTTCATCTCACTCTGTGCTGATAGGAAATCGTCCAGGTTTTACATGTTTTCTTGGTATTAACTTTCTTTAACCCTATTGCCTAAATTCTCTTCACTCTTTTTCATTTCTGTTACTGGAATAGTTTGCACCAGAAGGTCTGGATGGAGTCACTAAGGGATAGATTTGTGTGTCTGTCTGTGTGTGTCAATGAGATAAAGTGAGAGTGAATGTGTGGCCCACCCAGAGGCCTGGCAGCTAGAGCTGTTTACAATCATCAGGCTACATCTCTTCTCTTCTCCTGCCCTCTTGCATCGTCTTTCCTGCCTCTCCCAGTTTTCTTTGACTGTTTCTTTTCCATGTTTACAGATGAAAAACCTTCTACATGATGCAATTGAAGTTCTAGGAAACAGTATAATCACAGCGAGGGTATAGTACCTTAAATTTGCAGTTGGTATTGTGTTGGAAAGCATACCTTTACTCAGAATAGATGCAGTGTAATGAATAAAGTGCAACCCAACTACATATGTTTACATACTCTTTTTTTGATTTGAGCATAAAAAATTAAAACATGAAAAAATCAATTGAATCGAAAATGGGTGTGGTATTGGGATTAATATTACAATTTACCAAAGCAAAGAACCTTTGAAACTTGGAAAAACAACATGTGGATAGCCAATTTTAAATGATTTCCATTCCTTGGAATCCTATATTTATCCATAACTAAAATTTGCAGAACATAATTGTGATAAGATACATCAATAATCATGGTTTTTCAACATTTTTTCAACATTTCATGTGAATTTCCAAAGACGACACCAGAACATGCTTTAACACAACGTCATTCTGAAGTGAAGACAACCACATCGATTCAGATAGCAGCTGATAAATCACTAAACGATGTGTTGTCAGATGTCTGGGAGGATTCCTTAACTCACCTCAATGTGAAAACATCCTTCCTAACTTTAGTTCCGTTGTTTCGGTCAGTTAAAAGAAGTCAAGCAAACCTGCTGAGAGCATTGTGCAAAAATGTCACAGCACCACCAGCTTTGTTGTCTTTATGTCTGTCAAATTCAGTGATCATTGGCATTTGTATTGGAATGATGTGACTGAACGTTGGTCTTATATATTATCGCGCTGTCAGAGTTTAACTCAGGTATTTAGTAACACTGATTAGTGTTACATTCCAGGTTTTTAAGAGAGCCATGGTCATGCTATTTTTCAAGTGTTTTGGGTCAGTCACAGTAAATACCTTGACACTTTTTTTTTCCTGAAAACATTGTACAATTACTAAAACTGCATTTTAGTAATTGTAGCCTAATACTTCTGCACAGCACTGTAGGTGTAGTATAGTCATTCAGTTATTACAAAACAAAAAAAACACCAGCAAAACATTCTCATGAACATGCTGACCTTTGTTTGGTCAGTTTTTCATGGATACAAGGAGATTGATGTTAACTTGGGATGACTAGCAGTTACTCATGTTTGGAAAGCCCAGTGTGACATTATAAACCGAAGCAGACCTTGGCTTTGACTGATCACATTTTTAACATTTTTCTCTGGCATGAAGGCCAGTAATGGTAAATTATGGCAAAAAGGCTCAGACAAATCCACAATGCTCAGTTAAACCTAAAGAAACATGAATCAAATAGTTTTTTTTTATCCTTCTTTCTCCTTGGCTGCCAAAATCTGTAATATTACAGGATGACAGGTTGCCAAAACTCTGTCCAATAAACAAGCTACTTGTGAGTCCATCTGATTTTCCTTTACAAGTCTCCGTTCACTTGTAATTAGGCAGTGTGAACTTAAATGAACTGAATAGAAAAATGCAACAAAATTTTATAAGTGGTTGAGACCAAAGAAAACAGACTCACAAAGATGTGATCTCACCTTCAAAAACTGCAGTCGGGCTGCTAAAACCTGTTTTGAATGACCCTAGTAATTGGTCTTCCCTAGTATAGTTGCCCTTGAGCAAGGCATATAACCTTCTCTTACTTGAAATGATGCTGGCTGTTCTGTAACTTGTGCAACTGCACACATTGCTGAAAAAAAGAGCATGCTGCATGTCAACATTTCCCATAAATTGGGTTTATATATACATTGTGTACATACTTTTTCCTCTCAGCAGGGGGGTTGCCCTCAGCTCTAATCCTGGTAACCCCACCACTGTGGTCTCTTCCTCTGTACTCTGCTTGGATTTCCTACTGTGAGGTCAAAGAGGATTCTACCACAACGTTGAACACCTCACTGTCTGCCCCTCTTGCTACTGCACACACACACACGCACGCCCGCCCACGTTCACTCACTCCGATGTCTGTGCTTTGTTAGGGCTTACACGACAACAGCTGTATGAGCCACAGTTTCACGAGTTTTCATCCCGCATCGTCGACACATCTCTGTTTCACTGTGAGGTCCAGATTCTGTCTGTGGTCTGATGACAACTTTTCACCATTCGGTGACTTTGAAAATAGCTACGGCTGTAAAGTCAAAGTCGACTGGTCGACTAATTGGTCGACACGCTCTGGCTCGACCAAAATTGTGATTGGTCGACTCAATTTTTTTTTTATTATTTTTTTTATGGTGAATTTCATTAGGAGGAAAGTACCACATGCTAATAGGGGTGTTTTACAGCACCCATGCTTCACAGGTAACAGCCTGTCTTCAGAGAACACCCCCCTTGTTTTCCACTATTTTGGTTTAGTCCAGCCCAGTGGGTTGTTGTCGCTCCGTGGCTCATGAGCGACAGACAGATTAGCTTTGCCATTAATTAGACGTGAATTTTGAGCTTTTCATGTTAGGCTACAGTCAGTCCTCCTGTCGCATCCATGTCAAAGACATCAGCAGTGTGGCAGCATTTTTCAAAAGTAGATGACGGTAAAAAAGTGAAACGCAAACTTTGCAAGCAACAGTTTTCTTTTCACAGCTCTACTACAAACATGGCATATCATTTAAAAACGCTAAGCTAAGGTTGCTCCGTCCGTTTTGAGTATTAACATCAGAATAATTAGCATATTTCAATGTTTTAGTCTAATAACCATTGATTGGTTTTATAACTGCAGGCGCACCTGCCCGCAACAGCGGCAGCGTCCCGTGGTCTATTTGTGTCTCAGCCGCGAAGCTGCGCTGTTCAATCTCGCTCTGTATTCCTCAACAGTTATTGTGCTGATATAACTAGTTATTTTCGGATATCACAGGCTATGGTATTGCGCAGATGAACTTAATGCAAAACGCTGTCAGAGCCGTCAGACCCTGTTGAACTCCAGCCGTGGCTGCGGGTCTTTTCAAAATAAAAGAGCCGCACCCGCAAAGTACCCCCCGTCCATTAGTCGATTTTTGGTCGAAATTTCAGGGCTTTAGTCGACCAAGAGTTTCTTTGGTTGATTACAGCCCTAAAAATGGCTCACTTTCCCTTCCTTAAATATAGGCCTAGTCATCTAAAGGAGGGATATTTGATTTCAGTCTCATTCATATGGTCACAATGAATAGCACAGGTTCACATTTTGGCTGATCCCAGGCCGTTAAAGAACGGTTAGAATGTAATGGATTCAATTTTAAGTTGTTGAGATGCTCTTAATCGTAGTCACCGTTCGACCTCAAATCGTTTTACAGCTGTGAAGCTGTGAAACTACAACTTCTTCAAAGTAATAAAATGATACGTCATATTGGTTTTATTCCATAAGATGTAAAACCTGATACATTAAAAAAAGCTATCCTGTGGATTGAAATTATTTGAAAATGAAGTCAACTCACCTCAAAGAGGTTAAGTAATAATTTCTGAAAGCCTTTTTTTTTCTTCTTCTTTTTCTTGACATTTGTGGCATACCTCACTGCGTAGCAAAGTCGGAGGCATTTTAATGCTGATGGGTATTTCATCTGTCACATTGCAATGTCTGGTCGCGCTCCTGTCCTGTCCAGTCATGTCCCCTGTTTTAACTCTCAGAGCAGCAGGTTGAATCAGCCTTTTGTGTTGTCCCCTGGTGACTGTGCCATAATGTTCTATTCAGCTCCAGGTTTGGAAAAAAAGTACCTTCCTGTTTTCATCAAAGACATTTTAACACATCAAACCAAAAATAACCAAGGGCTTTCATATTTCATACTTAAATCTAAGCTCATGCATAAAAAAAGGTCCCCCTTTCACATTTCCCATGTATTGATTTCGCTTGCATTCCAAGGTTGCCGGACACACATTTGTCCATTCTTTCAACATTCTTCTTTTTTTTTCCTCTGAAGGGGAAATTATTAGAAAGAAACACACACAGAATACAGTTGTCCTTTGTGTGTCTGTTTCCATTGCTCACTCGGTCTTGTTGCTCTCCTCTTTCCCATTTTCCCTGTGGGGGTGAAAACAGGATTACTTTTGGTTTGTGTGTGACTCTGTTGTATCCGCTTGAGCACACACACACACACACACACACACACACACACACACACACACACATATATATATATATATATATATATATATATATATATATATATATATATATATATATTCACAATCCCAGGTTAGACTTGGAAACCTTTCATTGAAAGACATTTGTAGCCTGGAGGTTTACACCAGTCTAAGTCTGAGCTGCGTATGCCAATAAAGACACAAACCACTT
Source organism: Microchirus variegatus (assembly GCF_963457635.1). Taxonomy (NCBI): domain Eukaryota; kingdom Metazoa; phylum Chordata; class Actinopteri; order Pleuronectiformes; family Soleidae; genus Microchirus; species Microchirus variegatus. The sequence goes on from NC_139809.1 coordinate 27,515,831, forward strand.
TCTGTTCAGCGTAACTACTGTGAAAACAATAAGGGGACACTCGATTGTTGTTCTTTATTTGACAGCTGTCCCCTGTGAGTTGGTTAAAAAAAAAAGTCTGACTGTGATCCCCAAATGTGACACAGGGCAGACCGACACACTAAATGCACACTTCCTGGAGCAGAACAAGACTTTGAATTAGCTTTTTAAAAAGGAAACATACACATACATACAGATGGGGAAAGTGAGACGGGTTGGTCTTGAGTCAATGACAACATTTGCCTTCCCCTCTTAACCCCACCAGCCTCCCCCCCACACAGTCTTTGGAAAGGGAAACTGTGGGTGTAATGGGTTGTTCATGTGCGTAAGAGGAGTATGTTTACATCGCTAGCAGTGTGGGACCTTGTCCCAGTATTCCTGGATGGCAGCTCGATTCAGTAGGGAGTGTGGGGAAGACGATGGCACATTGAGCAAAAAGATTCCACTCGTTCTGTTTCATGTGTCGTGTGGTCTTGGAAGCGTAGTAGGCAACAGAAAGGAAATAGGGACATAATGGCTGTCTATCTTTCCCTACTTTTGTCCTTTTTTTGGACAATTCTTTCTTCTCCTCCTCCGTGAATCAGTGTGCCCTCGTTGACACTCCTCCTCAGTCACTCACACACATACATAAATATAGAGAGACACACTAGAGTTTTGCTTGGAGACTGAGGGTACACAGGTTTTTTACCAGCGCCGTGTATAGGTTTCCCAGAAACACATAAATACTGGCTGCCAGCACTGTATGTCACGATGGAACTAGTGTGTCCATCAAAGGCATGACACATGCACACATACACTTACAGCAACAATGAGACTTGTTTATCAAGCCTTGGTGCTTTTTTTTGTTGTTTTGTTTTTTTGAGGGGAGGGGAGGGGAGGGGAGGGGGGGGATGAATCATGCTCTTTGAGGCCAGTATTATTTTTCACCATGTGTATACAAGGTGTCCAATGCTGCACTGAATAAGTGGGAATTGTCATGCAATGACATTTGGTTCAAGTTGGGTGACGTCTTGTTTGGTTTGCTGCTTCATTGTTCCTCCTGTTTCCAGGTTTGGTGTTTTTAGTGCCGTGATCACCATCTTTCTCCATGCTGCCTCCTCCTCCTCATCACTTCTCCCCTTACTGCTGCAGCAAACTTCCTTTGGCGTGGTCCTGTGTTTGTGTTCTGGATTTTGTGTTCCTCGATGACAGCGTGTGCGAGTGCAGGAGACACTGAGGGTCTTGGCAAAGGCCATTGGTCTCTAGGTGCTTCTTTGGTGTTTGGCAGCTTTCTGCCCCTGCCTGACTAAGCCTCCTGCTCCTGACTGTGTCTGCACTCTCATCTGTCTTCATGCATTACTGCACCCACCCTAGAAAAAAAAAAAACTAAGCTCCCATACTTTGCAGTACAGGCATTGCTGCAAGACAGGAACAAAGTAGCTTTTCCTCTGACTGAAGGTTGTTTCTTGTTTTATTCTCACTACTCTAAAGTTAGTATTTGATGGTCAGGATATATGGAGTAACATGAACTCGTCGTTTCCATAATAATCCATAATAGTAGTGGCTGAATGATGATTGGTGCCAAATCAGTTCAGTGTTGTCAGTTCTCATGCATAAAGGCTAGGTTTCTGTCGAGAATCCTGTGATCTCTGCGTCTGCCTTTTAACAACACGTCGTCTTGTTTTATGTTGCAATTCAAATTTTGGATTAGTCGGTACCTCAGAAAATGTAGTTACAGTGGAACACAAAATAAACTTATCGGGGCTCCTAGTTTTTTGTTTTTATGGAACAAAAGCCAGTTTATAGGGGGTGTTGAATGTAATCACACTGAAGTGGAAGTAAAAGATTCTTTTTGCACCATAAACATGTTCTGCTTAACTGTTAATGCATTATTATTAACAGCTCGTTGGCATTTCCTCCCCATTTTCTCTTTTTTATTATCAGAAGCCTATCATTAGCAGCCCTTGCAGCGACTCAGTTAGCTGTAAACTAACAGTTAAACGGTGCCCTCTCAAACCAGCTATTGCTACAACAACTTTGAAACCATGGGGACATAAAAAAAATAGCAAGACAATTAGTTTTAAACTAGTCTTGGAGCCACAAACTCCATGTCATCCGGGTATCAAATAACTTGTGTGAGTGACTTTTACTAGCGTGTATCCACTCAGCTGCTGAGCACCGAGTAATTATTTCCTTTGTCTAATCTGAAAACTTGATGTTTTTTTTATGTGTTACATAAATGGACTAGTTCAAGCCAAAAGTGAAACAAACACAAAAAAAGCATGCACCTGAGCATACATATGTATATAGGCACCAGAGGTAACGAAATACATTTACTCAAGTTACTGTATTGAATACTTTTTTTGTGTATTTTTATTTTTTTTTTAAGTACAATTTAAAATCAGGATTTTGTATTTTACTCGAGTACGTATTGACTCAAGTATTGTACTTAGTTACTTTATAAATCCTATCTGTTTCTGAGTAAAAATAAAAATTCAGCACAATGAAGACCTACAGGGGGAAAATATACACCAGAACCAGACGAATGATGATGTGATTAGCACCAGCACTGGCGTAATATCCTGTGTCGCGCCGGGCGCGTGAGCTCCAAAATAGTTTTGGATTTCTGACCCCTTGTCATATTTCTACTACCCTCGCACCCCACACAAAGTACCTAAGTAACTTTTACTTAAAGTACATTTCAAATGAACTACTGTTTACATTTTCAGATGACTACTTTTACTTCTACTTGAGTAATATTTCATTAAAGTATTGGTACTTTTACTTGAGTACAATATTTTAGTACTTTTTCCACCTCTGATAGGCACAAGTATAAACACAGTAATAACAGCTGAGGCTCCCGCTGTAGGTTGTCCCAGTCAAGTAGAGTAGACGAGGCCAACTGCATCTGCATCTTTGGCTGAGTGAGCTTCATGTTGTGTGTCCCCCCCTTTGGGAATTAAACCATGCTATGTGGTAATTATATGCATGTTTCTCTTGGTATTTTGGGGGTTGCAGACAGACAAAGTAACATTCACATCAGAGCCAGACCATTCCTTAACGCCTACGCTCTCTGGCCCCAAACTAAGCATTTCGCATATTTAGACAGAGTACTTGATTGACAATTGTGTTCATGGAAGCAATTCATTTAACAGTGATAGGTCTCTTTATCAAACAATTGAGATGTGTATGAGTCATATAAAGGCATGTGGATATTTGTCAAGCGGAAGCTGCTGTTTGTTTGTTTGTAGACGACAGCATCGCTGACCATAAATCACTTTTCGGAGCGTTTGTGCTGATTAACAGTTTTCCTCGCGATCCAAACACACACACACACACGCAGTGACACAGACGATGAAAGTAGTTTCATCATCACACTTTTTTTGATTTGAAGGAAGAGACTGGTAACGGTGACGGCCAGGTGTCCAATGGCGGCGGCGGCAAAAGGAAAATGTATCTGCTGTGTTTGTGCAGAGATGGGTATCTGATGTCGCTACAGCATAACGGTACCAATACGTATTGATATTGATATTTCTCCATAATTTGGTGTTGCTGTGATGCAGAGCTGTGAGTGAACAGTGTACTTCTAACCACCAGAGGGCAGGGTTTAAACCTGATGATGACTCCACTGTACTTCCCTTTGTTTATAGGCTGACATCTGTGGCTGCGGCTTGACTGTCATCTCTGGAATTATTTAGCATAATAATGTTTAAGTTCTTAAAACATAATGACAACATCTGGAGTCGGTAGCGACACACTGTATTAAGTGTTAGGTTCAGCTTTTGTTTGGAATTAGGAGGCTGCAAAGAGGACGCTGCAGTTAGAAGTTAGCTTTGCTCAAACATGCTGAGCTGCCTCGTGTTTATGAAGTGCTGTATTTGTGTTTTCTGAGATTCTCAGTGTTGGCTCTTTACAGTACGCGACGTGTGCTTGTGTTATTTCCGTATAGTTTAGCTTTGTCGTTACGCACATTATGGAGGTTTTCATGCTAAACACGCTGTACTTATTTTTATTTTATAGAGGGCATGTGTTCCTGTGGAAACTGGGAGTTTCTTTTATTTGCCTCATGTCACAAATAAACGGAGACGGCCTCCAAAAGATATTCATCGTATGGCGAATTCTTCACAACGCAACAATAAACTGGTTACACTAGCAGAAGCAGGTGTTTATCACAGGTCGTCTGACGTGACACGGATCATTTACTACAAAAGGAACAGAGGGCAGAATTTATGGATAAATAACTGGAACTGAAATGAGCTTCCCCTGTTTCAAAGACCAGCAACCGCCACTGATCCAGACATTAATACTTGTATTGACTAATGTGGGACCAGTAGCCAGTATCTATTCAATACTGGATCTACTACTGTGTGTGCGTGTGCCTGCACCCACTGACCTATGTTTTATTTTTTTTTTCCTTTATGGGCATGCAAGCCTACATGTGAGTGTACTGTAATGTACTGTACTGTACTCTACAGCCGCCTGACACAGACTTACGTTTGGCCCAGTGGTGCATTAGCTATGGCCAGAGATGGGTTGGTATGGAATAAATAATGGATACCATCCTTTCCCTCTGAATAAATCAAGACCAGAGAAATGGAGAGAGATTAAATGTGGGAGAGTTGGAGAAATTGAATGCCAGAGAGAAAGAGAGTGTTTGTGTAACTGGAAGAGGAATTGGGAGAAACTGTGTCCTGAATTCCAAATCAGTATCTCAGTAAAAATGGTAGGAGGAAAAATACTGTTTAAAAAAAAAATTGTGGAAGAAAAATTATTTGAAGTCGATAAAAAAGCAACTGTTTTTTCCCCCTGTGAACAGACAGGAGCATGATGATTTATTTCCTTATTGATTTTTTTTTTTTTTTACTTTTTGTCTCTCCAGGCCCAAGGCCAGACGTTCACCTTCCCTGATATCTTCCCGGAAAAGGACTCGAAGCCAGAGCCGGGTTCCGTGGAAGAAATGCAGGACAAGTTCATGGAGGATGAGAAGCAGAGGCAGAAACCCGACCCCAGGAGAGGAGGGGTCACCGAGTGGTTCGGACTTTGAGATGGCCTTCTGACCGAGAACTCTATGCGTGTATGTGCGCGGGGGGGTTTTGTCATCATGTATTGGTTTACAATGCCATATTGTGACGTCACTTCTATTTCTGTAAGAAACGCAAGTATGTAGTAAAGAATGGGCTTCTGCGTGGGAGGCCAGCGACATGTGTTTTGCTCGTGTGTGTGTGTGTACGGTCGTACGTGTGCGTGCGTGTGTGTGTGTGTGTGTGAGAGAGAGAGAGAGAGAGAGAGAGAGAGCGTTTGCAAGGCTCCAGTCCAGTAACTAGAGCCAGAACAGAATCACAGGAGGAGGAGAGTGGCCCTGCTCCATCTTTCATGAAAACAGCCCACCGTACAGACTCTGCATCACCTCAGATGACCTCTTCTTTTTCGCCCCCCCCTTCCATTCTTCCACCTCCTTTTTTTTTTTCTTTTTTTTTTACGTCTCACCTTTAGCACCTGTACCTTAGCATGTCCCGCTTTCCCCCTCAGAATTGAGCTTTTCCCCTCTCGTCTGTTCCCTCTCTTGTCCTTCTGTCTGCGTGTCCCCGTCCTGCCCCTCACTGGGGAGCCCTACAGTGTCACGTCCCTACGAGCCCTGAATCTTGGCCAGTTGGATCAGCCGACACGGGCAACCCACATCCTTACCCCCTTTTTATGAGTTTGCCTCAAATTAATTGACCACTTTAAGTAAACAACAATTGAGATGTTGTTTCAGCAAGCAGTGACATGGAATTTGCTCAAGTGTTTTATTATATTGTGGCAGCAAAAGAGTGTGTTCAGTGTCGGTGTGCGTGCGTGTGTGTGTTTGACTAGGATGCGGAGCTCTGCCAGTGAATCGGTCGAACTGTAAGTGCTGTTGGAATAAGAACTAATAAACGGTCACTTGTCCAAAAGCGCTCTGCATACTTTTTTTCTTGTGCTTTCCTCGCCTCATCTCCCACGGCTGCTGCACTCAACAACTGGCACTCGGAGACTTTGTTTGCCACACAAGCTGGCCTGCGCGTGTGCCAATGTGGTCTGGTAGCTGTTTTGAAGAAGTAATGATCTGTGTTCTAAGTCGGGCCAATGGAGGACTGAGCTCTCTTACGGTAATGAGGCCCATAAAGGGGAGGGACCTCTCCCGGGCTCACTCAGACCCTCCATTATACTGAGAGGCCAAGGTTACAGTAAGTGTCCCCCAGCCGTGACCGCTAATGTTGGCTGGCTATTACAAAGGTCCAGTCCCTGACCTCACCCAGCCAACTCGTCTATCACTAAGGAGAATGTCAATATTGAACCTGTTGGCCCATTGTCTGCTGCCTGGAACCATTCACCCCCTGCGTTGCTATAAAGCAATCTGATTTGGAACAAATCAAGCCTCCCGTTAACACAGCCTCTCCATTTCTTCCTCTGTCTCTGCCGTGTTTTCACTTTTTTTTTTTTTTTTTTTCCCTCTGCTTCTCTCCGTTGCCCAGTCCGACCATGTAGAGAAACAGCTGCTTCACAAACAAGAGAAGGAGACCAAATTCGTTGTCGAACAGACCCCACATGGAAGTTGGGAAATCAAAGTGCTGGTGTTTGCCAAGCAATAATCTGTCCCTGTTCTCCGTCTGTTCCTTTTCAGGAGGATACCCTGTTCCCTATAAACTCAGATACACTTCACAAAATCAGCAGCAGACATTTTATATCGTCAAACAGGCATTAAAGATGCTGCTATTACCCCACTGTTTAAGGCCTGTTGACAGTGCTTTTGTCTCACACTTTTGAAAACTGCTACTTAAAGTGAGAATGATGACAAATTTTATAATGCTCAGACATTTGGCTAATGAGATCATGTCTTGCTCATACACATAAATGTCGCTTAGTCATTTTAGCGGTTTTGAAAGAACAGTTAATCAGCAACGGCTAATAAACTGAAAAACAAAAACAGTACGGGGGTGGAAGGAGTTAAACGATGAAAGCCGTGGATCAATAGATTTGTTGCAACACGATCCTTCCTTAACAGACCGCTCTCCGAGTCAAAGTAAAATCATTTAAATTGTACTTAAAATAAAACACAGATTTATGATTGGATTTTTCCCCATGATAATAGTTGCACTGACAATATAATTTGGGTTATAATTCTAATCAATAAAAATGTTACATGAGCTGAAGAAGCATAGACTTTGATTTTTAAGTGCTAACATCTGTGGAGGACCTGCCAGAGTTACGTAGTGTTTGGACTTGAATAAAACAAATGATTGTTTCTCTTCCCAGAGAACAGCGGTTTGATCCCACAATGCAGTGTTTTCCCGCTACACTTTTGAGGCTGTGTAGTGTAAAAAAAAAGTTCTCAATCAAATTCCCCCCAAAATTTGGGAGACGTGACCAATTTATACGTTAAAAAAGTGTCCTAATCTACTCTCGCCGTCCCCGCCTTTAAAAGACAACCACGTGTTTGAGCTGATTAGCAGCGTGGGAAGCTGCAGCCGTGCAATGACGGTGATCTTCACTGAAGGCTGAGAGGAATGCTGCAGTCATTCTGATAAAGTATGGGCAGAGTCATGGTCACTTATCCTGAGAAAGACTCAGGACTTTTCCACTTTTTCCTTTCCATTATCCAGCACCTCACTTTGCTGCAGGGGGGAAACCAGTGACCCTGAGCTCACTGCGTACATCAGCAGGAAGCTCCTTATTTATGAGTTTAGATAGAGTCTGTGTATTGTTTTTTGTTTTTTTTTGTTCTTTCGTGAACTCTGAAGAGAACGGCCACAACGCTGCTGAAAAATCTGGGTGAAATGAAAGGAAATAGTTTATTCTTTATTATTCTTTCATGAGAGCGCAGTGATGTGATTGTATTAATTTGTTGTTTTTCATTATTTGTTATTTATTTATATTAGGGGTCAGCTCTATAGTGGCCGCCATTTTGGACCACCATGGTTTTTACAATAACCAACAATTGACAAGCAAAACATCCTTCGAGTGTTGATGCTAACAGAAGGCTACGTCGTTTCTATGATGGCTATACAGCTGCTAAATGTACACACTGTACCTTTAAAGGGACACTGTGTAGTATTTATGGGTTTATATAACCCAAAATCCACTTTTTTTATACATATTATGTGCTCCTGCATTGTCTAGTCGCTGTATAATAGTTTTTGTTTCATTTTCGTAGTGTTTCAAAAAGTCATGTAAAATAACATGGTCGCGGGCCGCGGTTGCATTGTCACTGTTAGCAGCGAGACGCCATGTTTCTACGGGAGCCTGTAAGGACAAACGCGAGAGAACAAATCAAGCGTCGCTTTACTTGTAGCGGAAGTCCCGCCTCCACTCTCTCCGCTTCGTCTGCTACGGCCGCGGTAGCTCGCCCTCTCCCTCTCCTCACGAACCTCATCTGCTGACACGGAGAAAGACGACGAGGACGACATTTGACCAGCTGCGGATACCGTAGCGCTCAGGGAAGGGAGGGGGTGAGCAGAGGAGCAGTTCTTTGTTGTAAATTTCAGACTCTCCTCTAGATGTCACTATAAACTACTTACTTCACCTTTAAATTGGGAATCTGGAACAAGGAGTATATGTGGAAATGTAATGTTAACACATTTGTATTGATGATCTCCTACAAATGACTGAGAAAATGCCTAAGCAGACACGCTTTGTCTCTCTTTGCATCTAAAGTGTTCATGATTAAAATTGGACTTTTCCAACATGAAGAAGAATTTCAGCGATGAAGAAGAAGGCCTTTCAGGACAACTTTGGGTTTACGTAAGCAGGTGTGTGTGGAACTCCCAGGAGAGCAGATCAGACCAGTCTTTGCTGGCAGAGAGCAGCCAGATTGCTGTCTCCTGCAGTGCGCTCAGCCCTGAAGTCCCAAAGCTGAGTGCAGACTTGTCAGTGTATTCCCTAATGGAAGTCTTTTTTAGATTTTTCTTCAGTAAGCATTATACTGCACCAAGTTCACTGCTGTAAAAAAATAATGACTGCTAAATAGTATTTTCCCTTCCTCTCGCCCTCCACTCCATGTTCTCTTCATGCTCATCCCCCCCACGTTTGGCCCTGTCCAAACAGCTGGGGTAGCCATTTCACCTGTTAAAGCACTGTTCCTCCCCCCTGTTACATGACCTTGTGTGACTGTGCCCCACACACCCAATTTCAGCTGAACTGGGGACGACTGTCGGCAGCTCCATTCCATTTATTTAAGGACCGACGTGTGGTGGAAAAAGACGTGGCACGGTACAGTTTTATTGCGATGCATCGCACGACGAGCGTTTGCAGAGGGGAGGCGGGAATGTGCGTGCGAGACGCAGAAAAAACGCTCAGAGAGGATGGATGGAGGTGATGGTGAAGTGAGAGGGGAAAGAAGAGATGACATCACTGAGAAAATGCTGAGCTGGATTTAAGGGCTACTGGATGAAAGAGGTCTACTCCCACGGTGCACTATCTCTCTCTCTTACAGTACAGTGCAGGTTGTGTGCTCATCCCTACATGGCTGGTTAATGGAAGGGGGGTTGAATATTTTAAGCCACCCCTTCGCTTTTCTTCTTCTTCTTCTTCTTCTTTTTTCTCTCCTCTCTCCTTCCCCCCCCCCTTTTTCTCGCTCAGTTGTGCATTAGTCAAGTGCACACATGACCCTGTTTCTGCTACTGCAGTCCATGTTTGGAATCTGCATGACATCATGCTGTGTTTTTGGGATGAGTGCTGGTGTGTAGTAAAGTGTCCTCCTCGGCTCTCTGTTGCTCCCCCCCCCCACCCCCCTCGGGGACACATCTCCTCTGCTGCCAGCATTGACCGACCGCTCGCCTGCAGATGCTTCACTGCATCCTGCAGCTGTTAAGGAATTTTAGCAGGCGAGAGATGCAAGCAGTCGCACCTTATCTCATCACTCCATGGTCAGATATGAAGGGGTGGTCGTGCATGACTGCAATAAAGCAAGAGAGTGTGTGTAAACAGTTTGTTGTCTGACAAGTGAACATTAAAGCGTTTTTTTTTGCACCATACGTTCACACAATTCATCGCCAGCTTTCTGCAAAATTGCACAAACTCATAACGTTACACGATTACTACCCCTACCAGCCTCTTGTGCAGATGCTCAGACTCCCACCCACTCACACTTTTGTTCACTAAGACAACCGAGGCTGCCTGCTGAGGATTCTGACGGCCTCTTTTGGACTAGCGCCATACACATTCCTCCTTCCCCAGGTTGCCATTGGTTCATCTGAGCTCAGCCAGTGCACTCTGTCACCCCATAAGTGTGTGTGTGTGTGTGTGTATATACTGTATGTGCCTGTGTGTGTGTGTGTGTGTCTTCCTTGTGTGTCCATGTACTGTACGCACCCTTACATGTAAAAACCCTAACATCTTCCTTTTTTCCAAGAATTTACTGCGCACACAAAGAAAGAGACACACACACACACACACGATGGTCTAATGGTCGTGTCCATGCCTCCTTGTGAACGACTCGCACACATAAAACGCACCCTGGTGTGGCCCCTCACACATGGTCATACTGTACTTACATCTATACACTTGCTGGCTCGTGTCCAGGAGGAACAACTGAAGGAGGACATTGTAGAAGAAAAAAAAACGTGAACTGGCTGTTAATGTGTGTGTGTGTTTTTTTTAAAGCATTTACTGAGCTGCTTTTGTTTGGTATACAGTTAATAAAGCACACGCTGTTTTTGTGCAATTTCCAGCTCCATGCAAACAAAATTGCAATAATCCAATGTTCCGTTTCATTTCGTAGACATTTAAGACATTCTCAGAGAGACTTTACAGTTTCAAATCACACTATTATTTACACATTAAAGCTGCTTCTGAGTTTATTTTACTGCAATTCGACATGTTGACTGTCAACTAGGGGGTGTAGGAAAATGTCGAGACAGAAAGAAAAAAATCCCGTTTTATAGCACGATGCTGCGTTGATTCTTCACAGTGCTATATTGATATATCAAAAATATTCTTGACAGTGGTTTTGTGTTCTATTTATGACTCTGACTGCTAGTTGGCAGCAGGCCTTCAGCCATTTCACTCTCTCCCTCTCTTTCCATCGCACTAAACAAAATAAAAACGGTATATTTTTATGCCGATAACATTGTTCTTTTTACTATGAGAATTTCTCAAATGTTGGAAGGTGAATAAAATTGCAACATATGGCCTCGTTTATAGTATCCCAAAATATCACAATGTAATCTATCATCGCCCCTTTATATAGATATGTACCAGATTTTTCCCAAAATACAGCCGTACTGTCGACAAACTGTATTTATAGTTTGGCTGAATTTATGCAATGACAGCACACAATGGGACAGTTGTTGCCACTTGTTGTAAGTAATAATCTTCAGCTGCATTATCTAATTTTTCACCGGCGAACTATCCTTAACACTACAACGGGGTCGGAGGTCATGATATTATGAGAATAAAGCCGTAATTATTATTCAAGCTAAAGCGCAGATGATCGAACCTGCAAACCATGCGTCAACAGGAGAAACGCGGGACGTTTAGTGACGTTACAAGAAATATTGAATCTTTTTGTCACATCACCATCACATTATCTTTAGCATCTGGATTTTGAAAAGATCGTGTAAGAGACTGAATTTGTAGAATTTGGAGGACAGAATCACACAGACTTGGAGAAAATTGTCTCTTTTGTGGACTGGAGGAGGAAATGGCAGGTGGTTATCGACTGCAGGCTATCTGTTGCTATTTATTATTATTATTATGATTATTATTAATAATCATAATAATACATTAGATAATTATTTTAAGAAATCTCTATCTTGAAAGATAGATAAAATAAATAGTTTTCTCTTCAGTTTGGCCCTAATACTCCGTCATGTGATACACCTTTGAGGATCTTGTACGTTATTTAAATGAGGTGCTGAGGGAACTATGTGCAGTTTGACAGCTAGTTACACTCACGCTCTGCAGATTAAAGAAAACATATGTACAAAACATTTGCGAGCCCTGCAACGTTCTGTTGAAATAATCAACCCAACTGGATCAACATAATTAGCTCCACACTTTGCTGCTATTACTTACTGTGGTATTCCCAACATTAGTTTAAGGTCTGAATAGTTCTCCCTTCACTGTTTGTAGAATTTGTTAATATCTTGTCCCGGTCTGGTTTGCGTGAAGCATCTTATTGCTTCATCATGTTCGTACACATCCAAGCCAGCCATGTCTAATTCTGGGGTTTCCAGCAGTACTGGTGCCCTAATAAAAACGGAATGCTGTTTTTCCAACGCTGTGCTCCTCCAGAGATCTTCCCGTCGTCGTCTGTTACAACATCAATTAGGATCAATTAGAAGTCCCGACAAAAGGAGATGGCACATGCCAGCCTTCATCACTAAATGGGGATGACAGCGTCTTTGATCTGTGTATTTGCGCTAAGAGATTTATTTGTGGTGAACAACAGGAGGAGGGGCTATCAGGCATTGTTTTTCTTTTGTGGCATATGTGTTTGTGAAGCTTAAGCACATTTGTCTGTCTGGAACACTGGAAGAATTTCTCCTGACACTCCACTTCAGCTTATCTTCTGTCAACACAATGCCGCTCTACCAGCCGGGTGGTCCCCCCCGTCCCTGCCAGCTGTTCAGCGCCGCGTTTGCATTTTTAAACAACTGAACAACAGTGACACGTACAGAAGAACAGCTCGTGACCAACGAGAGTTAGTTTTAGTGCATAAGGGAGAGATCGACGGAGATAGAATGTTCAAATGGCTTCGGTTAACATAACAGAAATCAACTGGGGCCTGGCCACCCATCTGGACCACAGAGCACTAAGCCCTGGTCTGCACACATACACATATGTGCACTTGTGCAGTCAGTGAATCCCTCTCTGATGGAATTGTACTGGCTGGAGGCTTTGCCAAGGCAATAACACAGACTGATCTCTGATGCTGAACTTCCTGGAAGACCCGGCTGGTCTCAGCTCTTCATGTACCTGCTCAGTTCTCCAGCTGCCGCTTGGCTGCACAGTGGGTTTGGACGGGGATCAGTGGGTCTATCGTTTGCTCCGCGTGTGCCTGCAGGTCACTCTTGACTTGAAATAGAGTTCGGGGGGAAGAACAGAGAGACCATGGGAACCGTGAGGCTTGGAGATTGGGTGAATTCATTTCCTCCATTCAGCGAGATCGCTCTCTACTTTATCAGGACTCTCAACAATCAAACTCAATCTAATCTCTTTGTTTCAGGGATCGGAGACTCGAGGTTAATTGTCCAACATCCTGGTGGAGACGGAGTGTAAAGCTGTGTGCCTGTTTGTGTGTGTAGGACTAATACAGTGCATGCTAATAAGATATCCCAGAAAGGATTCTTTAAAGTCTGAGAATGCTGTGGTTTTACAGTATTACACAGATCTCGAGCACCGCCTTAGTTCTTATTGTCAAACAGACATTGGTGGGGAAGCTGTAGAAATGCTGGCTGGGGTTTTTTAGTGCCCCTATTGTTTACACACAAACAGTTACACAAACACATTCTCAGACTTGAGTGTGTTCGATTTGTTGACCCCGATCCTTCAGACTGCGTGTACGTGACCGACTGAAGGGTGAAAGTGCGGCAAAGGAGCGAGCGGTTAGGAATCGTGGTTAGGAAAATATATCCGAGAAGGTGAAGTCGTGAGAGACGGACGGACAGAGAGAAAAAAATAATGAGATTTAGAATCGGTTAGGTCTTGGTTTTAGGGATTAGGAGGGATAGATGGCACAGGACTGTTTGTTTAACTCATCTCTGGTCTAAATGGCTGTTAGCCACTGGCTCTCATTTAAAGCATCTTTTCTCCTGCCTTACATCTTGTTTCAGTGCCAGCCCTCAGCTGCGCAGTGCTTACGTCAGACAATCGCAGTGTTCGCCAACACTTAGCCGACATAATGACAGAACTGTTTCGCCCCAGCCAAAGATAGATCCGTCTTTCCTGCTTTGATTTCAGGCAGCTAATCTGGACTTTTATGGCCTGAATTCATTCATCGGACTTTGACTCTCATGGCCTGGGTTTGACCATCACAGCTTGATTAGAGTGGCCTTAGTCGAGGAGACACTGAGCCTGAAGACCATGTCCTTGTTGGCACTGTTTCACTGTTACTCCACTAATGTGACCTGGATTTGACTGTCTGGCTGATGCTAATGCGGCCAAGGTTCAGTAGTCAAAGCTTGACTTCTATGACCCGAGATCATCAGATGGAGTTCAACTTTTTCTGGGCCTGAGCTTGTCAGACGGGGCTCTACTAGTGTGGCCTTGGCGAATACAGGGGCCTCTGGGTGATTAAGGATGTGTTTGTTTCCCAGGCAGCAAGCAGGCAAGGTGGCAGCATTGCTTCTGCACAGCCAAAGACTTGGTGTCGGGGGGTAAGAGAGCCAAAACAAACTACTGTGATTGCCTCCCATCTGCCCCCCTGACCTCCGTGTTTCATTTGCCAGGCACGGGGGGGGGGGGTGATGGGGAGAGGTTAGAGAAGCAAGTCGAGCAGGATTGGGGCTACGAGTGGCTGTGGTTAGATTGGAGGGGGGCGGGGGGGGGGAGGGGGGGTGAGGACTGCCTGTTGCAGGAGAGGTCATTTGAGTGCTTCAGCAGCGTGAACTGGTTAATGACCTTTAACCTGATTGAACTAAATGTGAATCAGCACAACATCTATCTATCTATCTATCTATCTATCTATCTATCTATCTATCTATCTATCTATCTATCTATCTATCTATCTATCTATCTATCTATCTATCTATCTATCTATCTATTATAATAATAATAATAGTGCATTATATTTAAGGCGCCTTTCAAGACACTCAAGGTCGCATGTATGTATGTATGTATGTATGTATGTATGTATGTATGTATGTATGTATGTATGTATGTATGTATGTATGTATCTATCTATCTATCTATCTATCTATCTCTATCTATCTATCTATCTATCTATCTATCGATGATGAAATTAAAATTGTTGATTTTGCAGTCAGAGAGACAAACAGCAAAGAAAAAGGGAGTAAAAAGAAGGAATGGATAGATAGAAAGAGAGACAAAGAGAGAGAGAGAGAGCGTGGGGAGAGAAAGAGAAAGAGAAAGAGAGAGAGAGAAAAAGGGAGTCTTGTCGTCTGAGAGGTGGTGTGGTTCGGGTTAGGTTGTGGTTGAAGCCTTGAGAGAGCGGGAGGGGGGAGAGGGGGAGGCACAGGGGGCGAGCAAGGCAGCGCATACCCGCAGCATTCAAATGGAGCTCCCATTGGGAGGTTTTACGCTTCAAAATGGTTTCCTGTGACGTGGATTGTGTGTTTGATTTGAGCTTTGAGGGGTTTGTGTTATTCTCGGGAGGGGAGAATCTAGCACGCTCTCATTTCCGCACTACCAACAGCCAGCAGAAAGTTGGCAGGCCGAAACAGGGGGATTGTAAAGACAGATTTTTCTCTCCCTCCTCGTAAGAACCACTTTTTTTCTGCTTTCACTTTTTTTCGCCATGTTTTTCTACTGAGCCTGCTCCAGGACTTGCTCTGCATATTGATGGATTGTTCTTAATAATTGGACCTGTTCAAACCAATGTCTATCCATGGTCCCCCCCCCCCTTGTTTACTGATTTTCTGTGGATTGTGAAATGCACAGAATGCATGTTTATGCTCAGATGTGTGAATACATTAGCACCCCCCGAGTGACACGTGCAAGCCTGCAAAAAAATGTGCGAGCAGGTTTTGCACGTATACACGTTCGCTTGTTGTCAAAAACATGCCTCGGATTCTAATTGCGAACAATGAAAGCCAGCTGGGCAGTAGGTGTAGCAAGCAGCACAACTGGGCCCAGGTCGAGTGTTTTGTAAACTGGATTAGAGAGGAGAGGACTGGAAGAAACGGTGGATGAGGGAATGAGGTAAGGGTATGGAAGAGAGAGAGTAGGTAAGGGTCAACACAGAGGGAGAGAAGAGGGCATAATGCTGAGGCAGCAGGAAGCCATCTCTAAGACCATGACATTCAGTCATACGAACCATAGAGAGCTTACTGTTCTGCCAACTACTGTACTTTACAGAGCCAAGAAAATGACAAAAATCAACACTGGATGTGTTTGTGTTGGGGGGATATCCGTGGAACCCCACTCTTCTTACTGATCAGCAGTTTTCTATTTCTCTCTCTCATTCTGTTTCACTTTCCCTCTCTCCCTCTCGCCATCCCTCCTGTCTTTATTTTCTTACTGTAAATACTGTACTGCATATGCACTCTGCTCGTGTAAGAGGACAATTATCGTAACAGCGCCTCTACTGTGTGCCACACATGGAAAAGCTAACTGCTATGGGCCAATTTTCTCCATGGAGTTATGTAAATAGTTTTTGATGGAATGGAGTGGGCTTTCCCCAGTATGTGGGGCATAGCAGTGTCTGAGGGGTTCCACTAGCGTCCTAATCCCTACCCTCTGCATTTATCAGTAACCCCTTTGTCGACCGTGTTACAAAATACTTGCCACTTGCCCTTAATGTGGTTGAATAAATAATAAATCCACACGTCAACATGGTGTCGTACAATGGCTTCAATTAGATTAGCTTCAAAAACGCCTTGACCCCTGTTTGCCAAAGCCATTTTAAAAGATTTGAGGTTAGGTACAACTAATGAAACTGACACTTGCAGTCTTCATCATTGTGTCGTGCCATTTGAGTAAAGGTTGACTAATGTAACATAGCATAACATAATACAACACCAATAATATTAACAATAATTTGTCAAGTACAAGGGCGATAATGCAGTAATTACAGAGGTATAGCGTTGATCAGCCACACCATGAAGATGTGGGAAAGAGTTGCTCGGTTAAGGAAATAAGTGATCAGTGAGCAGCAGTTGGTTCATGCCAAGAAAGCGTACCACTGATGTGATGTGGAGAAAGTATAGAGAAGGTCAGAGGGAGTTGCGCTGTGTCTTTGTGGATGTATAGAGAAAGCTTATGATTGGGTGCCAAGAGAGGAATTGTGGTATCTTATGAGGAGGAGTGACGGAGAAGTGTGTGAGGGTGGTGCAGGACATGCATGAGCACAGTGAGACAGTGGTGAGGCGGATAGGTTCAAGGCGAAGGTGGGATTACATCAGGGATTAGCTCATGGTCAGGCAGGAGTCTCCATGGACTATGTTGTGTGCAGATTATATTATTGTAATACTGTAGTAAGAGTAGGGTGCAGGTGGAGCCGGGTTAGTAGGCGCAAGACAGAATACCTGGGTGTGAATGATGTGTCAGGGGTGATGTGTGACAGGAGGATAGCAGCAAAGGTATGGTAGCGAGACCTGCTATGATGTATGGCTTAAGTACAGGAGGTGGAGCTGGAGGTGGTGGAGCTGAAGATGCTGAGATTTCTGTTGGGAGAGATCAGGATGGATAGGATTAGAAATGAGCATATTCGAGGGACAGCGCAGGTTGAACTTGGAAATAATCCATTGTGGCGACCCCTAAGGAGAAAAGCCAAGAGAAGAAGAGGTTAACAAGTGTGGGTTATTCCATGGCTGATGCCACTGTCAATTTTTAGAAATCAGGGTGGCCATATGCAGAGGCGATTCTAGAGTCTGTAGGGGCCCTAAGCAAAAATTCCCAGGGGGCCCTTCCTTCAAACCAGTGTTCATCACCATTATGTGATTATAAATAATCTGACACCAACGAAAAATGTTTGAGTTAATTTTTTATTTTTTTTTGAAATGAATGAAATAACATGGAAAAACCTTGTAATTAAAAAGTATGTGAAAATATAAATGTAAACAACAACAAAATATTGTAAATAGCTTTTAAAAAACTATATAAATGTATGTATGTATAATTACATTTTAAAGAACCCACATTATAAAATAATATAAATATATAGAACAATAAAATACTGTAAATAACTAAAAAAACCTGAACTGAGTAAAAAAAGATATGCATTACACTGCAAATAATCCTCTTCATTTTCCAACTTGCAGAACGATAACGTCACACAGGTTAACGTGAGGTGGGGCCCCTTTAGGGAGGTTTAGAATAGAATGCCTTTATTGTCATTATACAAGTTGTACAACGAGATTTACTTTTCACCTTGAAAGTGCATACAGCTAACAACGAAGAACAATAACAACAACAACAACAACAACCAGAGTATGGGTCAAGGACATTAAAAAGAAAAAGTGACCCTAGTTAACGTGAGGTGGGTTTTCAGTTGCAGCGTACTACATTAAAAGGATAAACAGCCATCAAATTCTTATTGCACAATATGAAATAGCAGGTCTGTAGCAGGGTTTAAATATAAAAAGTGCATTTCTATGAGACGTGACCCATAGCAGGGTATAAAAAATAATAAATAAGACTATTTCCACAGTATGAAATGTAATTTTTTTTTTTTTTTTTTTTTTTACAGTATATGAAATATAGAAATATAAATATCACAGTGTAAGATATGATTTTAGCAGCATATAGAATATAAATATCACAGAGTGAAATGTAATTTTGCAGTATATAAAAATAGAAATATAAACATTTACACAGTATGAAAGTGATTTTAGCAGGGTACCATTTAAAAATATAGATATTGCACATCCTACTGAGATGTCATTGCAAATCGCCCATTGTTGTTTAAGGGGGACGGGGATGTGACTGGTCACTGCACATAACAGTAAAAACAGCCCTCAGGCTCCGAGTGTCGGGGGCCCCCTATCTGCTCGGGGCCACAAGCAGTTTGCCTGCCTTGCCTGTTCACAAGCTGTGCCTCTGGCCATATGTGATTTGTGACCCACCACACAAAAGTAGCAAAAACTCGGAGTAAACAAAGAAAAAACATATATATATACTTGTAAATAAATAAAGTAAATTAAATTTATATATATATAAGTTTGTTTTCATATTCTGCTTCAAATCACAGTATTGTGGGTCTTAAAACCATAAAGATTGTATGTGAATTCGGGTTGTTTTGAATGTTGAATCATTCCTAGGTGCAGATATCACGTTCCAGTGTTTTGTTGTTGTTTTCGGTCAATCAGCTGCTCGTCAATCAGCTGCAGCTGCTCGTCAATCAGCTGCTCGTCAATCAGCTGCGTCATAGAGAAAACGCATGGCTACTTAATATGTAGCTGCGGAGGCTCCTCACCGTGACTGTTGCCTGGAGAAGCTGCGTGTGTTCGTTGTTGACAAGGAAAAACGCTCCGCAGAACTAAACCGTGGCTGTAATTCTTAAGAAGACCGGGGCTTCTGGTCATGTCGACGCCGATCTCGCTTCTGCTATGCGAGCGTTAGCATTAGCATTTAAGCTAGCGGACTTTATGCTAACACGTTAGCATTTGGAGTTTGACTTCTTCAGAGTTTATACGCAAACCGAATGGATTATTTACCGGCCGAAAGAGAGTTGGCAGGACGTGAACGTAACTGCACACCTTGAGGAACAGACTCAGCAGTTACTTCTGAGATGATGAGGTGATGCCAGCACCCCGACCCTCGTCTTTAGGGGTGAGTTTTCATTAACATTGTTAATCTATGTTACGTTAGTGTTCATTCGTACATAGTCACATACAGGGATTTAAAAAAAAAAAAAAAAAAGATGCTAGACACTGTCTTTTAATAATACACTGTGCATTTCAGAACTATGTTGGCTTCATTGTTATTAGCTAGCTCTGTATTGTCGTTTTAAAATGCATATTTTACTTGTTCGATCTGAATAT